>NC_050579.1:13679375-13979375 GCF_011100635.1 Trichosurus vulpecula
ACGGCTTGTTCACATTAGAGCCCTTCCTTGGCCATAAACCAGGCTCCGGGTTTTTCCAATCACCAGCTCATGGCCCATGCCTGACGGACGTCGCAGCTAGCCAATGGTAGGGCGCAAAGCGTCAACTCTGTGTTCGCCCGCCAATCTGAACCAATGGATGCTGATATCGCGGCAGTCCCGCCTTCCGCGTCGGGCGCCCCCTTCTGGCTGCTTCGGCCGACCTCGCTCGGCCGCCATCTTGGGTGTGGCGCACCTTCCTCCCTGCCCAAGCCTTGGGGAGACCTTCGGGCCCCCGCCCCACACCCCAGCCATGGCCCCGAGCCCGCCCAGCGGCCTACGGTCCGAGATGTTCACCTGCTTGACAGGGGCCTGGGACGCTGGGTGGGTTGGGGTCGGAGAGAGCGTGACTAACCAGCTGCCGCCATGTTGGGAGTGGCGTCTTCCTCGCTCTCCTCCCCCTCTTCCCCCCCCCCCCCGTGTTCGTGGCCATAGCCGTGACCGTGGATGTCTCCTTAGCACAGTCCCCCACCCCCATTACCATAGAGGGGGCTGCCCCTCAAATTCCCTCCCCCCACTCAAAGAGGGCAGGGACTCGGGAGAATTGGACTAATTAATGGAATAATATAATTACTCATTAACTAGGAGGCAACCCCCCCTTTTGGAGTGCTTCAAGTCGGGTCACTCGAACAAACCCCGTGGGGTGGGGGTGGGGAATTAGTAAGCCCGCAGGGTCCAATGGGGGGGGCCGCGACTGTGGGGGGCTCACAGGCAGGGCAAAAAATTCGGGCCGACCTGGGTGGGCATGGGCTCGGTGAGATCTGGGGCACCACCTCCTGGGCTCCTGAGTGGGGGGAGGGGCGTGAAAGTAGACGTTCCCGCGGGCACCCAGAGGTCCAGTCCTTTCCATCCCCACCCGCCTCCCCCAGGCATCTGCCAGGGGGCAAAAGCACGGGTGGGGGCAAACCCTGCATGCAGGTACCCGGTGGGGCCAGTGCTCTGGCAGGGGTCTGGGGGTGCCATGACTCTCACTCGTGGAGCTGTAACCGATAGGACCCGGTGGGGGCTCTAAACCGGGGAACTGCCCCAGGGGTCCCACTCGGCACGACGGAGGGCTTCCCTCCTCCCCACTGGAGGATGCTTGCCCTGCTCCTCCCCTCTTTCATCCCTCTCCTCCTTCCTGCTTCTTTCTCCCCCTTTCCTCACAGTCCTCCCCTTTCTTCCCCTCACTCCTCCCGCTTCCCTTTTCTTTCCTCCTTTCCAATCACTAACTTTTTCTTTCCTTTCTCTCCCTCTCTCCCCCTCCCTCCTCTCTCCCTCCTCCCCCTCCTTGCCTCTCCCTCCTCCCCCTCCTTGCCTCTCCCTCCTCCCCCTCCCTTTTCTCTCCCTCCTCCCCCTCCCTTTTCTCTCCCTCCTCCCCCTCCCTTCTCTTTCCCTCCGCTTTCCCCTTCCCCTCCCTTCTCCCCTCCCCCTCCCTTCCCTCCCTCTTCCCCCTCCCTCCTCTCTCACTTCTCTCTCCTTCCCTCCTCCCCTCTCTCTTGTCCTATTTCCCTCTCCCTCCTCCTTCTCTTCGCCCTTCCTCCTCCTTCCCCCCCGCCCTCTCGCTGCCCCCCCCAACCCTCCCGCCCCGGGAGGCAGGAACAGTTTTACCGCGTTTTGCCTTTCAGGGGCAGCAGTTAGAGCAAAACAGGAGAGGCAGAAATTGCGCATGCGTCCCCTCCCCACCCCCTCCGTAACTCGAATCTCGAATGACAGCGTTGGGAGAGGCTGCGCCCGCACTGGTAGAAGAGAGGTACTGCCGCTTTAAGCACGCTCGCCCATTGTTCGAGCCCGGGCCAATGAGAGAGCGCACGCTCCCCGGGCTCGGCCAATGGCGCACGGGCAGGGGAGGCCGCGCCCCGCCCACTACTCTATATTAAAGGCCCTGGCGCCGCGTGAGTCCCCCACTGGCTGCTCTCAAAAGCCATCTTTGCATTGTTCTCGGGCCGCCGCGCGCCGGGCATCTCTTCCCCCGCTGCAGCCGCCGCTGTCTCCGGCTCCTTCCCCGGCCCAGCTCCGGCTCTGCCGCTCCCGGCTCCGCTCGCCGCCTTCCGCTCCCGCTCCCGCAGCGGCCGCGTGCCTGTGTGTGGGCTGCCCCCGCGCGTGGTATCCTTCTGCCACCTGCGCCCCCGGCCGCCACCGACCCCTCGAGCATCCCCCTCTCGTCCGGCAGCTGCCCCCGCCCCACCATGTCGGACACCGCCGTGGACACCAGCTCCGAGATCTCCACCAAGGTAGGCGCATGGGCCCCGAGTGTCGGGGGCTGCCGTCGGGGGTTCCCCTCGGGCGCGCTGCTCTTTGTCTGGGCGGGCGGGCAGTGCCATGCCCTGCCAGGCAGCGCGGGCGCCCGGGGCTCCGTGGGGAGCGCGTACCCGCCCCCGCGCGGCGCGGCCTGGGGGGACCCCGCGCGGAGGGGGTGGGGCGCTTGGGGTCCGGATAACTTTGGAGCTGGTCCGGCGGCGCGTCGGAAGTGATGGGGGGCGGGGGCGGCCGCGCGGGGCACCCACGGCCCGCGCTGCTCTTTGTTCCGTGGGCGCCCCGAGGCTCGGGGCTGCTGCCCGGAAGATGCTGCCGCCGCCGGGGCACACGGGGACCGTGGGGCGCCCCGGTACTGCGGGAGGGAGAGGGGAGGGGGCGTCGGGGTCCCTGGGGAGGCTGCGGGGGCAGTTTGGCTGGGGGGAGGGGCCGGGCGGGGCGGGGGCTGGACGGCCCGGGATGGGCTCCGCGGAGACGGAGCTGGGGCACCCACGCGGCCGCGGGCAAGGAGATGCTATTGCGCGGGTGGAGGGTGCTAGCCGAGGGTCTGGCGCCAGGGAACAAAGCCCCTTTCCTGCCCCCCCACCCCGACGGCTGGGGCAGGGTCCGAGTCCCGGCTGCCGCTACTGCGGAGCTGGCACAGGGTCCGAGCCCAAGCGCGCCGCCCGGGCTTGGGGAAGAGGCGCCACCGTAGCTCAGGTGGTGGCCCGCGGACCCCCGCCTCCCCTCCGCTTGAGGCCCCCACGCCCGCCGCGGTCTTGGCCGTCACCTTGACGTCTCCTTAGCCCGCGGCGTCCCCTCCCCAGGGCGCACTTCCCTGTCTGGGAACGCGCGCCAGCCTCGGTCGCCCGTGGGGGGCGGGGGGCTCCGTGGGCGCAGGGCCCCCCGCGGAGTCTCAAGGGCGGGGGGGGCCCAGGCTCAGGCGAGGCGGGAGCCCGGACGGCTCCTCCCGCGGGAGGGCGATAAATAACCGCCGGCGGCTTTGTTTGGTCGGGAACCCCGCCAGCTGGTGTGGGGAGGGGGTACCTGGGAACCAGACCCGGGGGCCCCTGGCTCTGTCGTACACCCCCGCGCGCGTGAGCAGCCCAGCGGCGTGTCTGTGGGGGCGCCCGGCTGCCGCGCGCCCGGAAGGTGGAGGACTCCCGGGGATCCCCCGGACACGCACACGGGGCGGGAAGAGGTTTGCGGGGGACAGCCAGGGGCCCCCTGGGATTTGGGGTTACCCTCCGAGGCCATGTTTGGGGCGCAGTTGTTTACGGCGTGGGCGGTCTGAAAGGGTTTCCCTAATTGGAGGGTCGCGAGGTGGGGGGCTCCTAAATTGTGGGTGAACTTTGGGGGGACCCTTGCCGAGGGGCGAGGTGGGGGGGGTCAGTTCGTGGGGTCTGCGGCGCGAACTCAGGCCTCCTCCGGGGCTGAGTCTGCACGCTGCGGTCTTAACGCCCGTGGGGCTATCCGGGGGCCCCCCACTCGAAGGGCTTTGCTATTACCGGGAGCGTGGGGCCACGTGCTCTGCGCGGAGATGCCCGAGGCCCGCGCGCAAAGCCAGCCAGCCGGGCTCTGCCGGAGCCGGCCGGGACCCTGCGCGCCTGCGCAGCGGGGCTCCTCTCCCCGCCCCCATCCTCCCCGCCCCTCCCCCCACCTGAGCTGCCGGGGGCGGGAGGGGGTCCTGCGCAGGAGGGAGCTGAGCGCGCCCCATGGTGGTGGAGCAGCAGATTGCAGCTCCCGGGAAAGTGCGTGCGCTTCGGAGCGTGCATGCACGCCTGACTACAGGGACCCCCGCGGGGCTGGGGGCGGGGGGCGTGCAGAGCATAGACTAGTGGAGGAGCCGGTTTGATTGAGCGCGTCTGTCCTCAGAGGGCTTGCAGTCGGCAGGAGCGGACGGGGAAGGGTGGGGGGCCCAGGTGAGCCCCAGACTGTCCTGGAAAGTGGGAGCCTGGGCAGTGTGCAAAGTTACCCGGGCCCTCTCCCCCTGGGCTGGCCTGCTAATAACTCATTTAAGAAAGGGAAAAACCCGTGGGGGGGGCACTGGGCGAGCAGAGCAGCCCCATTCTCCCGGGGAGAAGGAGGGGCCGCAGCTGCGGGAGGGCGGGGGTGACGGCTGGGGAGTGAAGCGGGGCGTGCCCTTGGCCGTGGACGCGGTAACTTGCAGCCTTGGCTGGGGGGGGGGCGGGCCCGGGTCCCTGCACTCCTCGTAGCGCTCCCCAGGAGCAGGTGCTCTCCCTGGGTGGGGGTGCTGGGTGTCGGGGCAGTCCGAAAACCATCCGGCCGAAAGGGGAATGGGAAGCAGCTGGTGTGGGCCGCTGCCCTCCCCTGGGGCCCCCAGAAGCTGCTGGAGGCTCCCACCCCAAATACCAGGTGTCCTTTCTGGGGCCCGGCCCTGGCCCTGCCTGCCTTCCCTGGGAGACTGATGAAAGGTCTGCGCTGGGTCCAGGGGGCAGGGGGCTGGTCAGGAGCCGCTGCTCCGGCCATCCCGGTGACCAGAGCCTGGCCTGGGCCTGAGGACGTGGAGGACGGCACCGTCTGGTGCCCGCGGCAGGCAGGGCCCGGCCTGGTGACTCACAGGCTGTTTCTGTTGCTTTGAAGGACCTGAAAGAGAAGAAGGAGGCGGTGGAGGAGACGGAGAACGGCCGGGATGCCCCAGCCAACGGCAACGCTGTGAGTGCTTGAGCCCGGCCTGGGCAGGGAGGCCCCGGACTGGCAGCCGCGGCCTTGGGCCGCGTGTCTCCGGGGGTCACTTTAGAAGCCATGCGGCAGCTTCTCCCTAGTGTCCGTCCCATCGCCGGGAGGGGGCCAGGGGTAGGTCTAGGGGAGGGGGGGTAAGCTGGAACGGTGGGGGAGGGCGGCGGGGAGACTTGATGCGGGCCTGTGTCTGTGTCCAGAACGAGGAGAACGGAGAACAGGAAGCGGACAATGAAGTAGACGAAGAGGAGGAAGAGGGTGGTGAAGAGGAGGATGAAGAAGAAGAAGGAGACGGTGAGGGGGGCAGGCCTGGCCTGGGGGTGTGGCCAGGACGCCCCTCCCCCTTCTGAATTTGGGGCTTCTCGGCTCAGGCTGCCCAGTTAGAAATCCAAGGGTTTGCAGAGAGACCCAAAGTGGTCCAGAGGCCAGACTGCCTTCCTCCAAGGGCCTGGGCCTCCCCTCCCCCCCTCAGGCCCTGGGCAGTCCGGTCTGCTGTGGTCCGAGAGCTGGTCAGGCTTGGCCCTCGTCCATCTTGTCTGTCCCCTTGTGGACGGGCTCCCACCCCCCCCCCCCTTCCCTGAACTCATGCTTCCCAGATCCCTTAATTAGACTGAGTCCTGGCTCAGAAATAATGTTCCCGGCCTGGCTGGAGCTTGTTAAGGGTGGGCTAGGGCTCCGAGAGGAGCAGCTGATTAGATCAGCTGCGGGGGAGGCCCTGCTCGGGCCTGGGCTTTGGGGGCTGCTGGTGGGGGAGGGCTGCCTGCTTCTGAGTGAGTTGGTGCGAAGGCCCGGGCCTTTCCTTTTAACTGCAGGTGAGGAAGAAGATGGAGATGAGGACGATGAAGCTGAGACAGCTACAGGCAAAAGGGCAGCTGAGGACGATGAGGTGTGTTTATGGGGGATGGGCAGGGCTGGAGAAGGGCCCCCCCCTTTGGCCTTGTTCCCTGGGGAGGGGCATGGCTGTCACCTGCCACTTGGGCTTCAGTTTCCTGGTCTGTAAACATTCCAGATTTGTGATCCAGAAGGAAGGAGGAGTGGGGTGGGGGGGGCCCTAGGGCTGACTCCAGTATTCTTTTTGCCCCACCCCAGGAGGAGGATGTGGATACCAAGAAGCAAAAGACCGATGAGGATGACTAGACAGCAAAAAAGAGAAAAAAGAAAAAAAAAGGGAAAAATTTTAAATTAAAAAAAAGAGAGAGAGAGAAAAGAAAAGGCCACAGTGACCTATTGACCCTCAGCTTCCCGTCTCAGAATCTAAACGTGGTCACCTTCGAGTAGAGAGGCCCGGCCCACCGGGCGCGCCAGCCACCACCCATGCAGACGACACGCTCCTGACCGACCGCCACCAACCACCAATGAGAATTTCCAACAGGGGAGGAAAAAACCAGACCAAAACTTCCAAGGCCCTGCTTTTTTTCTTAAAAGTACTTTAAAAAGGAAAATTTGTTTGTATTTTTATTTACATTTTATATTTTTGTACATATTGTTAGGGGGGTCAGCCATTTTTCCGTGATCTCGGACGACCAAACAGCCTTTGACGTGTTCTCTGTCCTGCTTCTGACTTTACTTGTGGTGTGACCATGTTCCTTACGATCTCAAAGGAGAAAAAAAACCTTGTAAAAAAAGCAAAAAGATGACAAAAAATACAATCTTATTCCGAGCATTCCAATAACTTTTTTTTGTGTCTGTACTTAGCTGTACAATAAATAGTTGGTTTGTATGAGATGGTTAAAAGGCCAAAGATAAAAGGTATTTCTTTTTTTTCCTTTTTTTTCCTTTGTCTATGAAGTTGCGCTTTTGGGGTTTTTTGTTTTGTTTTTTTTTGTTGGTTTTTTTTTTGTTTTGTTTAAAAAATTTTTTTTGGCCTGTTTGATGTATGTGTGAAACATGTTGTCCAACAATAAACCGGAATTTTATTTTGCTGAGTTGTTCTAACAAGTGTCTCTGGCCTGTTTTTGGGGTGTGCGTGCTGCTCTTGAGAATCCTGGGAGGGGGGAGCTCACAAGAAGGCCCCTGATGCTCTAACCCCCAGAGTCCAGGGTGGGGGTTTCCAGCTTTCTCTGAAGAACTTTGAGTCGGGGCAGGGGTACCAAGTTCCTACTAAGTGCCTGCTCTGTACCAATGACTGGGGTTGTGAAAATCATTCACAGTTTGGGGTACATGTCACCCAGAATGAGTAAGGTTTATTAAGTGCCTGCTGGGTCACTGAGCTGCACCCACCTGGAGGATATAGGGTAAAATGCCCCACTGGGCCTAGAGCTTAGACAAGACGGCTCCTATCTGGTTCACAGTGGTTTGGAATCTCTCAGGACCACCTCGTACTTCCTAGCTCTGCCCTTTGGGACCAAGCGGAGCTATCTGTCTATCCCTCTAAGAAGGGGCAGTCTTTGGGGGTGATTGGAGCCAGGCGAAGGACTCCCTCCTAAGTAAGGTTTGGCTACCATGCGGCCTAACAGCTCCTATAGTGTGAGCTGAGGTGACCCATGTAGATCCCCTTTTCTGAACCAGAGGCCTGTGGGTCAGGGAGCCTGGATGGATTCCAGGGTGTCTTAGATGAGAAGGTTCCATCTCTAGTCTGGCTTCTGAGAAGGCTCCACCAGACACTGGCCATGGGGCTCATGCCACCTTACCCTACAGCCTCCTTTGGCATCGCTCTCCTACTCAAAGGTAACTTGGCCCATAAGCATCTATTAAACACGTACTGTGCATTAGGAATTTGGGGGAGGAGCAGATATTCAAAGAAACAGGAAGTTGCTCCCGCCTGAGGACTGAAGGCCTAAGCCTTGTGGTGTAGGTGGTTGAGGTGCCTTTGGGAGAATCCTGGCTCTGAGACTAGAGGACCAGGTTCCCATCTGGCACCCACCGAGGGTGACCCCGGGCAAAGTCAGCTCACCAACCAGCTTCCTCGATATCCCCATCTATCAGGATGAGGCTCTGGGCCGGCTCAGAGGACCAAGGGCTGCCCCCTCCCCCAGGCCTCCCCGTGAACTCTACCTAATCTCCGAGTGAGGAAGGCCCCAGGGACCCCAGCACCTCAGCTCTTGCAGGCCGTGCCCCTTGAGAGCCCAGGTCCTTGGCTGGGACCCAGTCTCACGTGGGGTTGTGTCTGGGTCAGCCTATTATCGGAGATGCGAGTATGAAGTTACCAGAAGGGTGGTGGGGGCAGGGCCAGGGCTGGGGCCCACTGCAGTCCTGGGATGACATCCTGTCTCAGCTACTTGTTGGCTGTGAGACCCTGGGCAAGTCACCTCCCTTCTGAGGGTCTCAGTTTCATCATCTGAAAAATGGACTGAGTCCCTGAGTCCAGGAGGCTCTAGGGACCCTATGATGCTGAAGGGAGTTGGGGACCTCTGCTGCTGTGGCCTCAAGCCCTCTGTGAGGCAGGATGGATGGGCAGCAGCGGCTGCGGTGGGCACCTCTATGGGCATCTGTCCACCAGAGGCAGAGTGTGTCTCACACCCCACCCCACCATCTGCCTTACTCCAGGTCGCTTTAGGCAAAGTAAGGTGTAGGGAGAGAGGAGGCCCCGGAAGAAGCTTTAGAGGAGAGAGTGTCTCAGCTGGATGGCACTGGCCTCGGTGCTAGACATGAGCTGGGGCACCCCAGGCCCCCTCAAGGGGGAAAGGCTTCAGGAGAGCAAGGACAAGAGGAAGCGGGTCAGCAGCCGAAGGACTGTGTGGGCTGCTGAAACCCAAGCCCCTCCTGGGCCATCCTTTTCCTGTGCCCACCACCCAGTAGGCAGATCCCTGGCCTTGCCCAGCACTTATGGGGTGATGGGAGGCGGAAGAGCTGGTGGTGGGAGAGAAAACTAACTGGGGAATTGCTCCTCTTCCCCCCACCCCACCCCTGCCCAAGGACTGCCCCCCCCCCAGCCTCCCCAGGATGTGCTTTCTCTGGCATGGGACACATCTCAAACATCCACCTTCCCTGTACCTTCTGCACCCTTGCCCCCATCACTGTCTCTGGGCATCGATAGGGAGCGAGGAGCCCCAAGGAGGAGAAAGATGGCAGGTCCCAGGTAGGCTTCCCATGAACCCTGCCCCCAGGAGGCCTCCCGAGTCTGAGCCTCCTTCCTCCCAGGATCAGGGGAGGGACCCGATTCCTTGGCCCCAGCACACAGAACAGGACAGAGCTAGGTTGGACATTTCACAAGGCAGGTGTCAGCAAGCACTCCCAGGGAGGAGCCCATGGTGGCAGTGAGAACTAGCCTGAAGGCGGGCCACGGGCTTTACCAAGATTCTCTCTTTTGACCCTCACAACCACCACCCTGGGAGGCAGGTGCTACTATTATCTTAGTTTTACAGGTGGAGAAACTGAGGCATGGGGGGGGTGAAGTGACTTGCCCAGGGGGGCACACAATCAGTAAATACTTGAGGCAGGCTCTGAAATCAGGTCATAGTAGCTCTAAGGCTGGTGAACTGAGGCCCCTAGCAGCAACTGGAATAAGTGGGACATAAAGTGGAGCTCTGAGGCCTTAGCCATAGGTGGGGTGGGTCTGAGGCTTCTCCGAGGAAAGGGATGCTGAACTGGGTTGGTGGTGGTGGTGGTGGGGAGTCTAAAGGGGGTGGAACTGGCAGAGCAGAGTCTTTATGGAGAATGGTTAACTATGGTTTGGGGGCCGGGCCTTTAGCTGGCTGGACTGGGGCCCATGGAAGCCCCATGGAAGAAGCTCTGGTCTCAGAGTCCCAAGGGGGCTCCTTAACTGGTCCCCCTCCCTCCCGGGCCTCGGGCCCTAATCTGTTCCATGTCAGGGTTGTCTTAGACGTCAGTCTCCCCACTCCTTATGAAATCACTTCTGGTCACAGAGATTTGGAGCCTGAAGGAATCTTAGCCGTCCTCTGGAATCATCAACCCATTTCACAGAGAAAAACAAGTCTCAGAAAAAGGAAGGGACTCAGCCCAATTGACACTGATGGTTGGGGTCCAAGGCAGGATTGGAACCCTAAGGTCAGGCTCCCTCAACTGTCCCATGGGGTCTTGGTCCAGCGCCAGGGAACAGAGTCCTGGGTTTGAATCGTGCCTGCCGCTCCCTCATGACCTGTGGGAGTGACTTCACCTCCCTGGGCCTGTTTCCTCATCTGTAAAATGGACTAGACGGCCTCTCTATAAAAGCTGGCCCTCTGGGTAATCCTTCAATCATGGGAGACGATGCCCCCAAGTGGCCATGCACCTCCGCTTGGATTCCTCTAGTCACAGAGAGCTCACTACCTCACCACTTTTGGAAGGCTCTTTCGGGAGCATTTTTTCTTGACGTCCGGCCCAAGACTTGCCTTTCTTTTCTCGCCTTGCTCCTAGCTCTGTCTCTGGGTTAAGAAGGGAAAGGTAATCCTGTGAACCCTCCTGGAGGTTCCCCCCACCCCTGCAGAGCTTCCTCTGCCTGGTCCTTCCTTCGTTTCTTCCTAGGCCCCTCCTGTTCCTTCCTCTCCATCATGACCCGCCCCTCCCCCATGCTCTCTCCCTTCTGTGGGCTGCCTTTTCCCACTAGATTGTAAGCCCCTTGAGGGCAGGGGCCATCTTTTATTAATTTCATGTGTGTACCTCCAGGGCCTGGCTCAGAGGAGATGTTCAATAAATGCTTGTTGATTTGACCTGATGGGATAATCATTTTTGTCTTTCAGGGCCCAGGACCCCTCCTCCCCCCCGCCACAAATATATGATTAAGGAGCAGGAAAAGTTGGGTTTGGAATCTGCCACCATCTTTGTGCCTTTGTGTGCCTCAGTTTCCCCAGTTATCAGTCTCGTTATTCTGAGGTCCTCATGAGGGAATGGCTGGGAGAGGACTTTAGGCAGGATGGGGAAGAGGATTGGGGTCTGCTGAGAGCGGCCCAACACGGCTGAGAAGCAGCTGGGAATCTCTGAGCCTCGGGCACTGCTAATGAAGGGATGCTGGCACTGGGCAGGCAGGAATGCAGGAGAGAAGAGGAGCCTGGGGTCATGGAGGTAACTCTCTGCCAGGGGTTAGCCTCGGCCCTCTTGGCCTCAAAAAGCAGAACCAGGCCGATTGAGGACACATCTCAGGAGACGCTTCCCAGCGCTGGAAGCTGTTCCAGAATGGAGGAGGCTGCCTGAGGGCTCAGAGGATTTCCCCCGTCTGGAGGTCCCCAAGCAGAAGCTGCATGACCCACTGTGGATGGCTTACAGGGTTTCAGGTGCCATCTTTTTCAGTGATGGCTTTCCCATGTGAGAGTTTATAGTCCTGTAAAGTCTGGGCCTTAGTTTCCCCACTGGAATAGGTGGCCTCTGAGGTCCCTTCCTGACCCAAATCTGATGTCCTGAGAGCCCCTCTTGATCAGGCCCTCCTCATCTCAGTCTCAGCCCCTGGCCCTGACCTCTCAGGGCCTTTCCTCCTCTTGGTGAGAACGGTTCTGATCACTCGTACCTCCTTGGCTCTAGCCCTCCAGGACCATGTCCAGGTCATTTCACAGGACCCTTAGAGGGAAGTGTGGGAGGAAGGATCATTCCCATTTTACAGACGAGCCAAAGCGAGTCTTGCCCAAGGTCACAGAGCTGGGACTCATCCCAAGGCTGCCTCTTACCACACCACAGCCCACCGTCTCTAACGTCTAATGTATTCGCTAATGAGTTGGCCTATCAGATGGTCTCGTGCCTTTCCCAGTTATAATTAACAAGTTCATTCATTCGTATGTTCACGGTATCTCAGAGCTGTAGGGGCCCTCCAGGCCGCACCTGCCCCACGTCCCTGACCAGGGGTCATCCTGCCTCGGAGGTCCAGGGAAGGAGGCCTTGCCCCCTCCGGAGGCACTTGCTCCTACCTTCAGTTCCCAGCTCTTACTAGAGGAAAGCTTTCCCTTCCCTCGGCCTCCTCAGCCTCGGGGACGCTTCCACATCCCTCCTGGGAAGCCAAGCAGAGCAGGTCCAGTCCGTCCCCGCTGTGATGGCCTTCAAACACGGGAGGCTGCTTGTGGTCTCTGGTCCAGGCTCTTTTATCAAATGCTGATCTGTCCTGGTCCCAGGCACCTCACCAGCTGGCTGGCCTTTATTGTTGTCCTTCCTGAACTAGGCATAGAGATGACCCCTGGGATTGCATTGGCATAGGGACCTCCTAGAGGAAATCCACCTAAAGCCACCCGTTGGCATCCTCTTATAGCCTGAGGACATTGAGAGAGTAACTGACTTACTCGAGGCTTCTCGGAGTGTCCCAGATTTAGAGACAGCTCAGAGGTCATCCACCAAACCTCCATGTTACAAATGAGGAAACTGAGTCCCAGAAAGGTTCAGCGACAGTTGGAGTCACACACCTGGTAAGAATCCAAGTTACGAGCCCATGCATTGGAAGGATGGGTGCCAACAGAGAAAGCATTTCTCCGTAGGAGAAAGCCTAAGGTGGCCCATTGGTGCAAAAGAAGCTCTTCTGAGGCCTTCCATAGTCTGCTGCCCTCCTGGTTCCCCTCCTCCCTCTGGGATCTAATTTTCCAGGCTTCCTCCCATCCCCTGGTGGGGGAGCAGCCCCCAGCGATCTGAGTTCTCTATCAGAGATCTTGACCATCTCTGTTCAGGCACTGAGCTGTATTTTCAGCCTCGTCTTCTCCCAAGCTTCCAGGTCAATTTAACAAAAGTTGGGTAAGTCCCTCTTCTGGGTCCGGTGCCATGGATCCAAACATGAAAGACCAAGCCGTTCCTGTTTTCAAGCAGTTTACTGCTACTAGGGGCACGGGTCAGTCAAGTCAGCTTAGGAGTGAGGAGGATGGGGAGGAGAGAGACAGAGACAAAGGGCTAAGAAACATTTAAGGAAGGAGAGGAGGGGGAAAACATGATCAGGCTTCACGGAGGAGGGGGCGTCTGGGCCATGCCTTAAGGAAGAGGATTCTGAAAAGCGGACATGAGGAAGGAGTGAATTCCAGCAATGGAGACTGCCATGCAAACACATGGAGGCGGGAGATGAGTTTGGATGTTACTACTTGGAAGTCCTACCATTGACTCCAACCTGTCACATCTATAACCAAGCTTGGTGTCTTCCTTGCCAAACCTGCTTCTTTCAATATTTCCTCATTTCTGCTCCTGGTTTCCTACTCTCCTACCTGGAAGGGTGCTTGTTTTCCTTCTCTTGGAGTTTGTTGACTCAACAAGCCTCTTTAATTTACTGGCCCAGTTTGGATGGGGTGGTATGGGATGGGAAGGGAAGGGAAGGGAAGGGAAGAACGGAAACAGGGAAAGGAAGAAGGGGAGGGAAGAAGGGGAGGGGAGAAGGGAAGGGATTTGGAGTCTGCAGACCCAGGCTTGGGTCTTTGCTTCATCACTTATTAGCTGTGTGGCCTTCCCCCGGAGGGATCGAACTGGAGGGCCTTGTAGCTCCAGATTCTGGGCTTCTTTGGCTGCCAGGTGGCCTCTAACTCTGGGACTTGCTTTCAGTACATATTTTGGTGTCCCTAATCACCACCGGCTGGATAGGCCTAGGGAAGCTTTAGGAGATCTGAGGCTCAAATTGGACTCTAAAATCTTAGACAGATTGTGATCTCACCGAAGGGGCTACTTTCTTTCTTTCTCTCTTTTTTTTTACTGGAGGGATATTTTTGACATTTTACTGCTATCTCTTGTTCTGAAATAAATTTCATTTCCAAACATAGCCTTCCCTCCTCTCCCTGGTGGGCAGCCGGCTGTTTGACCCTTATAACAAAAGGATTCAAAAGAAAGTGGGGGAGGGGGATGGGAGCTACAAAACTGCCCCATGCAATGACCAGTCTGGCACTCTGGGCCCTACTCCAAACCCGTGGTCCCCTGCCTCGGGACAGAAGGGAGACAAGTGCATTTTCTCATTTTGTCTTTGGGGATAAGTTCGGTCATTATTTCACAGCACTCAGTTTAGGTCTTTCTTGTTGTGCTCATTCACACCATTAGAGTCGTTGGGTTCTCCATCCCTGTCCCCACTACTTTGCATCTGTTCAGAGGGATCTTCCTCTGTTTCTCTGAATTCCTCCTATTTATTGGGCAATTTTATTTCATGACTCCATCTGGCCCAGCTGGTTTAGCCATTCCTCTGCTGATGGGCATCTGTTCTGTGTAGTTCTTGTCCCAGCCCTCCCGGAAATCCTCTAGAGCAGGGCTTCTTAGCCTGGGGGCCATACACTTGTTCTCTAAAAATATTTTGATTAACTGTATTTCAATCTAGTCGGGTTCCCTTGTAGTCCCATGTATTTTATTTTGTGCATATAAAAACATGATTCTGAGAAGGGTCTGGGCTTCCTCAGAATGCTTACAGGTGGGGTCCAGGAAGCTCACAAAGGAAGAACTCAGTCCACTCCCCCAGTAGCCACTTGATAACCTGCAGCTTTCCTTCCTTGCATCTAAATCTTCTCCTTCCCTCTTGTTTCTTGACAAGCTCATCCCTTTATTCAGACGTATGCATCATTAACCTTGAAAGGTGGGTAGCATGGGCAGGGAACAGCAGGGAGGGAGGCAACCATCAGGAGGAGGGTGGAAGGCCCATTCTGCGAGGGGTATAGCAGAGAGGGGGAAGACTGGGAGTTAAGGGGAGAGAGGTAGGCAGTCCTTGAATGCCAAACCGAGGGGGCAGCAAGGAGCCATTGTTTGTCATGAGGAACTTGACAAAGCTGTGTTTTATGAGAGTGAGTCTGGAGGGTGAGGGTGGGAGCCAGAAACTGAAGATGGGAAACCAGCTTGGAAAAGATCGTAATAGACTAGATTAGAAACGGAAGGACCTGGACCAGGGCGATGGGCATAAGGGTTATGATGACGTATCAACAGGACTCGAGACCTGATTAAATGTGGGTGGTGAAAGGGAGGAAGGTGACAGACGGTGTAAAGTTTCATCCTGGGTGACTGGGTCAAGGAAAGAAATGTGGACCTAGAGGGAGATGCTTGGATGTAGAGGTGGAGTCAGTCTTCAGGGGACGAGATACAAAGGTCCTTGAAGAAGGATGCCAATCGTGGGCACCTGGGAAGATATTTCTGGTTAGACAATCTTTCAGACCTTTACATTAGCCCAGGTAGGCAGCTGCCTACTCTGCCAATATGCTAACAGATCTGCGTCTCATCAATGTGAGTAGTCTCTTTCATGATGCAGATAGCAGCCCATTCACGTCTGGCCCATTCACAGTCCTGTCATAAATCCTTGATGGGATGAACCCAATGTCCTGAGGTGGTGGTGGTGGCAGTGGGGACCTTCTTGCTCTCTTGATGATGTGCAGGTACAAAGCACACATACAGACCATCCATTATCCTGGACTCTCAATATGTGACCAGCTCATCTGTTTTTTTCCTGATCATTCACCTCTTTGCTGACATCTGTTTGCCGATGTTACTGGTCTGAATGGATGCTGCTACCATATTCCTGAATGCCATCTATAATTGCTCAAAAAATCTGGCCTGACTATCCACACGAGGAAAACTAAGTGGATGCAGAATACTTATTGGCCAATCTAGTACGTCCAGTTGGATAGATGAACCATACTGTTGTATCATCAATGGCTGGACACTACAGATGGGCAAGTGCGGCTCAGAACTGAACAGCATGAGACAGCAGTGTGAGTCGATTGCCTCGGTGAAACCCAAAGTTCCCTTAGGGACCCCAAGCTTCTCTAAAACAAAAGTTCATTTTTTTCCCCTAAGTACTGATAATTCCTCCAGTGATGTTGTTAGGCTGCTAGCCACAGAATCCTACATCTAAGAAACAAAACTGAGAATCAACCAAAGGTGACAGAGACACAAGGTGGAGATGAGCTGGCAGCCATGTGTTGCAGGAAATTATTCAGGGAAGCAGTGTGGAGGACATCTGGAGGACATCGTCAGAGAAGCGTCAGGCTCTGCCGTCACCATCTTTACAACTTCTGGGAGAGCAGAAACAGCCGCAAGGGACCCTGATGGTCACCCAGCCCACCCCCTTTATTTGACAGATGAGGAAACTGAGGAACAGAAGGTGGAGGGACTATTATATAGTACTTTGAAAACTTAAACCACTAAACAATTTCCAGTTATTATTACTGATGTCAGTTTTAATAATGTTCACCAAGCACTTTCTTTTTTTTTTTTTTTTGCTGTTTTTCTGATTTATTAAGACATTTTTCACCAGATTTCTTCAATTAGAAGTTCTTTGAAACAATACCATCATTTTTTGCCAGTCGGAGAATAGAGTCATCAGATCCTCCCATTCTACGAATTGCTCCACAAATTGCATAGGTTTTAAACTGGCCATTGAATCTGCCTGTAACCTTGTCAACCTTGGCCACGTTCATCTGGATGGACGCGTGGTCCTTCGCCCCGATGATCCTGTTGCTCGCAGAGCATTTCCGCGGCACGTACAGATCCACGAACTCTCCGGCGTCGTTCTGCTGTGGTACCGAGTGCAAACGCGAAAGCGGCGGAAGAGAAAAAGGAGCCACCAACCACTTTCAATGCAACCCAACAGCACTTATGCAGGCAGCTGACATAATGGAGCGTTGGGCTTGGAGTCAGGAAGGCCTGAGTTCAAATCCCCTCAGTCAGGTGCTTGCCGTATGACCCTGGGCCAGTCACATAATCTCTCAGCCTCAGTTTCCTTATTGGTAAAATGGGAATAAATCATAGTGCCTACACTTCATGGGGCTGTTGGGAGGATCAAGCGCACTGACGGGCTTCGTGATTTGCAGGCCTTCAAACACTTTCCAGCTGCTCACTATTACCGGGTGTCAAGAACTTCATCTGGTGCCAGGGACACACAAACACGGCAGTCCTTCCTGCTTTCCCCATGACAACCCAGGCAGGTGGCGTGGAACCCCGAGGTCTCTGTCCTCCAGCTGGGTTCTAGAGCTGCGGAATGTCAAAGCTGGGAGGGACCTAGGAGGTTTCTAGCTCAGCCTCTGTGCCTGAGCAGGAATCCCCAAGTCTTCAGCCAGCCTCTGCTGGAATCCCTGCAGTGACGGGCGTCTCATCACCTTATGAGGCCTCACATTTCAGTTTTGGACATCTCCAGTGGACGGGAAGGTTTTCCCCACCTCCAGCCTGCACTGGCCTCTCTGGTCCAAGGACGACAAGCCTGATTCCTCTTCCTAGTGACAAATACTAGAGAATAGCAATCGTGTTATCACCTAATGCCTGAAGAGGCTGCAGGCTTGTACCACATGGCCATCCAGACTTTTCCGGAACTGTGGCTCTGAGAGCTGGGCCTGGAGTCAGGAAGGCCTGAGTTCAAATCCAACCTCCGATGCGTAGTAGGTGTGTGACCCTGGGTGAGTCACTTCACTTTTCTCTGCCTCAGTTTCCTCATCTGTAAGTTACCTCTCTGAGCTTCTGTGACCTCCCAAGGAGGGTAAAATGCTATAATCTTTGCAAAGCGCTTGGCAAGCCTCAAAGTGCTATACATAATGCTAAATATTCTATGAATACATTCTACAGTCTGTTACTAATGCTGCAGGTCTTTCCCCATGACAGGCTGCCCGGCCAGATCCTCTTCCCGTAAAAATGTTTGCCAATAACGTATTATTTGCAATGCAAACGCCATAAATGCTAGCTCATTCTCCACCACCGGCCTTGACCTCAGGGCAGGGCTTTGCATTTACTGCGATCGCAGGACCCAAGGCTCTGGGGTTGGAAGAGACCTCGGGGACCCCCCCCCCTCCTTTAGCAGAGGAGGGAGCCTGCTGAGAGGCGGGACGTGCCCTCGGGGCGGACGGACACCCGCAGCAGCGGCCCCGCCCTCGCACCCCGGCCCCTGATCCCCTCTAGCGCTCCGAGTCTCAGCCTCATCCCCACGTGGGGAAAACCAGGTCGGTCCTCGAGAAGCCTCTGCCAGCCTGAGAGCGCGGCGTAAACTCCAGCCCCCTCTTCTCCCACGCGCCCTTCGTCACTCTACCGGCCTGGAGCTCGCCAAGGGGCCGGGGCTTGAGTCCGAGCGACTGTGCCCAGGGGAAGGCGCCGAGGAGAGGGGCGAGATGCGCAGGCAGCGGCGCCCTCATCCCCCGGCTTCTCTGGCCAAGGCTGGGCTAAGGACCGGGTCGGGGAAGATTTGTGAAGGAGGCCCGCCCTCTGCTGGGCACTTAGGGAAGTGCAGCTAGCGGCTGTACTCAGTGGCTTTTTAAAAAATTGAATCGGCTTGTTTTTGGTGGTGTGGAGGGCAGTCTTTCCTCAGAAGGGGTCTCCCTGATCCCTGGGGCCCAGTGAGGCATCCGGACTCCTTCGAGGGCTGGACTCCACCCCGTTCCCTTCTGCCTCTTTCTCTGCAGAGGGGAGGGAGCTTTGTCTTGAGGGGGGATTCTAGCAGGATAGATGGTGTGTGTTGGGGGGGGGCGGGCTGCTCCATGGAGGAAGGCTTCGTCCACTTTGACCTCAGAGAACCGAACCAGGAACAGCAATGGGAGGAGGTCCCCAAGAGGGATTTCAGCCTTCCTAACCATGAGAGCTAAGGAGGAACCGACCGGCTTCCTTCTTCCCCTAAATCCTTAGGTTCCCAGCTCTGAAAGGATGAATTTGCCTGGCCCCGGGCCAGAACCCTCGTCCTCCTCCTCCTCCTCCTCTCCCTCCTCTCATCCTCCTCCTCTTCCTCCTCCTATTCCTCTTTCTCCTTCTCCTCCTCCCCCTCCTCATCCTCCTCCTCCTCTTCCTCCTCCTATTCCTCTTTCTCCTCCTCCTCCCCCTCCTCATCCTCCTCCTCCTTCCCCTCCTCCCCCTCCTCCTCCTCCTCCTCCTCCTCTCCCTCCTCTCATCCTCCTCCTCTTCCTCCTCCTCCCCCTCCTCATCCTCCTCCTCCTCCCCCTCATCTTCTTCCTCCTCCCCCTCCTCATCCTCCTCCTCCCCCTCCTCGTCTTCCTCCTCCCCCTTCTTCCTCCTCCTATTCCTCTTTCTCCTCCTCCTCCTCCCCCTCCTCCTCCTCCCCCTCCTCCCCTTCCCCCTTCTCCCTCCTCCCTGAGCAGTCACTCATGACTCATTTCCCATCCCACAGACCCCTCTGCTGATCTGCCCAGTGACGGCTCTGTGTGTGTGTGTGTGTGTGTGTGTGTGTGTGTGTGTGTCCATCTCTGCCACACTCTCCCATGGTCATAATTAGATATATTTATGCCCAGGGCAGGACGGATAAAACGTGTCCTCCAATCAGCTACAGTGGAAGGCGACCTCACTGCTCACCTTGTAGGGAAAGAAGCTCTGGGTACCATCCCAGAGTGGGGAGAAAGAGACCCTGGGACACCAGCTGCCAATATACCCACCGCCATTGCTGGGGAGGCTGCCACCAGGGAGGAGCAGGGTGGGCCAGAGAGCTCATCTGGTGTCCATCTTTGCACTCCTTATTTCAATGCCCTGGGACAGAGCCCCAGTCGCCCCACCCTCATTATAGCTCTGCAGCAAGTGATACAATGGACCTTGAGCAGGTATCTCACTTAACATAGGCCTCAGTTTTCTCATCTGTGAAAGGAGGAGTTGAGCCAGATGGTGCATGCCCAGCTGTCAATCTATGGGCCCGTGATTAGTCAGACTCCCTCGCTATACATGTAAACAGAACGGTTCCTCCCCCTGTTTGGCTGAAGCAAAACACCATGTTCTGCCTCTTTGCAAAAGTGCAAAGGGGCATTAGGCCTGCAAGAGGAAGGTATCATTAAGGCGAATTAGCTCACCTTGTTTGCCATTCCAGAACCTTTTATGGGATCTCTTGTGGCTTTTGGAGGGTGGTGCTACTCTGCAGAGAAAGCATCTTGACAAGCCTTCAGAAATCGGTTGTGGAATAATTAAAACACTAATCTTGCAACCTCCACCCCCCTCCAAATACTTTAATGTTATGTAACAAGAGGCAGTGCGGGCTAGTGGGTAGGGAGCTAACACTGGAGTCAGGAAAGCCTGGATTCAAGCTCCACCTTCTCCATATACTGTTTGTGTGACCCTGGGGAAATTACGAGCCCCAACTTGCGTGTTTCTCTTTAGTAATCAGCCAATAGACACAATTAGGTCTTAGCAAAGACATTTACTAAGATGGCAGAGTTAAAATAGTCTTTATAAAACATTCCCCCATAAACCTGGGGTGAGCTGTCCCACAAATACACACAGCTTCCATGGGGAGAGTGGGCTCAAGTTTAGGGCACGATGGTAGTGAGGCACATATGTGGGATAGATGTGTGGCCAAGGCTCCTCAGCACTACAGGGTCCTTTACCTTTTGGAGAGTCCTCATGCAGCTTCCTTGGGGGGTAGTATCTGCTAGTTGGGGTGCTCATCCCCTGGCCTCTTTCTGTAGTCCTCTATGTTCAGGCCTTGAATCTGTTTTCTTGAGTTTCTCTGTCAATGGGAGGGTGCAGAAAGAAATCTCTTCCTCCCCCTCTGCAGATGTCTCACTCCAGACTGTTTCATGTTTGTGTCCCAAGTACCTTGTACAGCACCTGGTTATTGTATGGTTTTTTTTTTTTAATATAGTAGACGTGGGTTGTCTGGATTAAGGGTAAGACAGTGAGAAGGTGGACCCAGGCTTGAATCCTAGATCTGATTAGGGGAAGGGTCATATGGATAGAGCAGCAGGAGGGAGGAGGAGCCATCAGTAGCTTTCTATTAGTCATACTTCTAATTAGGTGTTCAGATCTCTGTTGCTGTGGAAAGCTCTGGATTGGGAGCCAGAAGATGTGGGTTTAGCTCCCAACTCTCCCTCCCTACTTGTGTGACATCATTTGTCAGATGGCCACTGAGGTCTGAGGTCCTGAGCTTCCATCGGCTTCAGCTTCCTCACTTAGAAATTGGGCGGCGGGGAGACTAGGTGATCTGCGGGGTCCCTTGAAGCAGAACCTTGTGTTCACGCAGGAGCTCTCTAAAGGACATCACCCTGGAGGACACCCCTGTCACCTTGCCCTGGTTCCACGTCTGCCCTGGTTATGGCTCTGCCCCCAGAGCTGCCATAAGGGAAGCGATTTGGTAAACCTTTGGTGCTTTATAAATGGGGGGGCTCCTCATCCCTTCTTGGATTCAGAGGAGGCAGCCGGAGGTTTCTGGGTTCCTGACGGCATTCTCCTCCCCACGGCCTCTCCATCCCCTCCTCCTCTGCTCTCCTGGGCTCTTATCGGCTAGACCAGACAGTTTGGCACTTCCTCACTCACCAGCTTGTGTGGCCATTTCTCTGTCTCATTTGTCTCCCTAATCTGGGTCTCTCATCTGGTTCCTCCACTGACATCCCAGTCATTGCAGGAGGTGAAACTGGGTCCTCAGAGGCTCTGCCAGCAGACAGTGAGCTCGGGGGGTGGGGGGGGCTTGAGATCACAGAGCTGGGGCTCCCAGGGGCTGAAGAAGCTGGCAGGTCCTGCAAGTCCAACCCCTGCTTTTTGACAGATGAGGAAACTGAGGCCCGTAGTAATCCTAGGATCATAGATTTAGAAAAGACCCCAGAGGCCCAGGGAGGGGAGCAAGGATTTGAACCCAGACCCCTGATTCAAGGCCAGTGTTCTTTCCTTTGTATCACCCTGCCCTAAGCTTATGTCCAACAAGAAACCAGATCTGTTGTGCCAGGACCAGCCCAGCTGAGTTGGGAGAGGCTCGTCACGAGGGTGGCAGCTGGGGGACAGACACAGCAACTCTCTTTGTCTCTCTGTCTCTGTCTCTGTCGTTCTCTGTCTCTCTCTCGTCATCATCACCACTAACCTACCGTGCAGTGGCACTGTGCCAAGGGCTTGACCATCGTTACATCATTTGATCCTTACAACAACCCTGAGAGGTCGGTGCTATCATTACCCCATTTTACAGACGAGGAAACAGAAGCAAACAGAAGTCAAGTGACTCGTTCAAGGTCACATTGCTCGGGAATGCCTGAGGTTGGAGTTGATCTCCGGTCTTCTTGACTATAGACTTAGGACATTATCTATTGCGCCATGTAGTTATCTCCCTGTCTCTCTGACTTGGCTTCTCTTTCTCTCTCTCCCTCTTTCTCTGTTTCTCCTTCTTTGTCTCTGTCTCTCTTTTTCTTCTTAATTTTTAAAAATTCTGAACTTCAAGACCAAAAAAAGGAGCATTTGCTTACACATACAAGAACACAAAAAGATTTCACACGAGACTCTTAGTCTCCATTTAATATTTTTTGAGTTTTAAAAAGTACATAGGATACGTTCTACACGTCACTTTCAAAACTGTCCGGCTTGTCTGTGCTCCCTTTGGAGATCCCGTCCGCTCTCCTCTGTGCATTCCATAGCAACTCCCCAAGAACACTTATGAGACCAGATGAGGGGCTGAGGTCTGCAGCAGCAGCAGGAGTGCCCTCGGCAGAATCCTGAAGCAGTGTTTGTTACAAAGGCTGGGCATCCCTGAGGACACAGCCCTGCCTGGCCCGTGGTGCTGGACACACCAAAGGCCTCAAGAAACATTGGCTGAGTTGAATAGTGTAGTGGAAATCAATCAACAAGCATTTATTAGGCACTTTTTGTGTACCAGGCACTCTGCTAAGTGCTGGCTTGCCCTCACGGAGCTTCCATTCCATCCAGACAACCTGTACAAATACAGGCATAGACAAAAACACCTGCCAACTAGATACCCTGAGCCCTACCTACCCCTGCCTCTTACCAGCTGACTGATAGTCGTTAAGGCATTTAGCCTTCTCAGTCTATATGCCCATGACCCTGAGGGCCTGGATTCAGATTCAGGCTCTGATACTGATTAGCTGTTTACCTCTTCAGGCCCCAGTTTCTGTAAAATGAGGGGTGGGACCAGATCGTTTTTGAGGACTGATCCTCTAGATCTATGACTCTTCTCTATGTGTGTGACCTTGGGCAAATTACTCCCCCTCTTTGGACCTCAGTTTCCCCATCTGTAAAATATAAAGAGTTGAACTAAGGGACCTCTAGGCTGCTTCCCAGCTCTGGGTCTAGGATGCTGTGACCCTCCTCTACCTGTGCGCCCTCGGACATGGCGATTCTCTCTTGGGGCCTCATCTGTAAAACGAGGGGATTGGCTGTGATGGGCCCCTCCAGCTCCAGCTCTGACTGCCGCAGGACCAGGGAAGCTCACTAGTGAACAAGAGCGCATCAGTGCCTCTGGGAGGAGAGAGCCAGAGCGAGGGGCTGATGGTGGCTGAGGAGCAGGGGTGGGCTGGGAAGGGCACAGCAGGCCCGGGGCGTTGCTGGAGGTGCAGGCCCCCTCCCCACCAGGCCTGGGTGTCGCCTCTCTCTGTATCTCTCCTCTCTCTCTCTCTTTCCCTTCTCTCAGTCTCTCTGTCTTTCTGAAAAGATTCTGTCCGCCTCTCTCCGTCACTGTCACTGTCTCTGTCTCTCTCTTCTCTCTCTCTTGGTTTCTCTGTCTCCCTCTCAATCTCTCTCTCTCTCTCTCTCTCTCTCTCTCTCTCTCTCTCTCTCCATCTGTCTCTCCTCTCTGTCCCTCTTTTTTCTCTTTCCCTGTCTCCATCTCTCTGTCTCTGTCTCTCTGTCTCTGTCTCTCTGTCTCTGTCTTTTTTGGTCTCTCTGTCTCTATCTCTGTCTCTGTCTCTCTCGGTCTCTCTGTCTCTCTCTCTGTGTCTGTTTGTCTGTCTCTGTCTCTCTCTCTCTCTCCTCTCTCTCTGTCTCTTTGTCTCTGTCTCTGTCTCTGTCACTCCCCCTCTCTTTCATCTCCTGTCTTCCCCCTCTTCTCTTTTCTTCTTGCCTTCAGCTCCCCCATCCCCTACAGGACTGTTGCTTGGGGTCTCATTCCATCCCCAGGAATAAAGGTTCTGCAAATCTCCAACTCAGAGGTTGGAGGTCAATCAGGGGGGCCTCCCTAGCAGACCTTAGGCCACCAATCTGGAACTGGAAGGAAGCCAAGAGGTTGTCTAATCTGAACCCCTCCCTCATTTTACAGATGGGGAAACTGAGGTCCTAGGTGACTTGTCTGAGGCTAGGGAGCTAAGAGGCAGGGCCAGAACTTGAACCTGGGTCCTCCTTTAGTGAGGGATTGTGTCCCTCTCTTCCCAACCACGACCTCATTTGACCTTCACAGAGGTCCTGGGATGTAGGTGGGTCCGTAGGGCATTGTTTTTCACAATTGAATAGGGTCTGGCAAGTTAAACAATTTGGCAAATGCCCTGCCCCCACCCTGCATACTGGGCACTTGAGCCTAAGTGTAAAAATGTAAATTTGGGGCGTTAGCTATTTTTTATTTGTTACCATCCTAAGTCCCCAGGGACTTTCCAAGGTGAGTCAGAGGGCACTTTTAACAGTAAATATTCATCAAGATGGTGGAGAAAAGGCAGCAAATCACCTGAGCTCTCCCCAAAACCCCTCCGAACACCTTTACATAGTGCTATAAAACAATTCCTGGAGCAGCAGAACCCACAAAAGGAAGGGGTGAAACAATTTTCCAGCCTAAGACAACGTAGAAGGTCTGTCACACTTGGGTGAGAGTGGAGCACGGTCCAGCACAGACCGTACCAGCATAGCCCCAGACACAGCAAACCGGGGGCAGGCCTTGGGAGCCGCTGAATCAGCAGCAGCGGCTGCTTCCGGACCTTTCAATCCATAGACGTAAGGGGGTTGAACAACCGGTCAGAAGGAGATGACAGGGATCTCTGCTGGCACTGAGGCAGGACTGTTGCTTTACCTATACTTGGATGTGGGTCACAGTCCTGGGAGGCAGTCCCGGGTTGGGGAGGAGCACCAGCACAACAGAGCTTGCCACCACAGTGGAGCAGGGACCCTCCTCACAGTTCCAGGGCAGAAAAGAGTGCTCGTGGTCACTCACAAACCAGGGCGTGGCCCAGGAGAGTAGTGAACACCTCGCCTTAGATCACAGCACCTTGGAAGAATTCAAAACTTATAGGTCCCTAGAAGCATTTCTGAAAACAGCTGCACAAAAACCCTGAAGCTTGGGATAGTGCCCCCTCCACCCTGGAAGCAGAGCCCTACTTTAACAAAGAGTTAAAAGTCAAGTAATTGGCTAGAAAAATGAGCACAAAACAGAAAAAATTCTGACCATGACTATGGTGACAAGGAAGATCAAAACACACACTCAGAAGAGGATCACAAAGTCAGTTGGTCTCAGGCCATGGAAGAGCTCAAAAAGGATTTTGAAAATCAAGTAAGAGAGGTAGAAGAAAAATTGGAGACAGAAAAGAGAGTGATGCAAATCATGAAAAGCAAATCAACAGCTTGGTGAAAGAGACACAAAAAAATACTGAAGAAAATAACATCTTAAAAACAGACTAGGCCAAACGGTAAAAGAGACACAAAAAGCCGATAAGGAAAAGAATGCTTTAGAAAGCAGAATTGGCCAAATGGAAAAAGACCCAGAAATTCACTGAAGGAAAAGCTCCTGAAAAAGTTGAATTGGCTAAATGGACAAGGAGGTCTAAAAGCTCGTTGAGGAAAATAATTCCTTGAAAATTAGAATAGAGCAAATGGAAGCTAATGACTTTATGAGAAATCAAGAAACAATAAAACAAAAACAAAATAATGAAAATAAAAGAGAAGATTGTGAAAAAAAACCACTGACCTGGAAAATAGATCCAGGAGAGATAATTTAAAAATTATTGGACTACCTGAAAGCCATGATCAAAAAAAAAGAGCCTAGATATCATTGTTCAACAAATTATCAAAGAAAACTGCCCTGATATTCTAGAACCAGAGGTTAAAATAGAAATTGAAAGAATCTACCAATCACCTCCTGAAAGAGATCCCAAAATGAATACTCCCAGGAATATTATGGCCAAATTCCAGAGCTTCCGGGTCAAAGAGAAAATATTGCGAACAACCAGAAAGAAACAATTCAAGTATTATGGAGCCACAATCAGGGTAACACAAGATTTAGCAGCTTCTAAATTAAAGGACTGGAAGGCTTGGAATATGATATTCCAGAAGGCAAAGGAGCTAGGATTACAACCAAGAATCACCAAATCAGCAAAACCGAGTATAATCCTTCAGGGGAAAAATAGATATTAAATGAAATAGAGGACTTTCAAGCATTTTTGATGAAAAGACCAGAGCTGAATAGAAAATCTGACTTTCAAATACAAGACTCAAGAGCAGCATTAAAAAGGTAAACAGGAAAGGGAAGTCATAAGGGACTTAATAAAGTTAAACTGTTTACATTCCTACATGGGAAGATGATATTTGTAACTCTTAAGAACTTTTTCATTAGGACAGTTAAAAGGAGTACATATAGACAGAGGGCACAGGTGTGAGTTGAATATGAAGGGATGATAGCTAAAAAAATAAAATTAAGGTGTGAGAAAGCAACGTATTGGGGGGAAGGGAAAGGGAGAAGTAGGATCAAGTAAATTATCTCACATAAAAGAGGTAAGAAAAAGCTTTTATAGTGGAGGGAAAGAGTGGGGAGGTGAGGGGGAGTGAGTAAAACTCTCATCAGAATTGACTCAAAGAAAGAATAACAGACATACTCAGTTGGGTATAGAAATCTATCTTTCTCTACAGGAAAATAGGAGGGGAAGGGGATAAAAGAAGGAGGAGGTGATAGAAGGGAGGGCAGATTGGGGGAGGGGTAAACAGAAGCAAAACACTTTTGAAGAGGGGGGGACAGGGTAAAAGGAGAGAGAATAGAATAAACGGTGGGGGAGTACAGGATGGAGGGACATACAGTTAGCAATAGTAACTATGAAAAAAAATTTGAAACAAGTTTCTCTGATAAAGGCCTCATTTCTCAAACATATAGAGAACTGAGTCAAATTTATTAAAGTAAGAGTCATTCCCCAATTGATAAATTATCAAAAGATATCAATTGTTTTCAGATGAGGTTATCAAAGTCCTCTATAGCCATATGAAAAAATTCTCTAACTCACTATGAATTGGAGAAATGCAAATTAAAACAATTCTGAGGTACTGCCTCATATGGATTAGATTGGCTGATAGGACAGAAAAGGAAAATGACAAATATTGGAGGGGATGTGGGAAAAATGAGACATTAATGCATTGTTGGTGGAGTTGTGAACTGATCCAGCCATTCTGGAGAGCAATTTGGAACTATGCCCGAAGGGCTATAAAACCAGGCGTACCCTTTGACCCAGAAATACTGTTACTAGATCTGTATCCCAAAAGAGATAAAAAATAAAAAGGAAAAGGACATATTTGTACAAAAATATTTATGGCAGCTCTTTTCTGGTGGCAAAGAATTAGAAATTGAGGGGATGGATGCCCATCAACTGGGGAAAGGCTGAACAAATTGTGGTGTGCGACTAAGATGGAGTACTACTGTGCCATAAGAAATGATGAGGAGAAACCTGGAAAGATTATCTGGAAATCTGGAAAGATGCCGTCCATCCCCAGAGAAAGAACCGATGGTGTCTGAATACAGATTGAAGCAGACTTGTTTTACTTTAGTTTTCTTGAGGGGTTTTTTTGTGGTCTATGTTTTCTTTCACGACATGACTATTATGGAAATGCTTTGCATGACTACACACGTATAATCTATATCAAATTGCTCGCCTCCTCAATGAGGGGTGGGAAGGGAGGGGAGAATTTGGAACGCAAAGTTATAATGAATGTTAGAAATTGTTTTTACATGGAATTGGGGAAAATAAAATACTAAATAAATTCAACAAACGAATAAATAAATAAATTTTAAAAAACAATAGGGAGGGGTGATTGAAAGAGGAAAAAAAAAACCACATGTAAATATTCAGCGAATGCGCTTGAATGGGCAGAGTGTGAATGGTGAGTGAGCGGGTGGGAGGGCAGGGGGTGGTTACTAAACTGTGAGGACGAGGAGACCCTCAGCTGGGCCATATGGGCCTATGAAGAATTAAAGCAATTGGTTTTTTGGGAAAAAAGTAGGGAAAATAAAGGGCAGAGGGAACCAGGGGAGCTGGGCTAGGCACAGAAACAAGGGGGTGTCTTTTCTAACTTTCGGGGTGATGTGAGCTGGATTCTTGAGGTGGTGGGAACAGTCTTGATGTGACTCTGATGTATTTCTTGTACGGTTCCCGGTTGAGGGAAGCACAGTGAGGCCTCTAGTCAGCGGACCACAAACCTACCACCCTGTGACCTTGGGCCTCTCTCTGGCCTCAGTTTCCTCAGCTGTAAAACCTGGTCGGGGGTGGGGTGGGGTGGACTAGGTGGGCTCCGAGGTCCTTTTCTGCCCTGGACATATGACCCTCCGAGCCGATGGGCTCGTGACAGCAGGGGGCTGGATGAGAAGGACGTCTAGAGAGCCCAGTGGGTGATGTGGTCTGGGATGGGGTTTGCAGAGTCTGCTCGAAGGGGAGGGAATGAAAGGGCCATTGCCACTGCCTGGGGAGAATCGGGCTGGGCCATCTCAGCCTGGGCCATCTTTACTCTAGGGTAGGGAAGGAGGATTACGGCTTCCTAGCTGGAGCTGGTGTAGATTTCTTGTATCTGCTTCACATTTATCTTTGTATTTCCAGCCTCAGCACACAGTAGGTGCCTAATAAATACTTGCCGATTGAGAATAAATTGATTGGCTACCTTGTGGCCAGAGGGCAAGTATCCATTTTTATGTCCAGAGAACTCAGCATATGGCCATCAGCTGAAGCAATGGAGTCCCTATAGACTTTGGAATGCTAATTGCCACAGGTGGGGGGGGGGGGCGGGCGGGTGGGGAGGGAGTGGCAAAGCCAGGGAGGAGTTTACCTTGTCTGGGGGAGAGAGAAAGAGAAGAAACTTCTTATTTTAATGAACAATTCTTGCTAATTAGTAAAGCTCAGTTTGTCTTTTTTCTGCTGAGACTGAAATTGCTGTCAAAGCCCCTCTAAATTCCAATCCCCTGGAACATGTCCCTGGTCACCCTGCCCTGGTTGCAGTTCATTATTTCTGAATCTGTCTTTTATTTTGTGGGAAAAACATTAGACAGGGAACTCAGGTGGCCTGGACTGTGTGGGGAGGAGGGAGGGAACGAGGCAGTGGCTCCTGGTGAGTCAGTATGGCACAGGAAGGAGGCTGGATTTGAAATCAGGAGAGACCCGAGTTCAAATCCTGCCTCTGACACTAGCTAGCTGGGCAACACCCCGGACATATCTCTTAACCTTTCTAAGCCTTGGGTTCCTCATCTGTATAACGGCAGCCACCTCACAGGGCGGCTGAGAGAATCCACTGAGTTCAGTAGTAGAGAGCACTTTGCAAACTTTCACGGTTATGTTATCTGTTATTATTATATTATATAAATATATCTTCAGCCATTTTATTACCACTCTAACTGAGCTCCCTCCCCACCCCGGACAAGGCTGGGCTGGCTGCCTCAGGGGTCAGGATATGAGAAGGTGGCCCACCCAGTGAAAGAGGAAGAGAGAAAAAAGAAAGCCTAGTTCTCTAAAACTTCTCAGGAGGAGCCTTCAGAGGACTTGCTACTAAATTCCTTTTAATGACTGGGTATGAGGGTCTTGTCCACTTTGCTGTCTGGCTGTCTGTGGTCTGCAGGTCGCTGGGCATGGGCAGAGGGAAAGTCCTGTGTCCTAGACTACTCGGTGCTGGGGTATCCAGGTTCAGATAGGAAGGATGGGGACAGTCAGAAATGGAAAGGGACACAAGATGGTCAAGTTTTGAGCTTGGTGGTAGGAAAGAAGGATGGGGGAGAGGAGGCGCCATGAGCCCACGGGACTTTGAGGGAAGCACAAGAAAGACAGTTAGGGAGGAAGGGTGAGAGGGCATCCCAGGCAGGGAGAACAGTGTTAGCAATGGCAAGGAGGCCATACTGTGTCTGGCATGTACAGGGAATCACGAGAAATCATATTGGCAGGAGAGGAAGAGCATGTAGAAGGAAGTCTGGCCTTTGTTTAGGGAGGATCCCTATTGTGGTGGCCCAGTAATGCCAATCTAAGGGGCTTGGGCTCTATGCTGTAGACAGTGAGGGGCAATCAGGAGTCCATAAGTCCCTTACCATGAGAACTAAGGGTGCTGTCCCCTCCCCCTGCATTGTCCATACGTCCTACATCCATACAACGGATCTGGCCCCCAGGACCTTTGTGTTGTCCAGAAAGGGTTGGAGTAAGAGCTTTGCAATCTTCGTCCCTACCCCAAGAACTGTGTACCAGGGATGACTGACTAGTGTTTCCAACCTGAGGGGCCCGAACATCGAGAGGAAGGGCTGCTTTTGGGAGGATAAATAGCTCTTCAGAAAAGCCTAGGAAGACTTCTATGAACTGATGCTGAGTGAAATCAGCAGAACCAGGAAAACAATATGAACGATGACTGCAACAAAGTAAACAGAAACAGTCACAATGAACTGAACGCTGCACTTACTGGAATCAAGTTTGGCCCCAAAGCAGAGATGAGAAAATGTGCCTCCTCTCTCTCCCTTGGGTGTGGAACATTGCACAGTATTGTCAGACTCAGCTGATGCATTGGTCAGTCTTGCTGAACTCCCCCCCCTCGCCCCACTTCCTTTTTATTCTTTATTATAAGGGATAGGGGAGGGGAGAGGGAATATATATGGAAGGGAAGGTGATATAAATAAAAGATTTATAAAATTTTTAAAATAGATTGAATAGAAGGGAAAGAGGGTATCTCTGCGGTAACTATGTGGAAATTAATGAAATTGGAGGCAGAGGCGTGGTGAACATCTGGGTGAGGGTCAGAGGAAAGAGAACAGAAATCATATTGTGGGAGACGATCTTGCCAGAGAGAAGATGCAGCAGTTGATATGGATGATGCTTTCTTCATCTAGATGACAAAATTGGCACAGAGAAAAGGTATGTGGTTATGGGGGACTTAAACTTCTCTCTCTCTCTCTCTCTCTCTCTCTCTGTCTCTGTCTCTCTCTCCATCTCTCTCTCTCTGTCTCTCTCTCTGTCTGTCTCTCTCTCTCTGTCTCTCTCTCTCTGTCTGTCTGTCTCTCTCTGTCTGTCTGTCTCTCTCTGTCTCTCTGTCTCTGTCTCTCTCTCCGTCTCTCTCTCTCTGTCTGCCTCTCTGTCTGTCTCTCTCTCTGTCTCTCTCTCTCTGTCTGTCTCTCTCTCTCTGTCTCTCTCTCTCTCTCTGTCTCTCTCTGTCTCTCTCTGTCTCTGTCTCTCTGTCTCTCTCTCTGTCTCTCTCTCTCTCTCTGTCTCTCTCTCTCTGTCTGTCTCTCTCTCTGTCTCTCTCTCTGTCTCTGTCTCTCTCTGTCTCTGTCTCTGTCTCTCTCTGTCTCTCTCTCCGTCTCTCTCTCTCTGTGTCTCTCTCTCTGTCTCTCTCTGTCTGTCTGTCTCTCTCTGTCTCTGTCTGTCTGTCTCTCTCTGTCTCTCTCTTTCTGTCTCTCTCTCCGTCTCTCTCTCTCTGTCTGTCTCTCTGTCTGTCTCTCTCTCTCTCTGTCTCTCTCTCTCTGTCTGCCTGTCTCTCTCTCTCTGTCTCTCTCTGTCTGTCTGTCTCTCTCTGTCTCTCTCTCTCTCTGTCTGTCTCTCTCTCTCTGTCTCTCTCTGTCTCTGTCTCTCTGTCTCTCTCTCTGTCTCTCTCTGTCTCTCTCTCTCTCTGTCTCTCTCTCTCTGTCTGTCTCTCTCTCTCTGTCTCTCTCTGTCTCTGTCTCTCTGTCTCTCTCTCTGTCTCTCTCTGTCTCTCTCTCTGTCTTTGTCTCTCTCTCTCTGCCTCTCTCTCTTTCTCTGTCTCTGTCTCTGTACATGTATATACACACATATACACACACATTTATGATTATACACACACACACATATAGACATACATACAAATTCTTGATCATCTTTGCTGATAATTTCATTTCTCAGGAAACAGGAATTTGTTCTTATCTACAAGGACCAATGAGTTAGCAATGGGGAAGTCAATGGTACCTGGTATGTCTAAAGCTCTTTAAAGTGTTTGAGCCTCATGATAACTTCATTGGCTTGGGTTCTATGGATATTATCATCTTCACTTTACAGATGAGGAAATCAAGGCTTAGAATAGTTAGGCAATTTGTTCATGGCCAGGCAGCCAGTTGGTGTCAGAGGCAGGATTAGAACCCAGATCTTGCTCCTCTAATTCCATTGCATTTTCTGCCACCTTCCAAAGTCTCTGAGCCTGCCTACAAAATGAGGAGATGATCGTTTACTAGTCCTATGGAACCAGTCTCATCATTTTCTCATCATGTTTTCTATATCCACCCTAAAATCCACCGTGACCTTCTAGCCAGATCCCTAGCCATTTCTTTACTATTGTCCTCGGAGAGGAACACTGCCTCTTGTAGCTTCTCTTCCCTTAAGGCTGCTCTCGAAGGACATTCTAGCCTGATTCCACAGGCCATGCAATCCTAGATTCAGAGGCCATCGAGGCCAACCCTCTCATTTTACAGTTGGATAAACCAAGTCTCCTGGAAATTGTGACTCTTCGGAGATGACACAGATGGTCGGTAGCAGAACTAAGATTTGAAACCAGATCTTGAGATTCTGAATATATCTGGAGTCTGGGTAAGGCACTCTTCTCAACCCACCAGATCACCTTCCTAGAAGTTCCCCAAGAGTGTTCATTGATGGGTTCACATCAACTCAGAGGGAGAAGTCTAGGGCACTCCATCCCTGAACCTCATCTGTTCTGCCATTGTGGGTAATAGAAGAGAAGACACGTTCATCAAACTTGATGGTGTCACAAAGCTCATATGATGGATGGCGCGCTCGACATTCAACATTTTCTCAAGAGGCTGGAATGATGCATCAAGACCAATACAATGTGAAAGTTAATAATGATAAATATGAACTCCTGTATGAAGGCTAGAGATGTTACCTGTACATAATATGGTCAGGAATTAAACAACAGATCATTTGAAAAAAGACCTGGAGGTGTTAGGTGAACACAAGCTTAATAGGGCTCAACAGCGCGCAGTGGCTGATAAAAGAGAACAGACTCCTAGGCTGTGTTCCTGAAAGGCAGGAGATCGTTACCTCCTTTGACGTGCACCAAGCAAGTTAGGGACTGACTGATGTATCCACGCATTCTTTCAACACCTATCTCAGTGTCTCTAGAAAACAGTCCCTGCTCCCAAGGACTTTACAATCAAGAACGTAAAGTGGGCGCAGGTGAATTAATGCAACAGAGCACATGTCAATGCAGAGAGAGAGACTGTAACATCAGGGCAAAGCAGATCACTCACCGCTGGGGAAGGGAAGAAGGTAGCGCCTGAGCTGAGCCTTGGGAGAAGCTGAGGGCTTTGTGAGAGGTGAAGGGGAGGAGAGAGAGCCCACTAAGCATGGGGGACAGCCTGAACAAAGGCCCAGAGATGGACGGGTATGGCCGAGGAACCAGAAGAAGGCAACTTTGGCTCCAACTTGGGGGCGTAAGGGGGGATAACACGCAATTTAGATCAAACACCAAGTGGTACTCAGTGCTGAGTGATGTTTTCAGAGGGTCATTGTCCAAAGGATCCCTCTCATCCTGCCCATTCCACCAGGGCACAAACTAAGTGGTGGAGCCTGGATTAGATCACAGAAGTTCTGGGTTCTAGGTCTCAGAGTTATAGAACTGTGAAAATCATATGAAGAAGGAGTGTAAGCTCCTTGAGGGCAGCACTTTCATTTTTTTTTCTCTCTATATATTCTGACTAAGTGTCTGGCACATACACAGTAGTCACTTAAGAAATGCCTATCGATTAATAAGCTGTTCACCATGGAGGGGTAGCCTTTCTTGACTGCGATTCATTTCCATCTCTCCTGTTATCATGGCAGATGAGATGCAAAGATTTAGGCTAGGTGATGGCACAGTTTGATGACTTTGGAAGTGGCTCACTGAATTCAAAAAGGAGTCATTATAATGGTTCCATGTCCACCTGGAAAGAGATCTCCAGTGGAGTGCCCTGGGGATCTGTGTTGGGCCCAACACTGTCTCACATTTTTATCAGTGACTTGGACGAAGGCATAGCTGCCTTGTTTATTGGATTTGCAAAGGACACAAAGCAGAGAAGGAGAGCCAGTCCATGGAGGCCTCGTTGGAGGATTCCCCACACTCAATGCCTGCTTCACAGTAAGCACTTGAGGAATTGTTTGTTGGTTGACTGACTGATCGATTGAGACTAGGTCTGAGGAGGAAAGTTAATGAGTTCTGCTTTTGACATACGGAGTTTGAGACAACTGTAAGATGTCCGGGTGGAGATATACACCAGTCAGCAGGGTCTACGGGGCTGGTGAGCAGTAGAATAATTCCGGCTGGACCCTCAGGTCCGGACGTTGTTGTTATGGAGATGAGAGCTGAACCCGTGGGAGTTGATGAGATCACCAAGAAAGAAGGTGTAGACAGAAAGAAAGAACAGGGTCCAGCGGTCTTGGACAGTCAGAGGTAGGGGATGGGGAGATGCGGAATGACCTTGAAACGACTGAGGAGGAGGAGAATCAGCAGAGTCACAAACACCCAAGGAGTGTGCCCAGGAGAAAGGTATGGACAACCGTGGCAAATGTGGCTGAGAGGTCAAGGGTGAGGCCCAAGAAAAGAGACCTCCGAGAACCTGGGAGAGAGCAGTGCCAGCCAAGGGCCTAGTTCAGAAGCCAGCCTGCCCGTGTGGCCACTGGCTCTTGAGAAGGGACCAAGCGGACACTGGGGCCGCCACTTCTCCTTTGCGGGTGGCCATCAGTTGGCTGCCCAGACTCACCTCCCTGGAGAGAAAGAAGCTTTTTTGGTTTCTTCCAACCCTCTTCCACCTGAGTCTCGCCGCCTCCTCCTCGGGGGATGGATCTTCTTCTGGGCCTCTAGGGTATAGAACTTTTAAGTTCACTGACTTCCTTGCAAGGCTAATCCTATTTACTCCTGGCTACCAGCCCAATCTCCATTCTCCCTTGGCTGGATTTAGTTAAGGAAATTGAGCCCAACTAATGAAGCTAATTTTCTAATGCATGAGAGCCCTGGAGAAGGTGTGTGGGCCTGCCAGACATTTGGCTCTGGAGCTGGCGTTCTGGCCTCTTTGTCCAACTAGGAGCTTGGATGAGCCTGAGAAGGTGAAACTTGCCATGGAAGTCCAGAATTCAAAACGGCATTTAAACGGAAACACGTGTGACCCTAACCACTGAACCTCCTAAGTTTTGTTATTGTTGACTGACTGATTGATCGATTGAGACCAGGTCTGAAGCTGATGAGTTCTGAGGGACCTCAGAGGGGCGGGAGCAGGAATCTCTGTGTAAGAGCCCCAGCCAGGAGCCATTCAGTCTTCTCGAAGACGTCCAAATGGAAGAGACCCACTCCCTTCCAAAGCAGACCATTCCAGTCTGCGGCAGCACCCATGGCTAGGCAGTTATTCCTAACATCAAGCCTCCCTTCCTAGGTCAGCACTTCAAAAACTAGAAGGCAGCTCTGGTGTGTCCCCTGGGGCCTCATCTTCTCCAGGCTCACCATCTCTGTCTCCTTCAAGTGGTCCTCATTTGGTGTGGCCTTCAGACCTCTATGTCCTGGGCACAGTCTTCCAGACACATCTCTCCTAAAAGGGAGTGGGTACCTCACCAGGGATTTCAGATGGACTCTCACTGGAGCAGAGCAGGCTGAGAGCCTGACCGACCACTCTCAGCCAATAGACCATGATGGGTCCCTTGGTACAGTCTGAGAGAACATTCGCTTAGGGGCCTGTTCACACTGAGGACACAAACTGTGTGTGCCATTTATTGAAACCCCCCACATCTTTTCTTTTTGTTTTTTATAAATTTGTTTTTTTATTTTTAGTTTACAACACTCAGTTCCACAGGTTTTTGGGTTCCGAATTTTTTCTTCCTCCCTCTTTTCCCCCCTCCCACCCCAAGACGGCATGTAATCCAATGTAGGTTCTACATAGACCTTCACACTGAACTTATTTACATAATGGTACAGTTGTAAAGAAGAATTGTAACCAGTGGGATGAATCATGAGAAAGGAGAAATGAAACCAAAACAGAAGGAAAAAAAAGAGCAAATAGTTTGCCTCCATCTGCATTCAGACTCCATAATTCTCTCTCTGGATGTGCGTAGCTTTTCCCATCATGAGTCTTTTAGAGCTGTCTTTGATGAGAGGAGTCAAGTCTATCAAAGTTAGTCCTTACAGAGACTGTGTGTCTGTAATCATGTATAATGATCTCCTGGTTCTGCTCCCCTCACTCAGCATCAGTTTATATAAGTCATTTCAGGTTATAATGAAGTCCGTATCTTCCCCATTTCTTATAGCACAATAGTATTCCATTACATTCATATACCACAGCTTGTTCAGCCATTCTCCAATTAATGGGCATTCCCTTGATTTCCAGTTCTTTGCCACCACAAAAAGAGACGCTATAAATATTTTTGTACATACGGGACCCTTTCCCACTTCTCTGATCTCTTTGGGATATAGCCCTAGGAGTGGTATTGCTGGGTCAAAGGGTATGAACATTTTTATTCCCCCATCTTTTCTGTAGGCCCTGTCATTGAGCCAGGAAGTCTTATTCTGTATTTGTGAAACTGAGAATTGATTCTTTGAAAATGTGGAAAAACTTTACATTGATCTGGGTTAAATTTCAATTTTTCCAGAAATAATGGAATTTTAGATAGGACCATAGGGAACAAGGAACAAAATCCTTTTTTGCTTTTAGCTTGTTTGTTCATTCCTTTGTTTCTACCTTGCTAATCATTCAGCGTTTCACATAAGATATTATTCCTTATTTTGGACACTTAATTGTCATTCCTGTAAAAGATTTTTAAATTTATAATAAGATATTGGGCAGCCAGGTAGTGCAGTGCATAGAACACCAGCCCTGGAGGCAGAAGGACCTGAGTTCAAATCTAGCCTTAGACACTTACAAGCTATGTGACCCTGGGCAAGTCACTTAACCTTGATTGCCTCAAAAATTATAATAAAATGTTTAACAAAAAAATTCATCTCATTCGATAGCCTGTTGCCTTTTTTTTTTTGTATCCTATCATCCAACATTGTAGCTGTCACTCAGCTTCTTGGCACCGGCCAATTTGGCAAGGGTTTCTTCATTTAAGTCACTGATAAAATATTGAAGGATGTGTGGACAAAGACAAATCTCTGGGACAGAATCACTTCTAAAATGCCATCAACCCCACAACAACCTCTCATTGAGTCCAGTCATTCAGCCCATTTCCAAGTCCCCTAGCTCCCATCTCTGTATCTGGTCCATAGCAGGAGTTTGGCAGCCTTTGTCAAATGCTACCAAAAGGAATGGACCTATTCAGGTGTGGTCTGCTCTTGATGAAGCTATGCTGGCTCCTAGTGCTCATCGCCTTCCTTTCTAGTACTCACAAACCGTCCCTTTATTTGTGTCTTCTTGAATTTTGCCAGAGACAGAAGTCAAACTCACTGGCCTATAGTTTGCATTCTCTGCCTTCCTGTCATATCCACTGCCCACTAACTATTGAGAACAAAGAAAAAGTCTGTTACGAACACATATAATCAAGCAAAACAAGTGTCCATATTGACTACGTTCGAAAGACTGTGTCTCCATCTATGCTCTGAGTCTTTCACCCTTCTGTCAGGAGAGGATCAGCATGTGTTATCCTCAGTCCTTTGGAGTCATGGTTGGTTGATCAGAGTTCTAAAGTCTTTCATGGTTGTTTGTCCTTACGTATCCATCATTCTCCTGCTTCTGCTCATCTTACTCTATATTGGTTCATACGCTGTCTTCCCATTTTTCTGAAACTGCTCTTACAACACAGTAGTGTTCTATCACATTTATATACTGTAACTCGTTTGGCCACATGCCAATTGAATGGGCATCTCCTGAATGTCTAACTCTTTGTGACCAAAAAAAAGGCTGCAATAAATATTTTTTGGATATAAAATTTTGAACATTACAATATTTTGGCAATATTTTGTGTATTTCCTCTTTTTTATTTGCTTTGGGGGGTATAGACCTACCAGTGGCATCATTGGGTCAAAAAGTTTGCACAATTGAATAACTTTGGGGGCATCCTTCCAAATTGCTTTCCAGAATGGCTGGATAAGTTCGCAGCTCCACTAATGATGTATTAATGCCCCTATGTTCCCACAACCACTTTATGTTTGTCACTTTCCTTTTTTTTGGGTCAGTTTTGCCAATTAGACAGATGTCAGGTGGAATCTCAGAATTATTTTAATGTTCATTTCCCTAATGATTAGAACTCTAGAACATTTTTATGGCTATCAAAAGCTTTGATTTCTTCCTCTGCAAACTGCCTGTTCATATCCTTTGATCATTCAGCAACTAGGGAATGCCTCTTATTCTTTTAAGTGTGAATCATTTCCTTTTCCATCCTAGAAATAAGACCTTTATCAAAGAAATTTGCTGCAAAAATTTCTTCCTGTTTATCTGCTTTTATTTTTCTCATTTTAGATGTTTTGTTTGTGCAAAAACTTTCCAAGATTTTTCAGAGATTGTTGATGGTAGCCCAGCAATCACATCTGTCCCTCCTATCAAGCCCCAAGAAGTAAGCTCCCCAGGCCTGGTAACTTGAACTCATCGAAGGCAACTCGATGCTTCTTATCTCTCCTCACTTAGCTTGGGTTTCTACTTCCTGCTAACCAGTTTCTGTTCTTTCCTTCTCACTACAAAAACCATCCTATTAGGAAGAAGAAAGAGAAGAAACATAAGGGCTGACGAGTTCAGTCTTGTTGCCCTTGGTCCGTGATCGTGGTCTCGTCCACCCCGAGCAGGCGATGCTCTTCCTTTCCTTCTTCCTCAGATGGCCCCATCTAGCATCCTTGCTCTCTCTTTATCTGCCGACTGCTTCCCTCCTGCCTACAAACATGCCCAGGGCTCCTCATCCTCAAAAAACGCTTACTTGATCCAGTCATGTCCACTGGCTATCGCCCCATATCTCTTCTCCCTTTTGTGGCTAAATGCCTTGAGAAGGCCATCTACACCAGGTGCTGCCACTTCCATTCTCTCACTCATCATTCAACCCCAACTGCCCTCTCCAAAGTTACCAATGGTCTCCTAACTGCCAGCTCCAATGGCCTTTTCTCAGTCCTCCTCCTTCTTGGCCTCTCTGCAGCCTTGGCCAAGGTCCCCCATTGCCTCTGGGGCCATCTCCAGTCCTGATCGATATCTGGCCACTGGACTCAGATGGCTCTGAAGCTGGTGACTCTGCATGGCCCTGTCTCACTTAAATCCAATTCACTTGCATGTCGTGGCATCCCCTCCCTGATGTCACGGTCCTCTTCAAGACCCAAGGACAAACAGCCTTGGATGCTGTTGACCACCCTTTTCTCCTTGAGACTTTTCTTTCTAGGTTTTCATGATGCCCCTCTCTCCTGGTTCTCTTCCACCCTCTCTGACTGCTCTGTCTCTGTCTCCTTGCTGGCTGTCACGGGCCCCTTATCTTCTCCCTCTAGAGTCCTAGGGGTGGGGGACCTGCAGCCTCAAGGCCATATGTGGCCCTCTGGGTCCTCAAGTGCAGCCCTTTGACTGAATCCAAACTTCACAGAACAAATCTCCTTAATAAAAGGCGTTGTTCTGTAAAACGTGGACTTAGTCAAAGGCTGTACCAGGGGCCCTAGAAGGCCACATGCGGCCTCGATCCCTGATCTAGACTATTTCACTTGGTGATCTCATCGGCTCCCATGGATTCAATTACCATCTTCATGTGGATGATTCTCACATCTGCTTGTCCAGCCCTAACCTCTCTCTTGACCTCCAGTGTCAGAGAGACAGTGAGAGCAGAAGGGCCTTAGGGAGCATGCCTGAGTCTGGCCTCAGAGCCCTCCTTCCTCATCATTTCTGATTTTGTTGGGGCTGGACTTGGGGGGTGAGGGGCCCAGGAACATTCTATTCCCCAGGTGTCCCCTAGACATCTTAAACTCAACATGTCCCAAGCTGAACTCAGGTCCTTCCCCACAAACCCTCCCCTCCCCACAAACTTCCTCCCAGTCACCCAAGCTGGCAGCCCAGGGGCCAGCCTTGACTCCGGCCTGAGGTCTTCCTGGGATGGGAGCTCTCCACTTTGAGGCTGCGTGTGCCAGCGTGAGAGGCGGTCTTGGTCTGCTTCTCCACTCATGCAGAAGCTTGGGTCCCCTTGTTCCCCAACCCCGCCAGTCCCAGAGGTGGCTCCAAGGTCCTTCACATCCCAAGGCACATGGTGCCATCATCTTGTTAACAGGGGAGCTCGGGTAGACCTTGCCATCCAACCCCTCTCCTCTCCTCCCCAAAGGCATCTCTGAAGTCATCTTGGAAAAGTGCTGGATCTGAAGTCAGATGTCCAGGATTCAAATCCTGACTCTACCACTTAATACCCAAGTCTTTCCCCCCTCTGGGCCTCAGTTTCCACTTATGTAAAATGAGGGATTGCACGGGACGGCCAGTGAGTTCCTTTCCGAGCTCTGGCTCTATGATCCTGTGGTCAGTCCTGCTGCCCAAGAAGGCGTCTGGCATTGACCTTGCATTCCTGGACCTGCGGCCATGATGCCCTCCTGGCCAGGACTCTGGTTTTGCTCTTGCCCTTTGGTTCGAGGAAATCAGGTCAGCTTCATTCAGGGTCGGCTCCTGTCCTTGGTTCTCGACCGCCCCCCTGTGGCCACCTGCAGTACCACAATCTCAGTGCCGCCGGCTCTCCTGTGGCTCTCACTCCTTGCCCAGCATTCAAGGCCCTTCATAACTCGGAGCCCGGAGCCTCTCCTTTCCAGCCTCATCTCAGATTCCCTCAGCCCCTCCCCACACTCTTTTCTCCAGCCAAACTAGACTGTTTTCTGTCTCCCCCAAATGCACCGTGCTCTCATGTCTGTGCTTTGACTCATCCTCAGTCCTTTGGCTAGAATGTTCTTCCGCCCCTTCTTTGCCCGCTCAAGTCCCATTCGTCCACTCAAACACCTTCTCCTCCAGGAAGCCCTCATCAAGTCCCTTGAGTCCACAGAGGGAGAACAGCAGGAAGAGATTTTTAGCCCGAGGACCAGACTTCACATAGATTCCTACCAAGCTATTTCCTTCCTCTGGGACTCTGTTTCCTTCTCTGTAAAATGGACTGGATCCACCCACACGCATTCATTAGGCACCCACTGTATACCAGGTGCCGTTCCTGCCTTTAGGGCGCTCCAAGGGCCATCCTAGCCTCTGGCTTTGCAATGGTTATGGCGTCTCCTCATCATTTCTCATGCCTGGTACCCTCTCTCCAATCCAAGATGGCCATCCTGTAGATGATGCTGGGCCTCAGTGGGTGAACAACCTGGGCCACACTCTAGAGAGCGAGGCTAGGACGCAGCTTCCAGAAACCCAGAGACACACGTGGGTCCCAGTTTTGGGCAGCTACAGTGAGCAGCCACTGAGCAGTGGAAGGGACACTGACCCCAAAGCCAGACCGTCTGGGTTTGAATTTGGTCATCTGTAATCTCAGCCTCAGTTTCTTCATCTGTGAAATCGGGGGTTAGACTCTGAGGTCCCTTCCAGCTCAAATTTGGGGCCCACGATCCTGATCAGGGCTAGGATCCTAAGATTTTCCTAGCACTTTCTGAATTCAGTAGTCCTACATTTTCCATAATGGAGCTCAACATAGTGGAGCCTGCATTTAATTCACTCATTAGAGCCTCTCAATGCCCCTGAGAGGTAGGTGCCGTTAATGCTAATAGGTGCCCGAGGCAGAATTTGAACTCAGGTCTCGCTGCTCTCCGCACAGCTGACTCCTTATTTCTTTGCAGGACCTGGCCGGTCACGATCCCTTTGTACGGTCTAGGCTAGCCCTTGCTAGGGCCAGTCTTCAATGAGCTGGAGAAGCTTGAGTTGTCGGAAGAGCCGGAGTCGTAGACCCCCAAGGGAGGGGGTGGGGAGTCTACCGAGGTCAGTGTCCCCATTTGGGGGCCGGCAGAGATGCCGCTGACCCGCAGAGAATTCCTGGGACCATCTCCCGCTTCTCCGGCTTGGTGACCTTTTCCACTGACCTGTTGAGAAAGAGGTCTAGTGTTTCACTGTTCCCCAAGACCTCAGGGGTGTCTGAGGAACTGAAGCTTTGGTTGGCTCATCTCTTGTTCTGGTGTACATGGATTCCAGGAAGTAGGTTTTCATGGGAGTAGATGCCTCAAAATGGCACTGTGCGTGTGCATGCATGCGTGTGCATGTGTATGTGTGGGCACGCATGTGTACGTAGGTGTGTGCATGCATGCGGGTGTGCATATGCATGCATGTGTGTATATGTGTGCATATATGTGTACGTAGGTGTGTGTGCATTCATGTGTATATAGGTGTGTGCATGCATGCATGCATTTGCGTGCATATGCATGTATGTATATGTGTGCATGTGTATGCATGCTTATGTATGTGGGTGTCCACCAGCTCCCAGTAAGGTAACTGACCCTCACGTTCTTTCAGGCACTCTGCAGAAGGGATGAGAAGGTTCATGATCAAGCTCCCCATTGGAGGCTTGGCCACCTTGTTGAGGGTGTCGGGCACCCACCTGTAGATTAAACTCCAACCACTGGGATTTTTCCTTACTTTGACAACTCACACATCCCTGCAGCCCAGAGGCCCCGTCCTAGAAGCTGAACTAGACCCTTGGACACAGGCAGCCTGGATGGGAGCTGGAGACTGGAAAGGTCTACCCCGAGCAGCATCACTTATAGCAAGGCTCTACCCTCCCACACCTTCACGTCCCCTCATTTGGTGCCGGTAGCGGGTTCTGCCTGAGACACTTTGGTGGGGCCGGTGGCTGAGGGTTACATGGGAGGGCTCCGGGTCAGGTCAGTTGCAGGTTATAGATCTATGCCTGAAGGGGCCCTAGAGGCCATCACCTTACAGGGAAGGAAATGAGGCCCAATAAGGAAATGACTCAGCTGAGGTCGGGCAGGGACTATAATTCCATGAAGGCTAATTTTCCCCTTGCCCAATTATTAGTGGCGGGGCCCCATGCCACTTCTTCGGTAGTGATATGCCTACACTGGGGAATTCTGACTAATCCTGGGGACATCTACAGTACACGCCAGCCCCCTTGACCAAGTCTAGCTTCCTAAGGAATTGTGGCTGGCAAGCCTCCCACCCTGCCTGAGTGGGCTGGCCTTTGTCACTGGCCTGATTGTGGAAAGCCGCAGCCATCAGATGACCCTGATGGGCTCACAACTGGCCCCTTACTGAATGACTTGGGGGCCTGCCTCTTTTGAGGCTGCCCGCTGCTAGATTTGGTAGGTCGTGGGACTGCCTTGGATTATGCCAAGTAAGTACAGGTTCTGAGCTCAGATGAGGCAGGAGACCCGGCCTAATTCCAGGGGTCCTCTATGACCTGGTCCTGGCTGGACTCTCCCAGGGGAGTAATGTGGAACTCATTCATTTGCTTCAGAAGACTGAGGGTCCTTGAACTCCTGGCTGATGGCTATCTGCGGGGACACCCGAAACCTGGCAATGGCCCGCACTCCACCTGTGAAGACCCAACTGAAACAGCTTGTCTTGGGTCCAGCCTTCGCTCACCTTGGTCAAGAAAAAGCATCAGCTAATCTCAGGTTGTGAAGGCAAGCTGGGGCCTGCTGCTGACCCATCTGGACACCATCGTGTTCTTCCTAAGGCACTGCTCTCATCTAGTGCTCAGAAACCTGCAAAACTTGCAAAATAAACACCTGAACATGGCATTCAAGGCCATATCATCTGGCCCCAATCAATTAATGAACAAGCATCGATTAAGTGACTACTGTATACCAGACAGTCTGGTAGGCACTAGGTCACTAAAGACAAAAATGAAACAATCCCTGTCCTCCAGAAACAAGAAGTATGTACACCCCTAAATGTATACAGAATACACACACACACACACACACACACCTACTTATCTTGGCTTCTTTTCTTATTCTTCTTCCTCATGCACTGTGGCCATAATGGACCACTAGCTTTTCTCCCAACTCTCTCTGGGATTTCCTACCTCCAAGCCTTTATCTTGTTTTCTCTACTTAGAATGAATGAATGAATGGATTTTAAAAAGCAGTCATTCTGCACCTGCGAGGTGCCCAGGCATCTCTGGGGATCTACATACAGGAGCCTTCCAGGACTTATGCTTTGCTCTGGAAGCCACAGGGCTCATGACGGCCACATCCTTTCCAGGAGCAAAGGTGACACTGCTTGATCGATGCTCTGAGAGCAAGAACAGAAGTGGGATGTGGGGGCTGGACAGCCCTTCCTGCTTGAGGCCCAGCACCCTCCTCTGCTTCACAAATAGAAGGCCAAAGGTTAAAGAAATCATGGATTTGGGGGAAGGGGTGGAGGAGGGTCCTGCTTCTGAAACATTAGCCACATGACCCTGGGAAAGTCACTCAACTCCTCAGTGTTCTCAGCCCCTCTCTGAGACGATGAATTGCAAGAACTGGGAAGGTCACTCTGGCAGGGTCTGTAGGCTGGATAGAGGTTTACCGCAGTGGAGGTGGTGGTAACAGAATACTAGGACATTAGATTATAAGCCCCTTGAGGGTAGGGACTGTCTTTCGCCTCTTTTTGTATCCATAGTGATTAGCACAGTGCCTGGCACACAGTAGGCTTTTTGTTGTTCAGTTGTGTCCAACTCTTTGTGACCCCATTTGGGATTTTCTTGGCAAAAATACTGGAGTGGTTTTGCCATTTCTTTCTCCAACTCCTTTTACAGATGAGGAAACTGAGGCAAATGGGATTAAGTGACTCATTCAGGGTTACACAGCTAGTAAATGCCTGAGGCCAGATTTGAACTCTGGAAGATGAGTCTTCCTGACTCCAGGTCCAGGGCTCTGTGCACCTCACCACCTGGCTGCTTAATATTTATTGGTTGGTTATTTATTAAAAATAGCATCAGCCTAATTGCAATGTGGCCATTAGTTAGCCAAGTTTGTTTCTTGCTCAGGCTGAACTGGGTCTGAATTTCCTTAACTGGGAGTTACTAATGAAATCCCAGGTCCCATCCCTACCCCAGAGCAAGAACTGGAAAGTAAAGGGGTTGGGGGTAGGGAAGTTTTGTCCTTGTATCTCAGTGTCTCCCACAGTTTCTTGTATAGAAATGCTACTTAGAATGTTGGCTGAATAGTTAAATTCAGTTAGACTTGCTGGATTCATTAGCTATCTGGAAGGAAGGAAGGAAGAAAGGAAGGAAGGAAGGAAGGGAGGAAAGGAAGGGAGGAGGGAAGGAAGAGAGGAGGGAAGGAAGGGAGGAGGGAGAGAAGGAAGGAGGGAAGGAAGAAAGGGAGGGAGGGAGGGAGGAAGGGAGGGAGGAAGGAAGAAATATTTTTTTAAAATTATTTTTATTATTTTTAATATTCTTTTCTTTTTAAATTTTGAGTTCCAAATTCTCTTCCTCCCTCCTACCCCCTCCCCTACCCACTGAGAAGTCAAGCAATAGGATATCAATTACCATATTTCCCCATGTATAAGATGCACCTTAATTTTGGGGCCCAAAATTTGAAAAAAAATGTATTACACAAAGTTATTGAACTCAAGTTTTACTCATCATAACATTCATACAACTCCTCATCAGTGTCAAAACTCCCATCCATCGGCTTGTCCTCATCCCTGTTCGATGATGAATCACTGTCTTCGTATATTGCCTCCTCCTCAGCTCCATCTATAGTGTGAAATGCCACACTTCTTAAATGGCTTGACAACGATCTCAATCTTGATATTATCCCAGGATCTTTTCACCCAGGTGGAAACTTCTCCCATAGTTGGTTTCTTCACTCTTGCCTCTCATGGCCTTCTTCTGCTGTGGCGTTTTCAGTAGGGTTTCTTCTTCCCGTAGCCAGTCTTGGATGGTTTTCTCGCTTGGAGGAGGACCAAACTTACGTTCAGCAGCACGATTTCCATTCACTTTTGCAAACTGGATCACTTTTAATTGAATTCAGCACTGTACGAAAATCTTTTCTGAGCCATCTCTGGACAGAACGTGGCAAAACACAACCTAATATACCGGTAACAAACGCAAAACAATGAGCACAAAAATAACAAGCGCGAAAAAGCGGGAAATGCAAGTAAAAAAATCTACAACCACTGTATGTGACGCACCCGGTTTTTAGACCCCCAAAGTTTTCGAAAATGGGTGTGTCTTCTACATGGGGAAATACGGTACACATGTGAATTCATGCAAAACATTTCCATATTATTCTTATTCCCCCCAAAAAGCAAGAAAAATGAACTGAGGAAATGATCCTTCATTTTGCCCTCGGCGTCCGTGTGCTCTGTTTCTGAAGGCGGAGAGTATGTTTTCATCGAGTCCTCTGGAGCTGTCTTGGACCGTGTAGGGATCAGAGCGGCCGAGTCGTTCACAGATGACCATCGTTCCAACACGGCTGTCGCTGCGCACGATGATCTCCCGGTTCTTCTCACTTCATTTTGCACCAGTTCATATGGGTCTGGTCACGTTCTTCCGGAAACATGCCTCTTGTCACTTCTTACAGCGCAGCAGTATTCATTCCACCACAATCATACGCTGCAACTTGTTCAGCCATTGCCCGATTGATGGGCATCCCCCTGATTTCCAGTTCTTTGGCACCACGAAACAACCTGCTATGAATATTCTTGTACGTACAGGTCCTTCTCCTTTTTCTTTGATCTAGTATCACTGGGTCAAAGGATAGGCACAGTTTTATAGCCCTTTGGGCATAGTTCCAGATTGTTCTCCAGAACGGTTGCACTAGTTCACAACTCCACCAACGGGTGCATTGGTGTACCTATCCTTCCCTCATCCCCTCCAGCATTTGTCATTTCTGATAGGGGAGAGGTGGTACTTTGAAACAAGCACTTATTAAGCACCTACTACGTGCTGTTATAGGGATGTTTAGAGCACAGAGTGCTCGATTTGGAGTCTGGGAATGTGCTTCCAAACTTCCTCTCTACCATTTACTCCCTGCATGATTTCGGAGAAGCCACTTCAGTTCTCTGGGGCTTGGGTTTCTATTCATCCGGATGACAGTTTCAGACAAAGAGATGAGGCCCCGTCCAGTTTGAAATCCATGTTACTAAGAGTCTGAGAACTCTGGCCCTCAATGCTTGCTGCCTTCCTTGCTGGGAGAAGGGCCCTGATAGATGGTACCAAAAGATGCTGTTCTCTCGTTCCACAAGAGGGAACCAAAGACATGCATTGTCTTTGTGCCTGAGGGCCCAGCGGACCAATCTGTTCCTTTAGTTCCCACAGAGAAGCCTAGGGTTGATGAAATCATGGCCCTGTGGGGGTAGGGGGGTGGGGAGGATCCAGGAGTGAGGAGGCAAACAGAGAAAGGGAAAGGCAGACAGAGCTGAGAACAGTTCAGATAAGGACTACACAGTATATGGGGAACTTGGACATCACTCCTTTGTTTCTGGAGCTGGATAGGGAGCCAGGGCATGACCACTTCTATGCAAAAAGCCTGGGTCCAGGTTGGTTGGGAGGCTGAGAGAAAGAGCTGGGCAGAATTGGATTTATCAGGAAATTGCACCATTCAGTGGCTTGATATCATTAAACATGAGAGGATCTGAAAGGCATTTAGTCCAGCGGTTCCCAACCTGTGGGGCCTTAAGCTTTTTGTTGTGGAGTCCTTGAATCCATGGGCAAATTTATAAACAAAGTACCTTTTGTGGACTAATATCTCTTGCAGGGCCCTTTCTGGGTTCCCCTGCTTTTTACCCGCACGGGTGGCTAGTGGGGTCCCCAGGGTCGTGGCCAGTCTTTAGCTAGCCATTAGGGGCTGGCCTCTAATTATGTCTAGCCTAATGTCTTCACACCTTGTAAAGGTGTAAACAAGCAAAGACTATCCTTTGAACTTGACATAATTAGCACCTTTTTGTTTTTGTTACCAGACCCCTTTCTCTGAATATGGGAACTGGTCTAGGGGGAAATCAATTGATCAGGAGTGTTGTGACCAACTCCCTCCCCACCACCCCACTTAACACTTGCTGTCCCCAGAAAATCATTTGGGTGCTTCTATCCCATTGGTTCAAGGTCTTCACTGTCTCCCTGCTTGTCTCTGCCTCTTGACTGTATTCCACCATAGGCAGAAAGAGGAATCTGTACAAAGAAAGGTAGGGGGATGTTCAGGGGGAGGGTCCTGGTGACCAAGGCCTAGCAGGACAGGCTTCCTTTCCTATGGAAGGTGATCCTTGAGCTGAGCTTTAAAGGAAGCTGGGGCTGTTCTGTGATCCTCCCCACACCCACCCCCCAAAAGGCCATGATTTCATCAACCCCAGGCTTCTCTTTGGGAACTAAAGGACAGATTGGTCCGCTGGGTCCTCACATAGAAATATAGCTCAATAGACAATGTGTGTCTTTGGTTCCCTCTTGTGGAACAAGAGAAAAGCACCTTTCGGTCCCATATGTCAGGTGAGGAGGGCATGGAGGTGGAAGGAGAACATCACAAGCAGGCCAGCTGGGGCCAGTCCAACCTTTCATTTTACAGATGAGGATGCAGGGGCCCAGTGTAATATCAATTAAGTTGGGTGTCTGAGTCTTTTTGGGTGCTAAGCCCCAGGCCCAAACCCCTATCTATTAGGTGCTAAGCCTATGTGGGTGTGAAGCCCTCAGGGTCCTAAAGGGAGTGGCTAAGACCAGAGCCAATAGTAGGAGTCTGAGTTCTGGTCTATTAGATGACGTTTGATGATGGCTAAAGAGTGCATAAAAAGAGAGAACAGAGCTATTTGCTTAGGGCTCTGATTCTTGGAGGTGTGCTGATGTGGAGACTCTGGGCAGCTGTAGTTAAGAGCCCTCCAGCTTGTAAACCCAGATGTTGGGACTTTGTTAAACTCTGGTAACTATGCATTGAGATTTGAATCGGACAAGGTCTGTCTGTCGATGTTTGTAATTTGTTTATGTTTGCTCTGAAGTTCAGGGTGCTGGCTTTTCCCCCTGAACTAAGTGAATGATATTTGTATGTTGGATTAAAGTAAGATTGTTAACCCTTTAACACTACTTTCCTTAGTAAAGCTGATCAAAAGAACTTGGGCTTGCAGCATTCTTGTTGTTGGGCTTGTGTTGGTTTTTCACCCCCACAACAGATGCTAGCTGAATTGTTGCAACACCCAGAGAGGCCCGAGGTGAGCTGGGACTAGAACTCGGGTTTTCTGGCTCCCAGTTCAGTGTCCTTTCTGTCCTTAGACTATTGTGGTGGGTGAAAGAGAAAATGACTGAGGTTTTTCCGTTTATTAAGCATGCCAATTGTCCAACACTCTGGGACTAGACCTCCTCAGTTTAGGCCTGGACCCCAAAACAGGGGAAGACAGACTTTTATACATTAAAAACAATTAGTCAAGCAAAGCCAAAAAATTATAAGGCAATACAACAGTAGGTAATCTGATTTCCAACTGGATGAAAGATTGGGGGCTTTCCAAGTTGGGAGGGAGAGAGCAATGAGGTACAAATTCCCTGAGATCAGAAAAGGAGGTGCCCCAGTTCCTGCCAAAGGTCTAGAAGCAGCCAAAGGAGCTCAGAAGCAATGACCGGTTGACCAGGACCAGGCCCAGTTTTCAGACAAGACAACCTGGATGGCTTGAGATGTATAATTGTGAGAAAACTCCTTGCACCAGTTTTTGGATCTGACAGGGTTTCTGGTCAGCCTGACCTTAGTCCTTCATTAAGGGTCTCTAAGCAGCAGGGAGAGAAGTCCAGCTTCTCAGCTGCACTGGGCGAGGTTCCTCCCAACTTCCATGATTGGCTAAAGTTTTGGGTTTTTTCTTCTCACAAAGGAGAAGTTGGACTATTCCCATAACTGAACAGAAGGGGGCTGAGTCACAAGGCGTTGGGGGATTGCTCAGTGCCCACACTTAACCACTCGCTGTCCTAATCCTCTGTCCCCTCACCATCGGCGGTTTCAAATACTCAATGAAGCTGGGTCCTGGTTTCAAGGCATCCTCCCAAGTGAATTCCACAGCAAGCATCTCATCCTTACTGACTCCTGCTGGTCTTCGAGGGGGCAGATAAATGGAGAGAGGAGGAAAGATCATTAGTTCCCTTAGGAAAGGTGTTTACCTAATGTATTTGTGCTTCCAGGAAGTCAGAATTTTAGAACTAGAAGGGATTTTTTTTTGAATTTCTTTATTTATTTTTAGTTTACCACACACGGTTCTACATAGTTTTGAGTTCCAGTTTTTCTCCCCTCCCTCCCCCCTCCCTCCCCAAGACGGCATGGAATCTCATATAACTGTCATGTATAACTTCGCATTGAATTAATTTATGTACTAGTCAAGTCGTGGAGAAGAATTATGACCAATGGAATGAATCATGAGAAAGAAGAAACAGAACCAAAAAAAACCCCAAAAACAAAAACAAAAGAGAAGCAGAAAAGGCGAGCATGTAGTGTGCCTCAGTCTGTATTCAAACTTCTCAGTCCTTTCTCTGGATGAAGATATCATTCTCCATCGTGAGTCCCCTGGAGTTGTCCTTGCCCCTTAGGTTGCTGAGAAGAGTGCAGTATGTCAGGGTTGGTCCTCACGGAATCCATATATCCTGGCTCTGCTCCGCTCACTCAGCATTATGTCGTGTAGGTTTTTCCAGGTTGTTACGAAGTCTGCATCATCCCCATTTCTTATGGCACAATAGTATTCCATCACCTTCATATACCACAGCTTATTCAGCCATTCCCCAATTGATGGGCATCCCTTTGATTTCCAATTCTTAGCTACCACAAAAAGAGCTGCTATAAATATTTTTGTACATATGGATCCTTTTCCCGCTTGTGTGATTTCTTTGGGATACAACCCTAGAAGTGGTATTGCTGGGTCAAAGGGTATGAACATTTCTATAGCCCTTTGGGCATAGTTCCAAACCGCCCTCCAAAATGGCTGGATCAGCTCACAACTCCACCAGCAATGCAACAATGTTCCAATTTCCCCACATCCTTTCCAGCATTTATCATTTTCCTGTTTTGTTATTTTAGCCAATCTGACAGGAGAGATGTGGTATCTAAGAGTTGTTTTGATTTGCATTTCTCTAATCAGTAGTGATCCAGAGCATTTTTTCATATGCCTATAGATAGCTTTAATTTCTTCCTCTGAAAACTGCCTGTTCATATCCTTTGACCATTTCTCAATTGGGGAATGGCTTGTATTCCTATATATTTGGCCCAGCTCCCTGTATATTTTAGAGATGAGGCCTTTATCAGAGATACTAGTTGTAAAGATTTTCTCCCAATTTTCTGCTTCCCTCCTAATTTTTGTTGCATTGGCTTTTTTTTGTACAAAAACATTTCAATTTGACATAATCAAAATTATCCATTTTGCATTTTGTAATGCTCTCTATCTCTTGTTGGGTCATGAATTCTTTACTTTTCCACAAATCTGATAAGTAAACTATTCCTTGCTTTCCCAAATTACTTAGAGTATCAACTTTTACTCCTAAATCATGAACTCATTTTGCAGACCCAATGAGGTGAAGGGCAGCTAAGTGGTGCCATAGTGCACAGAGTGCTGGGCCTGGAATCAGGAAGACTTATCTTCCTGAGTTCCAACTGGGCCCCAGACACTTACTAGCTGTGTGACCCTGGGCAAGTCACTTCACCCTGTTTGCCTCAGTTTCCTCATCTGTAAAATGAGCTGGAGAAGGAAATGGCAAACCCCTCCAGTATCTTTGCCAAGAAAACCTCAAATGGGATCACAAAGGGTTATTCAGTGATTTATCTACTTCTCCCACCGTTAACACAAAATGGTGTGTGGGCTCAAAGTTTTCCTGGCTGTTTCCTCTACCTACTGGCTCTAAATGAAGCATGACTTGCTACAGATGTTCTCTCCCCTTCTGCCTCCTCTGAGGCAAGTTTCACAGCAGGTGACAGGAGTCTGTGCTTGCCTGGTGCTATGCCTTTGAGGACAGTGGCCTGGGTCGCTGAAGGATAGGGAGACAAGTTATTATGGACAGCTGTTTGCTAAAGGTAGTTTTTTTTTTAAGTTTAAATAGTTGTAAATATAACTTTAAATGGTTATATTGTTTTAAGTGAAATTTCTGACTTTTTTTTTAAATGAAAGAGGTCAGTATCACCACGTCCAGTTCCAGGTACTAGATTTCGGGAAGGATGTCAACAAACTGAAAAGCACCACGTGGAGGATTCCAGAATGGTGAATAGCCTGGGACCACACCGTGCAAGGGTTGGTTAAAAGGATGTTGAGCCTGGAGAAGACTTAGGTGGAGTACGAGCACTCTGTCTGAATATAGAAAGGGCTCTCGTGGGGAGGAGAGCTCCTATTTGTTCTGCTCACTACCTGTGTGACCGTAAGCAAGCTGACCTATCTGTCCTCAGTTTCCTTACCTGTAACATGAGATGGAAAGGCCTCTGGGGCTCTCTGTTCTGGAGTTAGACTCAGAGCTCCTGAGCATGATATTCTGTGTGCTTGGGGGGGGGTGGTCTGTAAAGGCTGAGTGAGCCTTTACAGAATGATTGAGCAGGGCTATGGGGGAGGCAGTCTGGGATGAGCTGGCCGGGGGAGTCTTCAGCCTTGTCGTCTCAGCACAGCCATGAGGGAAGGGCTGAGGGCCTGGAGGTGCATGGCTGGGGGACCTGGACAGTGCAGAAGCTGCCCTCCTCCTGGAGCTGGTTGTCACCAGCACCTGCACAGTGGAGGAGCAGCCAGACCCGAGATGTGGAGGGGGAGGGGGCCCTGGGACCATCAGGTCTGAGTAACCCTCCACATCTCTGGCTCCAGGTTGTGTGTCCTCTGAATGACTAAGCTGGAGGCGCAGAGTGGAGAGCACCCAGGATTCTGGAGTCATCCGATCTCCCAGAACTCAATTTCCTCACCTGTCAAATGGAGGGGTGGACTGCAGGGAACATTCAAGTCCTATGATGGGCCCAGCTCGGTTTTCTCTTCCCTGTCTTTGCAGTCCTTTGATTGCTATAGAAAGAGTGGTTATTATCATATCCACGGACAGGCTCAACAATAGGCCCCTGAGGCCCTCCTCAATGACATCAGCCCAATCGGGCCTCTTGGATCCAGGCATTCAGCCCCTACAAACTCCCTTGGCTGTCCTGGCCTCTATCCCACCTCTGGCCATCTTGCCCACAAGACAGCTTGACTGTGTCCGATGTGTTGTTCCTATCACGTGGGATTCCTGTGTCAAATGTGTTGCTCCTATCTATCATGTGGGATTCCAGGATAACGGAGTTGTGTTCAAAGGCCAGCAGCCCTGGCCTCTTAACAATGCCCTGAAACATGCCCTTGTCCTTAGTTTACCCTAATGTCAGAGCCCAGGGGACTCATATCCCCTTGCAGATCCAACCCAGCTGTGCCTCTGTGGAGAAAACCAGCCTAACGCTCACTCCAAGGCCTCACTCCTATCACACATGGCCCGGCCTCCCTGTCTAATACTCTGGGGCTCACTCACCCCCCAGTAAAGCTCTGAGGAGTGGTCCAGGGAGTCTGGGGGGAGGTGAGAGGCTCTGATAATGCTCTAGGCTAGCAGGGTCCTACGCTTTCCTGCCAAAGGCCAGAGGAAGTTCCCAAGGGGAAATCACAGAATCCTGCAGTTGGGGGGCTGCTGGTGGGAGCATCACTACTGCCAACCCCGACCCCCAAGCCAGGGCTCATGAACCCACAAGACCCGTCCCTTCCTGACCTTAACCTGTGCTGAGCCAGGTGTTCTGCTAGGCCCAGAGGGCAGAATTGGGAACTCTGGAGGTCAGGAAGAGACCTTAACGATAGCATTATCCCCAAGAGCTGCTGCAGGAGGTCCGAGGCCCCTGGACAACCACCTGCTTGGCGTGCTCTCAGGTGTTCTTGCTCAGGTGTGGGTCAGACCAGCTCTGACATCCGTGATCCCTACCGGGGCATACTAGGAAGCAACTGTCTTCATCGTAAGCAGATTCTTGTTTTTTCTGCTGCTTCTGAGAGCCCCCCACTGATCTCATCTCCCTCTCAGCTTCCTGGGCCCAGCACTGTCTTTGTTGATGATGTGCCCGTCCCCTTTCTCCCATTCTCTGGAAAAGCAGTGGACACACAGACATCTCCCTATCCACAGTGGCCATGCTCCTTGGCCTTCCCAGGCAATCTTGAGATGGACAGGATGCTCTCAGCAGCCCCTCAGGAGTCATTCTCGTCGGTATAGTGATGACAGTGACCCCATGCCACTATACCTGCTAGGGGTCTATGTTCCGCAACCCAACAGCGGGGAGCCCTAGGGGAGAGGCAAGAGGCAGCATGTGACATCACCCCAACCATTTCCCCTTAGACCCTGATGGGGGCAGTCCAGGACCCTGAACCCAGGAGCCTTGGGAGCAGCCAGGCTTCCAGCCCAGCACCCTTCGCCACCATCCTGGGAGATGTAGCCTGGGGAGGGCCTCTGCAGGGGCTGCAGCCACAGAGACACGAAGGCCTTGGTTCTGTCCAACGGTCCAACATCAGGAGCCGATGTCATTTTATAGGTGATGACTATTTGCTCACCTGCTGTCCACTAAGGGCCATGGGACTTTTCAGTCTGACCTCTAGCTGGAATCACTCTACGTCATTCTCCCCCATTAGAGCACATGCTCTCTGAGCTCAGGGACTGTCTTCCCCTTAGAACTCCAGAGCTTAGCATGTTACTTTGCATACAGTAGGTGTTTAATAAATGCTTTATTCATTCATTCCTAGAAAACCCACCTGTCCTGGGGACTTCTTTATCCACTGTCCACCTTTCCTACAGGTATCCTGGCCCTGTTGGCCAGAAAGGAAAAGTGGGGGTGGGGGTGGGGTGTGTTGTAGCTTTAAAGCCCTCTCCCTCACTACAAGGCTGGACCAGCTGTAAGCAGGCCAGTGTGACTGAGCTAGAGTGCTGGACTGGGAGGGAGGAAGGCCTGGGTTCCAATCCCAGCTCTTCCCCCTCGTTAACTGTTTGAGCCAGCCTCAGCTTTCACATCTCTACAATGGGTTATGACCTCCCAGGGTGGCTGCAGTGCTCAAATGAGACAATACATTAAAGCATGACAAGGGCATAGAGACCTTCAGGACCATCCAGTCCAACCCCGGCTCTGCCCACCACCCTATACATCTTTACCCTCACAGTCCCTGCCGCTGCGGACTCCACCAGAGCACGACTGTCTAACCAGGGCTGCATGGCTGCCACCTCCCGGCCTGGATGGACACCACAGTCTTCCAGCTCTCCCAGCCCATGACTCCGGAATGGAACCCAGAGGCCATTTGACCTCTAGCCCTGTCTGCCCTCTTTCCATGAGCCCCATCCATGATGAAGACAGTGTGGTGCGGCAGACAGCGACACATCCTCCCTGGGAGGCCGCATTCAGACTCTTCTCTGCCCTCTTTCCCTGCTCTTGTCCCACATGCTCATTCTTCCAAGGACTTTCCTCTAGGGGTTCTTAGCCTGGGGTTCGCAGATCTGCAGAGAAATGTCAAGGGTCTGTGAACTAAGGAGCAACAAAACCACTGGGCTTGAGTGCAAAAAATGACATCTTGTTCCTTACTAACCTTCAGCTCTCTTTGTGACCCTGTGCATTTTATCCTATGTGTTTACATTCTGAGAAGGGCCCAGAAGGCCCATGGATCCCTGCTCTCAGGGACCCATCAGGGCTTGGGTACAAACTCTGGCTACCATCCCTAGTGCCTCCTACCCACTCCCTGGTCCCAGATTTTGATAACTCCTCAGGAGGCTACTTTGGGGCTAGGACCCTACCTTAGTTATCTCTGCCAGAGCTTAGCACACAGGGTACAATGCCCAGAGAAGGCATTTAGAAATAAATGTTCACTGCATGACTGAGTGTGCCAGTCATGTTCCAAAAGGCTGTGGTAGTTTGCTAGCACCCTACCAACTGGAAGGTTTCGCCATTTGGGAGATCCACAATGTCAGTTCTGAGGGACCTTGTAGTAACGGAGGAACCATCAGGATCTCCTGTGGTCCTCTAGGGGAGCCAGGCTCCTTCCCATCTACCAGGCAGAGACTCCAGAGGCCTTTGACCTCAAATTCTTCCCTCTCATTCTGGATCTGACCCATTTTCTCTTAAGTCTCTGTTCTGCCAGACTTACATCCAGCCAATCCCTCTCCTGGTACTCCCACTAGCAGGATAGATCACAGGGTCATAGATTTAGGGCTGGGACACTGGAGGCCATCTTGTCCAGTACCTCTACTGAGGTCTACAGAGGTGACTTGCCCCAAGATAAGCAGCTGGCTAGACTTGGCAGAGCCACCAGCAACGCATTCCCAGATCTACTCACTCCCAGAGTTGGGTGGACTTAGAAAGGGTAGCGTGTGAGGGCTGAGCCTGGGACCAAGCCAGGTACATGAGATGCACATTCACACTCTGGGATCTGTGACGGAACACCATGACTGGGAGATCCTAGGAGAGCTGGGGGGTAGCAGGAGCTCAGGCACACAGCGGAATGGGAGGGGAATTTATCTCTGCCCCGGCTGCTCCTCCGGCCTTCCCCTGGCCTCTCCTCCCTGGCTCTGACTTCACTTGGCCAGCTTGCTCTATCTGACCTCCCTAGTCCTGACTCCTGGCCTGGCCTCCCCTGTGTAATTTAGTGTCTGGTTCTCCCCACTCATAACCTGCCTGGTCAGACTCCCGGTCCTAGACTCCAACAAGAGCCAGACACTCCAATGCCAGGCCACTCAGCCTGGTCTCACTGCCTCCTGCTGGCCTCTCTCAACAGGGCATCCAGGCAGACTAGATGGCACAACAGAGTTGCCAAGGCCCCACCTAGACCAGGCTTCTTGATGCTTTACTTGAAGCCTCAAAAAAGACATTCCAAGGCCCCACCTAGACCAGGCTTCTTGATGCTTTACTTGAGGCCTCAAAAAAGACATTCCAGGCCACTGGCAAAAGCTCCAAAAAATCTCAGAGAAGTGCTAAGACAAGCAAAAACAGCATCATGGCTGCATGAGAACTCAGGAGTCAGTGGTGCTACTGAGCAAAGCACAATGTAGACAAGCCCCAGCCTCCAAGAATGGCCCAGCCTTGCTTCTGGGTGCCATTTCTTATTTTCATCCACTTACTGGCCTCCTCCTCTCAAAGTCCCAGCAGGGAAAGACCTAGTTTTCTCTTTTCTCCCAGCACTGGGATTTTATACTGCTGTGAAGAGGGGCGAACAGGCAGTCTCATCAGGGAGAGAGTGGTACCCCATGTACTCTCTTGTCTAAAACTGAACTCGTGACTTTTCCCCAGCTCCCCGTGAAGTCTCTTTCAGGTAATACTGCCCTGCCATCCTGCCCGCCGGCCATCTAGGGCCCAAACCTGGGAGTCGGGCCCATCCGATCACTGATCTCTTCCTCTGAACTACCCCTTTTTGGCTCTCCTTCTCCCACCCTTCCTCCTCCCCTCATCTAGTACATGATGGGATCCCAATGATAGAACCATTTGAGTCAGAACTTTGAGGCAGGTTAGTTCGAGATTTAACATAACTAAATCAACCTGTAGCCTTCTCAAGTCCTCCCAGCTTCCCTCCTCTCTGCCTGCTTCCTGTGCCCCTTACTGTAGTTACAAGGATGACCCTCCAGCCTGAGGCTCTGGGCCCCCAGACTCTACTGCAAGCAGACCCCACTATGTCCTCTTCAATCATCCCCACCTTCTGGGTCTGTGGGAACCTGGCTTTTCTCAACAACTCTCTCCACTGCTGGGCCCCAGCCACCAGGCCCAGTTTCACACCACCGATGGATCTCCCCCTCCCCACCCAGCTGCCTACCACCCACTGACCACAAGGACTCTCCCACTTCTGACTCAAGGACCTGGTTCAGTTTTTGGCTCCCTATCTCCTACCCTGAGTCTAGGTGATTTCAGTACAAATTCAGAGGCTCATTTCCTGTCCCCCCACCGTACAGACTGGCAGACCCCATGGTCAGCTCTTTGGGTAACACCGTCCCTCGTTTCCTACAATTCCCCATCCTCTGGTATCTGCTACCCTTATTTTTGGCCAGGAAGCCTCCACTGGATGCAGCGTATGCTGGTAAACATTTAGCAAAGGACTCTGCAGAAAAAAGAAAAGGGTGCTGGACACACTTTTAAGCTATGGCAGCATTACTGACATTTCATCCCTTGTTTTCTTAATTAAGCCCCAACAACAGACGATATATCAGACCACGCTGAATGCTTGATGACTGCTCGTCTGGTCGAGGAGCTGGCTCCGGCACTGCACCGCCTGCACGGCTCCACAATCCTTTCTAAACCATTCCTTTGGTCCTTCTCTTCTCGACTCCCTTTCAAAATCTCTGAGGGCTATTCCAAAAACGTTCCCACTCCCTTCCACCTGAACCCAGTCCTTGCTTCCTACTTCATTCCCCAGAGAACCTTGCCTCCTTACTTCTCGCAACCTCCCTCGATTCCACACTGCACCCCCCCCCCCTGCCCCCACGGTCTGGTGGTGAGTTTCGATCTCGGCTGGCAATTATTGCCCTTTAACTTTGGGTGAGTCGCTTCTCTCTGGACCTCAGGTTCTATTTTCCAAATGAACTGCTGGACTAGATGGCCTCTGAGGTCCCTGCAGCTCTAAATCTGCGGTTCTACAGCTTCCAAAGCTCATTAAGTACTCAGCTCCTCCTCGTTTACCTGGGAGGAGAGATGGCTTTCCACTTTTCTAAGGTCGGCTCCTTGGCTCGGGGCCTCTGCCCCACCGACCACGCAGTCACACACCTTTCCCTTCGTCTCCATGCCAGCCGACCCTTTGCGCTGCCCTGCTCCATCCAGTCATCGCCCCTTCTCGTGCAGCCTTTCTGTCTCCTCCTCCCCTACTTTACTGAACCTGCTCTCCCAGAGATCCCTACCTCCATCATCAAACATTGTAGAAACCAGACAGGGAAAATCAGAGATGAAAACATTGCCATGCGGAGGACTACAGGAATGTTTTAATTCATAAACTGGTTTTAATTACATTATGTAATAATATCACAGCCTATTTTACAAGTGTATGAAGACATGAAACAATGAAAACTAAACATGGGGTTGGAAAATGAACTTTATCCGAAAGCAGGGGCTGAGGGGAGCAGGAGGGGGAGGATGCCATTCGCGAGGCGGGCTCCTGGTCAGTGTTCATCCAACTGTATTTACAACTGGACAGGGCTCTTGGCTCCCCTCCTTGTCCTGTTCTGGGGTGGGGAAGGTTGGGCTGGTCAGTGAAGGCTGGGCACAGGTGGAAAGAGACCAGCTGGCTGCCTCTACAGAGCTGGTCAGCTGGGGGATGCAGTTCGTGTTGGCCAGAGGGAGTCAGAAGTGGTGGTGATGCCAAAAAAGGGGGTGTGGAGGAAAGTAAAACAGCTCCCTTCCCTCCCCCCACCCCGAAAACCCAAAACCCAGATCCTGGAAATACACACACACCCTTCTCTCAAACGTAGAAAAGTCTCACTCTGGACGTGCTGACGAGGAGGTCGTCGTCGAAGAACTTGGTCTCTATGATCACATTCCCACTGTGAGAATGACAGGGAAGGGACAAGGACAGAGAGAGAAGAGGGGGTGTTAGAGAACCCACAGGGGCAGGAGGGCAACAGACACAAGCCAGGCCAGCATGCCCTACCTGGATGGAGCACCAGCTCACTCTGGCTTCAGCACAAATTGGAGGCCAGAAATGGCTAAAAGGTCATAATGTGTGAGCCTGTGGGCTCTCCCCAGGCAGGGGCAGGGGGAGGGAGCCCTCGCTCTGCACACAGAATTATTAAAGCTTAATGCGAAGACAGATCTTTGGGCACTGGAAGGGGCCAGAATCTATCTACTCCACACCTTCATTACAGAGGTCAGAAAGGAAGATCCACATAGATTAAGCAATATCTCTCTTCTCCCTCCTGGTGGGGTCTGAGCCACATGAGGCATGAAAAGAGCCCCGGAGTCCCTTCCAGCGCTGCCATTCTGTGATCCAGGGGCAGGCTAAGAACTGCTCATCTCCAGCACAGGCCCTACCTCACTTTTTCCAGCATCTAAGAGACCCTGAGGTCAGGGAAGGGAGTCACAATTTTATTATGTGAGGCTTGGAGGCCTGGTCCAAGTTAGGCAGCCGGCAAAGAGGAATCTTTGACAGAACAGAGAATATATGTCCTGCCCTCTCCGGTGGTTTTACGGACTCCTGATGCTTTTTGACTCTCATACCAATGCTTTATTGGTGGAAGCTGATGCTAAGGGTGAGCACAACACGGCTTTTACAAAGGCTTATTCTCAGTGGATTATCTGGTCTCCCCTATCAGCTCGATTGAGTGAATGACAGGCACTCTGGAAGAGAAAGCAATCTTCCTCAAGAGACATAGATACAAAGTTTGGCAGGGTCTTTGAACAAAGAGCTAGCTGTACCTTGGCTTGACATAAATGGCTAAGTGGCAGTTCCACAGATCAAGCCCCAGTTAATAAACACTGTAAAACTTAGTAGGAGCAGCCCATAGCAGAGACGATGGATGAGGTTTAGAAAGGTCACAGGTATGGTCAAGGGAGGAAGACTATGTCCTTTTAGCAACCTAAAAAATACACCCAGATAATCCAAGGTGCCCTCCACTAGCCTCTCTTAGCCCTCACCTATTGGCCCAGGATCCCACCCGCTTTTCCAGGAATCCTTGCTTCTTGGTCCATTTTCCTAAGACCTGCCCACTCACGTTAAGACGTTTGCCGGCATCATCTGGGACTCTGGCGCTGCCTCTATCAAGGACTGCCAGGTGTTTGTGGAATTAGGAATCACGAAGCCGAATTCGAAGAACCATTCTGAAGGAGGAAGGAGAAGCCAGGCTGAGCAGGTGTGCTGGGTAAGGGCTCCTGACTTCCTCCTTGCTTGCTGACTCTTTAAAGACCCAGCCAAACAACCCCTGGCATGATATCTACAGCAGAGGGCCCCAGTCGGTGGGACTTGGAATTACAGCTCTCACTAGTTTTACACACACACATACACTGTTTGGTAGAATAACAGTGCATTATACCCTACAAAAAGAGCCTTTTTCAACCATTAAGAATCAAATATTGAATTAGTAACAAATGTCAGGGAAAAGCTAAGCAGGATGAGTGGTGTCAAGAGTCCTTTTTGCTTGACAGACTCAAAGCACTTTACAGGCTAGTCTGTGTGTGTTTCTTTTGGGGAGGAGGTGAAAGGAGTAGCCAGGACGTCCTAACCGCCCAACACTATCACCAAGGACTTTCATTAATTCTGGTGTGGCTCCCTTGCTCCATGTGTAGGACTCTGACACAAAGAGCTTCCCAGCCCCTGTCAGACCAAAGCAGGCTCACGGCCCTGGAGCCAGACGGTACCGCAGGGGTCATCCAGACCAAGCCCCTCATTTTACATGAGAGAAAACTGAGACCCAGAAAGAGAAAATGGCTTTAATGTCAAAAGGGCAGCCACAAGTTGTGCCGGGGTCCAGGGCTCTTCCTGTTGTCCCCACTGCCCCCCAACAACTGCTCTGGCTCACCAGGTACCCCCTTTCCCCTCAAACCAGCCAATGCCCAAGTACCTTCTAGACACTGCCCTTTAAAATAGACTTTTTGCTCCAAGCGGAATTTTTCCATCTGCTCTGCTGAAGAAAAGTTCAACTCCCGAGACACGGCCTTACATTTGAGGATTTTCTTGGGGACACGGGCTGAAAAGAACACAGGAACATGGAATGGAATGAAGTTAAGAGTCACAGCCTCATGACCTCGTGGTGGGGCATCTGACCAGATCAGCTGGGCTCCTCTGGGCATATCTGCCCCTCCAAAAGAAAGGAGTTTGTTTGACACCCCCCCCATAGTCAATGAGGCATCAGGATTTCATCCCTACGCTTTCACTAAGCTGATGGATCATTTACTGTGCCCAAAGAAATGATGGTTCTGGACAGGAAAGTCGCACAGAAGGCTAAGGATTCACTCTGTCATCACTTGGGCTTCCAATTTACATCACTACCACCACCAACTTCTTCTTGGAAAAAAAAAGCAAGGACCTTTTAAAAAGTCACCTTAGTATATACAGGCTGATCTTCCAGGCCAGCCAGATTGGTGGGAGTGAGCTGCTACAATGGCCCCTTTCTGAGGCTCCTGGGGATTTCCCAGGAGGGAAGGAGCCAGATGTACAATAGCAAAGGGTCATCACTCCCACCCACATTCCTAGACCTAGCCCGCTAGAACATAAGCTCCTTGAGGGCAGGGACTAGTTTTGCCTTTTTCCGCATTCCCGGCACTCAGGACAATTCTGGGCACATAGTAAGTACTAAATAAAAACTGCTGATTGACTGTCATATCCTTATGGAAGAGGCTAAAAGCTCCTGGTTTCCAGACTTTGGTAAGAATTTTAACATGTGTAATGCAATGGACAACCATAACAAATGGAAGAGTTTGCTTATTTGAGTGTCAGGTAGGATGGGAAGGGAGTGAGAAGAGAGCAAGGAGAAGGAGAAAGAGAAGAAGGTGCCATTCAGAAACAGGCAGATCCAAAGGTTGAGGTTTCTATGAGGCTATCCAACTCTAAAGCCTGCTCTGAGCTCAGATTCCTGAAAACCTGACCTTACCCAACTAGTATTTGTTACACTGGCCCTGACACCAGAGTTTGAAATTACCTTCATGCTCCACACCAGGGACAGACAGGTCTTCCGTTCCCTGCCAAAGGATCTTCCCTGTCTCAGCATCCCGAAGGTTCATCCAATTTCTGATTGAAGAAGATTAAGGAAAAACAAACCACTGAACCCCCATTGGGCTGTTTGGATCTGTGATTGTTAAGTTTGTTAATGGCTACTTTTCCATTGGTTAATCAACCCATTAGGTCCTGTGATGGCAGTTTCAATTATGTAGGACATTTTAGAGAAAAAAAAAACTGAATGATGTAGTTGAAACCTAGAGATAGGTTTGACAGCAATAGAACTCAGACTTCCACAGATCTAGAGGCTGCTAGAAAGTGATGGGAAACCAACCAAGCAATTCCTGATTATGGAGGCCAACTCTGGAGCTACTAACTCTGGACTAAGCAAAATGATTAAATGAAAAATACAATCAGCGCTATAAGATGAGGTAAAATGTGGCGGATAGAGGGCCAGCCTTATTCAAGCCCTGCCTCTTAAACACACTGGTTGTGTGACCGTTGGCAAGTCACTTGACCTCCCAATGCTCCCAGCACCTTTAACTACAGGCTATAGAAGAGAACGTGGGTAGAGGGAATTCTCTGCACTGATCAAGTCACAGGTCTGCAAAGAAGGGAGGCACATTCTCTTTTCTCCTCTTTAGAGCCAAGTTGGGTCATTATAATCACACATCAAGCTAATATATTCCTGAGACTCAACCTCCCAAGTCTTCTCTTCTTTAGGCTCTTCAGTTCTTTCAACTCTTTCCTTACACATGGTGTCCAAAAAGTCTTAGCACAGGTACTCAAATCTGCCTTAAGACTTTTGGGACGCTGTATGGTAGATGCTTGGGGTCCTTTAACCTCCTAGTTGCCCTCCTCTATCAGAAGGCTGCCATCCTGACAATGAACCATGCCACTCGCTCCCTGCCAGAGAGGTGATGCAGAATGTGACAAACTTTCTGGGCACAGCCAATGTGGGAATTGGTTTGGCTTGGCCATGCATATTTGTTAACAGGGATTTTGTTTTTTTCTTTTTCCCCGGTGGTGAGGGAGTTTAGGAAAAAAAAAAAGATTTTTGTTGTTAGAGTAAGTTGTTAGATTTTGTTTGAAAAACAATTTAATTTTAAAAATGTTGTTGTCTAAAGACATCTGATCTTTTCTTGGGACTTTAAGTAATGTGTGGAACACATCTGGGACACACTCTGCCAATGATGCCAGGGACAGAGAATGTCAAGTATCTAGGCCTCTTCTGGAGTTCTTCCTCTGCCAAAAACAGAGCAGTTAACAAATTCTTGTCTTGCCTTTATAGCAATACTATCTCCAAAAAGATGGAGGAAGTAAGTAAAGGAATACCTGCTCTGGACCTGATTCTGAACAGCAAGGATGAACTAGGTAGAAAAGATGGGAACCTTTAGAAAAAATGCCTGGTCACTCCCAGCCTAGAATTCATGATAGAAGAAGAAGAAACTAAACAAAGTCACTAGAGATTTTTAAAAATGGTTCAGAGAAAAGATAAGTAGGATCTCAAGGCCTAAAATTCTGTAGGGTAAATCTGACCAGGAGTAAAGGGCACAGATAAGCTGGTGCAAATCCAGCAGAAAACCACCAGAATGGTGATGGCTTTGAGATTATACATGAAGAGAAAGGAAAAATGTTTAGCCTGAAGAAAGAGGACTTAGGGGGGATGTGAGTGGTGGCTCCAAGCTGATAAAGGACAATCCTATGGAAGCAGCATAAACTTGGCCTCAGAGGGCAGAGCTAGAAGCACCAGGGAAAGAACACAGAGGCAGATTTCGATGCTCCATATGAGAAAAGTCTTCCTAGTGATGGAAGATGGACACAAAATAGGCTGCCTTTAGGGTCTCCAATGCCTGGAGGGTTTGGTTTTTTTAGTGAAGACTGGATAACCACTCACTGGGGATATTGCAGCAAACATCTTGGTCAGGGATGTGTTGTGCAAATGGCTTCTTTGGTCGTTTTTCCCTCAAAACAAACCTGCTGGCCCACGGACTATGCAAGGTAGGAAAATATCATTCTGAATCTAAAAGGATTGTCATGGAGTATTGTCTAGCTCTTTCCTTTTAAGGTCTTGCATCCTACTTTGCTTCCCCTGCCTGTGTGAGTAATTGCTTATCCTGGCTAGGGTTTGTGTACTGTCCACTGGCCTAAAATTCAAAGGGCTTCTGGTGTACCCGACCCGTGTCATGTTCAATGGTAGACACTTGGGAGGCAGCCACAGGTAACATAAAGTGATTCTAGTATTTCTTGAGCGTTTCTATTAGTAATTGATTTCATCTTGCTCAGGAGTAGGGGTGTGAAAGACATTAGCAAGGACGTGTATGATTGGAATAGTGAAGAACAAAAAATCCTAGATGGATAGGCACTCCCAGGCAATTAAAAAGACCAGAATGAGCCTTTACTCAATTGCACAGATCCCCTAGAGAGACTAGAGAGAGCACTTAATATGAGTATACCATGTGCAAATACTAAGTGCTAAGATACAAGTAAGACACTTCCTGCCCTCAAGAAGTTAACATTCTAATGGGGGAAGACAGCAAGCACACAAATGGGAGCTAGAAAGGTTGGGCTGGGGAGGAGTACAGGAAGGACAGCATCGTCTGGAGATGGCTGGGAGGGGAGGTGGAGACCTATCAGATCCTAGGGTGGGTGGGAAGGAAGTTTTTGGGAAAAGATGGGGTGAATTTGTACACGATGAGAATGTGTGATCTGAAACAGGAGATATAGTACCCCCAGTGATGAAAACCTTGAACCAGCAACTTAGAGGATCCTTATCTCACTGCTGAGAAGGGGTCTCTGCCCCCCAGAAGCCTTCCTGCGGCCACTGTTCCATATACCATCTGCCTACAAACGCTCTTTTCTGAGAAGACATACATGGGGGTGGAGGGACCCGTGCAGCCTCGATGTCACAGGCGTCATAAACACCACTGGATGAGTTCTCAGTAAATGGAGGTGAGATAACCGAGGGCCATCGATAGCTAGTTCTCTCCTGTGAGTTGGGGGTTCTCGTTGTGGTCTTCATTTTATAGATGAGGACACACCAGCATCACCTGAGGCAGGAGAACTCCTGAAGGAGCTCACAGTGAGTGACTTCCATGTTTTCAGTGAAATATGAGGCAAGTTTCTCAGCTGGGAGGGTGGGGAAAGTGAGAGCAATGAAAGGTGTGGGGAAGGATGAAGAGGTCTGGAAGAGCTGCTGTGGTGAGGCGATAGTAAGTTCATGAGAAGTGTAAAAGGATGGCCAAAGCAGCGAGTGCCCCATGAGGTTGTGTAACACGTGTGTCATCCTCTGGCTGCGGTTGCATAACCCCACACTGAACCATGGCCACCCTTCTCACTGCTTACTGGGCAAGAGCCCGGAGGAGACCGTCTCTTCTGCAGAGTGCTTTCCTCCTTACATTAGTCTTTATGCGAATATACTTCACACCATGAGTAGGTCTGGGCCCAACCATACTCCCTCCTTGGCACTGAGACATCAGAAAGCCCTCAGCTGTGTGTGAAGGACATCCAGGGAGCCTTGACCTTCTTGGTGCCATGGGGCCTTTGGATAGTCTGGGGCAGCGATGGATTCCTTCTCAGAGTAAGGCATGTTTTTAAGTGCATAAAATGCATATGATTACAAAGAAAGCCAGTGATACTGAAAACAGTTCAAAAGAATTAGAAGAGCAAGTTCACAGACCCCAGGCCAAGAACTCCTCTCTTTAGAACTTGACCTGACGTTGATATACAACACCAACATTTACACGCCAGGTTCCAAAAGGCTCTTTGGATCACGCTGAGGATACTAGCAGGTGAGGTGATGACTTCAGCATCTGAGGTGGCAAACCTGGTCTGGCTCGCCTACTCCCACATGCTGAGGAGTCGGCCATTCTAAAGCACCATAGAGACACCACTCCATGCCTACGTTAAATTCCTGAATTCAGGGACGTTGACCCTGAAATTGCTCAGAGTCTGGCACACCGACTTTCTTTTAAATCTCCCATATAACAACTGCACTCCTGGTTTTTTCTCTCATGATATGACCTTAGTGCATCTTTAAATGAGGAGCAATGAAGGAGGAATGTGTGGATATTCAAACTGCTGGTGGAGATGCAGACATGCAGCAGTAATGTCTTGTTGACAGTCAGGGCTGTGACCTTTGGATGGGTACCAGGAGCACACAGCAGGTGCTTAATGCTTATTCCCTTTGCTTCCTCCCTAATCATGGTCTCAGACACTGAGCTCCCCCAGGCAGGATTTCCCCTGCAAACAGCAAAGGGCTTCAAGCTGTCTCTGGAGGTGATCTCGGGCACCAGCCAGGACAGAGTGGTGAACCTGGGGGTCAGGAAGGTCTCTTGATGTGTACTTGGCCTACAGGAATAAATGCGTATGTCCTGGTGAGAGATGCCTCCAACTGTTCTGGGGCCACAGCAGTGGGATCTGAGGCCCTGACATCTCCATGACTGCTCTGAAGACAGAGAAGGCAGGCACGGGACCGTCTGAGGGGCCATCACTCCCTCTGCTGACCGCCTGCCTTGTACCTTTAGTGGGAGGCAGCTAACAATCGTGCCCTCTGACCTGGCAGCCATTCTCAGGTCTCTGAGAACTTTTCTAGCTCCTTGGCATCATTCTCTTTCTGATATTTCTAGCTGGTTAACTTGTCACCAGAAGCTTAACTGTACTAAATCAAATGCTGTCCTGACATTCAATGGCATCATTCAACTGATCCAGTCCTGTTTATCCAACTCTCCACTCCCCACCATGGGTTCACTGCTATTAGTGTCTTCACCGGCTCATCTCTAATTTATACACACATTTTCACACTCCACCCCTCCAGTTCATGGGGAGCCCTTCCTAACCAGGACATGCTCATTCAGTTCTTCATGACTGATTAGTCATAGATCCACCTCATCTACAAAGCTTCACACCTCAGCCTCCACCTTCCATATGAAGCCTTTCTAAAGGGCTTAGCACAGTGCTTGGCACATAGTTGGTCTTAATAAATATTTGTTCCCTTCTCCTCTTTCCTGAACCACCCGGCTGCTAGTGCTTTGCTTCAAAAACCAAACCGAAACAAACTCCTTTATTTATTTTTTATTTATTCTGGCAGTGTGATGCAGTGGCCTGCTGGGTTCAAAACCCACTGCTGACCCACACTGGAAAGTCACGAATCTCTTGGTGCTCTAGGTCAGGGCATGTTGAAGGTGCTGATCTACATAAACGGAAGGAAGTCTGCCCTGAGCGCTCCTTACACCCAGAAAGTCACTGGTCAACCCTTAAAGCACCTTGTGTTTATTTTGTATACACTTTGTAAACATGGGTGTACATGGTATCTTCCCTATGGAATGTAAGCTCCTTCCCAGAGGCACACTCATGGGTCTCATCCTGATACCAGAGGAAGCCAAAGTTACTGGCTTGCATTACAGTCTCTAATTCATCTTGCTTGGGACTACTTGTTGCATATACTCTGTTAATTTGTGTATACACATCTAAAGTCACAGGATTTGTAGTTAGATCCCTTCTGCAAATTGCTAGGGGTCTATTTTTATTCTTCACCCTATACTTTATTTAAGTGGATGGACATGACAATTTTCTCCCTTTCTTTTCCTATCTAAAGTCCTTTGCAAGACTCTAGGCAAATGTATCTATTAAGTACTTCATTCCTGGCCAGGAGCCTGTCACTCCTATATTTTATACCAAAGTTGAGAAATAAAACACTCATTTTTCAATACTATCTTCTTAACTACCAGCCCTGTGATCCCCAAATCTGTCATTCTCTTTTGAATTCTCTGCCTCTGATGGGCAGCAGTAATGGAACCATCACCTGTGCCCAGAAGATCTTCAGTTTCTTGCCTAAGACTGTAATCTACCAATGCTTTAAAGGTTCCTTCTGGCAGTAACATTCATGAATGAATGAAAAACAATTAATTAGAAGCTTAAGATGTGCAAAACACTGTGTTAAGCCCTGAAGATAAAAACAGAAGAGCAAGCTTGTCTTTGCTCTCCATTCCTTCTCCTCCAGTAGACTGTGGAGCTGTCTCATCCCAAACCTCCTACTAGTCTTCCATCTCCTCCTGCTACTGGCTGCTTCCCTACTGCCTACAAAGATGCTCATGTCTCCCCCTCTCCTCAGAACCCCTACTTGAGCCATCCATTCCCACAGCTGTAGTTCTACACCTTTCCTCTCTTTTCTGGCTAAGACCAGGAGTTTTCTCAAGGACAGAAGGCCATCCACAGCAGGTGCTTCCACTTCCTTTCCTCCCACTCTTAATTCTTTGCAGTCTGACTTTCGATCTCATCGTTAGGCTCTCTCCAAAGTTACCAGTGATCTCAACCACCGACTCACTGGCAAAGGCCTCAGTTTAGTTCTCATTCTTGACTTCTCTGAGGTCTTGGATGCTGTCAATCCCCCTCTTCTCCCTAGGTCTCCAAGATGCTCCCTTATTCCCACCTTTCTGACTCCTCTTCTTTCTCCTTTGAAGATTTCCATTTGAGTCACACCTGCTAATCTGGGGGGGGGGGTGCGGCTCCCAAGGCTCTGCCCTGCTTTCTCTATATCACTGACTTCACTTGGTCATCTCAGCAGCTCCCGGGTTAAACTCTTGGTTCTGCTTGTCCAGCCCTAATCTTTCTCCTGTCCTCCAGCTTTGCACCTCCAACTGTCCTTTAGACATGCCTGAGTTCCTTGAGAGCAGGGGCTGCCATGCCTCTCTGTGGATCCCCTGTGAGTAGCACAGTGCCTGGCACATAGTAGGCACTCAATAAATGTTTACTGACTGACTTTCAGGGAGCTCACAGTAGCAGGGGGAGATAACACATAGCAGATGGTAATGGATCTTTCTTACTGTCATGTCCACTGATGACATCATAGCACCAGCTACAGAGCTCTTCAGGTGTTATCTCATTGGATCCCCACAACAATGTGGGAGGGAGGGAGGGACTATTATTATCCCCATTTTACTGAGGCCCAAAGAGGTGAAGTGACTTGTCTGGGTCACACAGGCTAAGAAGTGCCTAAAGCAGGATCTGGATTCAGGGTCTTCCTCACCCCAAGTCCTGCACTCTATCCACCATGCCACCTAGCTGCCTTGTCCCATTTCTGATACTAAGTCACTGGACAAGATATTGTGGCAATATCCTCCTTTCCCAAGCCTTCAGTGATTGGGGAGGGCTACCGGTCCTGAAGAAGCAGCTTCAGTCTCCATCAGGGTGGATTCCCTGGATGGAAGACTGTGCCAAAGGCAGGCTAGTGGTCTGGGGGGTAAACTCAGGTTCTGGCTTCTCTCCATCTCGGTCTGAGGAGAGGAGTGCTTGAGTGGTGGCCGCTACCCATATCTCCTCCCAGGTGATTCTGGGTGGCCAGCCCCTTCTCCACTGGGGTTGACATACTGAACAATGGCTGTAGGATCTAGGCTGACAACAGGGTCCACGGTCAGGGAGACACTGCTATTCTAGGGCTCTTGGGCTTGCCTGCCCATGGAGGCAGTTAGTGTTGATGGTGATAAGGACTGCAGGTCTGTTTTCCATAGAGATTACTCCCCTCAATAACAGGCATTAGGCCCATGCGAGAAGCAGGTAGAGTGATGTGGATGGCACTGTACGAGTGGAGTTGCTGGTCAAGATGGTGGCAATGGTCTGACCCGCCTGGCCCATGGAGCCTCCCAGGCCCCCTTCTGGGTACACCTTGCTGCTTCTACTAAGCTGTCTCAGCAGAAGTAAGTAGTAGCCATGTGGCTTTATAAAATAAAAGAGGGTCACCTCTCCCATCTTTGATGAGTTCTTTAAGAGGATAGTAACCTCTCTACTGTACCTCTGCTCATAGTAAGAGCTTAAATGTTTACTGAATTGAACTGAATATCTTTTCTTGAAGCCCCATTCTTGTCCAGTGTATTGGCTATCCTTCCCAGCTTTCTTCACTTGCTAAGTTAAGAAGCCTGCCATCTATGTCTTTATTCAAGCCACTGACAAAAACGAATATGGTCTGAAACAGGAACACTATGGCAGGGTCCTTACTCTCTGTTCACATTGTCCTATCTAGTCACAAGGCTGTTGTCAGTTAAGGGTTAACAGCTGAGAGTCACAAATAGCTTTTTCATGGGCAGTCACAACCAGGACAGATGAGAAACAGAGGTCAGAAGTACAAAGGAACAGTTAAGCCAGGAGAGTTAGAGAAAGAGGCTGTCATCCAGAAGGGCAACATGAAATCTAAGTCAGGGAATGTCACCGCTAAGTCAGAACGCCATGGCAAACATGGGAAGTACACCCAGCCAAGGCCAAGCTAAGGCAGAAGATGTTGGAGAAGCAGAGTTAGGGAGAGCTTAGAGTCCTCAGAGGAAGGCCCACATACTATACCTAGTACATGTTCCACTATACTACTTTTCCAAAGTAATACAGATCATCAGCCAGGCCGATGCAGATCATTAATTAGCCCTCTTTGGGTCTAGCTAATTCAGCCAGTTCTGAATCTAACTAATTTGTGTTGGAATCTAGCCCACGGATCTCCAGCTTACCCACAAACAGGTATTATGGAGGATGTGTCAAATGTCTTGCTAAAACTTAAACATAATATGCCTAGGGAATTACTTGGAGCATTACATTTGGCAGAGCTGGGATTAACCAGGGCTCACTGGATCTCAATGAATTCATGCACTGTCATGGTGACTGTAGTTTCCACTTCCAGGCGTTCCACTGAAAAATCTGTTCTTGAATTCTTGCTGGCATTAATATCAAACTTATCAGCCTATCCACTTCAATTCAACCAACAGAATCTGTCTTCTTCCACCTTCTGGAGATCAGGACAGTTGCCCATGTTATCAAGTACATCATGGCTATTCTCCAGCGCCCCTCTCTTGCTTACCAAGAGCTGCTGCTCACCAATTACACCCCCAAGTTCTTTCAGCACCCTGAACTAGGAATTCACCCAGGGGACCTGAACTCATTGAGGGCAGGCCAGGTGCTCTTTTATCACAGAGTCACAGGACTTTAGAGTTCAAGGGGCCTTCAGTGGCCATCCAGCTTAACCTACGTCAGAAAGAAATCCCCACAGACAAGGATTCCTTCACTCTCTGCTTGGAGGCCTGTGAGAACCATTCTAGGCACCCCATTTCATTGGAGGACAGCTGGACTTGTTTAAATGAGTTTTCTGACATCGAACTTAAATTCATTTCTCTGCAGCTTCTATCACTGCCCTTGCTTCAAAAGAGAACAGAAATGAGTCTGATCCTCGTTCTCCATGACTGCCCTTCAAATACCTGTCCCTGAAGCTTCACTTCTCCAAATTAAATACTCCCCATTTCTTCAACCAATCATCATGATATGATCTCAGGGTTTTCCACTATCTTGTTTGCATTCCTCTAGATAGTGTTTGGTTCAGGGGTTGGGAATCTTCCGCCTCAAGGCCACATGTAGTCCTCTAGGTCCTCAAGTGTGGCCCTTTGACTGAATCCAAACTGCAAAGAACAAATCCCCTTGCTAAAAGGATTTGTTCTGTAAAACTTGGACTCAGTCAGCTGAGGACCTAGAAGACCACATGTAGCCTTGAGGCTGCAGGCTCCACCCCCCACTCCCCCAGCTTATCAATGACATTCTGAAGTTTACTCCGGTAGAAGTCTGACTAAAAGAGAGGAAGAGAGGACAGCACTATTATCATCTCTTTATTCCTGGAAGCTGTGCTTCTCCATGTAGCTCATTACCTTAGCCACATCACAGTGAGTCACCGAGTTTGTAGATCACTAAGACCCAAAGGTTTTTTTCAGACAAACTGTGTCTAATAGTGCCTCTTTCATCCTCTATTTGTATTAATTCTTGGAACTCAAGTGTAAGGCTTGGCATTTATTTCTAGTGAACTTCACTTATTAAATTCAGCCTGGTACTCTAGTCTATCAAGATTTTTTTTCTCTTTGGATCACAACTCTGTCATCTGAAGTGTTAACTACCACTCCCTGGTCTGTGTCATCTATAAATTTGATAGGCATGCCATCTGTATCTTTATTCAAGCCATTGATAAAAATGGTAACAGGCACAAGGCCAAGAACGGATCCCTGAGGGACTCCACTGGAGATGACGGCAAATAATTATTCTTTCAATGTGGCTGCTCAAGCAGTTCCATATCCATTTATTTGTATGGTCATCAGTCATCCCTTTCCACCTCTTCCACAGGAATCGGATCAGATACTCTAAATATGTATGCCACTCCCCTGATCTCTCCTACCAAGAGAGAAGTCTATTTTCCCCAAATTTAGGGAAAATATCAGCCCATGCCTGGCTTTCCTCTCCTCACAAACTCTAGGAGAGAGGCTATTCTGGTGTGACTTCACTCTTTTAGATACTCATTGAGCCTATCTTCAATAATCCATTCTAGACTATTCCCTGGGTAATGAAGCTCACTGGCCTAGAACTTGCAGATTCTCTTCTCTTCCCTGTACTGAAAATTGGGACAACATTCACGCCTGCCCAGGCCTACACTGCCTCTACGGTTTTCCTCGCTGCCTGTTCTTTTAGTAGCCAAGGACAGAGCTCATCTAGGCCAGGTGACATGAATTCATTAGAGGTAAATAGGTGCTCTCTTACCATCTCCCTCCTTAGCTTGGGTCTCAATTCCCTGTTGGCCATTTTTATTCTGGCCTTTCCAGGGCACAGATCATTCTCCTTGACAACGAAGACAAAAACAAAAGAAGAAGCAATGCCTTTGTTTTCTCTATTTCCAGTTAACGTTGTCCTGTCCACACCATCCAGAGTGTGGTCCCTTTGAGCCTCCTTGTTCTCTCTGTATAGATGCCCTGCCATCCTCAGCTTCCTTCACCAGCCTGGTTTCATTCTGGACCTCATTTGTACACAGCTGTGCTTTGCTCCAGTGTTCACCTTGTTATTGGGCCTCATTTGCATCTTCTGCACATTTCTTAAAAACGTGAAACCAAACAACCTGAATGTTAATGCGCTCCTTATGCATCCTCATAGGTCTCTTCAGACAACTCTCATGTTTCCCTTTGTGTCTTGATAATTTTATTCTTGACGTTCCCCATTGTTCCTGGAATGATTTCTCCCTAGGATTTTAGTCCGTAGGGTTCTACCCTTCCTCCTTCTTACCCCCTCTGAAGTCTATTTTCCCCAAATTTAGGGAAAATATCAGCCCATGCCTGGCTTTCCTCTCCTCACAAACTCTAGGAGAGGGCAATCACTTCCCCCAAAGCTTCCATCACTTCTACCCTAGTAACCAGCTTCCCCAAGAGATGGTGCTTTCTATTTCCACAGCCCAGGTAGTGTTTCGATTCCATTTATAAGTGACAATTTCCACAGAACACAATGGCTTGCCATGGAAGAGTCTTTCCTGAGACTTACTGTACAGACAGAAACCTTCCCTCTCTCACGAAAAGGAGAACAAACTTGAAATACAAATTCTGCTTTCTCTCAAGCATGATTCAATCTCACATTTTGGACTTGCATCACCAGGATTTTAGAAACTACAACTTACTGTTTTTCCCTACTCTTTCTAGACAACTGGGAAAGTCAATCTCCCCACACACATGGGTGAGATCAAATTTTCTTAAATTTACTTGAAAAAAATCCTTCTAAACTTGCAGGCATGGCTGCCTGATGGCATCTCTGAAGGATAACAAATACTAGAAAAAGTCTTTGTGGGGCATACTACACAAAGTGACAACAGCTGGATTGCAAGCCTCCTTAAGACACTATTCTAACTGACTTCTTGTCTGGAAGAAGAGCCTAGGGTCTGAGACTTATCCTGACTACTGAATCAGAGAATGTTATAGATGGCAACGGAAAAGAGTAAAGTAAACTTCTCTTTGGATGACTGAAGATTTCTTTATCATGCAACGAGAGAGAGGACTGTTTAAAATATGCAGCTTTTGCTTCCCAACACCCTAATCTCACAGCCTGTTAAGAGAACTGAAATGACTTCAGAGATCTTCAGATTTTCAGGTATGTCTCTGAAGCTTCTAGACACCACTAAGGCAAAGGCCCTTCAATTTTATCCTCATCAGTGTCACTTCTCCCCAAGCCCATGCCTATCTGGTTCACCCATTTCCCAGAGCCCTCTGGAATCTCCACTGTTGACAACAAAATCTTCTTAATCCTTAAACATTGTAAATATTTTCAATGTCAATGCAAAATTTAACTTCCCCCAAGAGAACACTGCCATAGAGTGGAAGGAGTATTAGACATAGGCCTCTAGTTTAAATCCAAGCTCTGCCACCTTTGGGACCTAGAAGAAGCTACTTAATTTCTTTAACTTTCAGTTTCCTCAATGGCAAAATACAGAGTTTGGGCTAAATGACTTCTCAGATCAATGCCTACACCTGACGAGCCTAAGAATCCTCTCCAACCCCCTCTATGGAGTCCAGCTCTTTCATTCCTTCAAACTCACAGGGCCAGGAGTAGAACTGGACATTGCTTTTGCTTCCCACTATCATCCCAGTACCATCTTTTGAGTTCCACGAAATTCATCTACACTGTCCCCTCCCAATGCTTGTCACAGTCATCTACTGACTTTTCGGAGTCTCTCCTTACTTTCTCAATGGATTCAAATCCATGCTCTTCCTCTCTACCCCTGCCATCATCATTGGGGATGAGCCCTCTGACAATATGACCTTTTCATTCCTTAATCTCAACTCCAATAACCTCCTTTTCCCTTCAGTTCAACCACACACCAATATGACTGATAGCACAGATCACACATCTCTATGAAATGCACACTCTTTGAGATCTGGAACTTGGAGAAGGCACTCTATACCCAAGACCACCTAGATCTCCCCACCTCCCCCTGACTCACATGAATGCCATTCTCTGCAGTTGTGACCTAGTCACGCTCTCCCACTCCATTTCCTCTATTATGGCTTCATTTGTCTTGCTGCACTCAGCACAGACGGGCAGCCGCTTGAACACTTTGCTGACAATTACCCTGAGATCACTTCTGTCCAAACCTGCCATTCTACAGATCTTCACCTCTGGGTAAGGGCTACCCATCAGTCTCCCAGGGCTGTTCCAGAGCTGATTGGGACAAACTGATACTAGACACCTGCAGCCAAGCTTTTGCTGCTCCTCTCCCCTTGACTCCCTGTCTCATTTCCACAGAGTCTCTTCCAAAGCTTTTCCTTTCCTTTCTTTCCCAACACTTACAGAAGATGACTTATATGAAGATGGCTTAGCATTCTTCACTGGGAAGACTGAGGCCAGGCTGAGGGGTATTTTATCATAGAAGCAACAGGGACTGATTGGGGGAATGGCCTGGTCAAACCTGAGCCTTAGGAAGATTCTTTTTGCCACTATGTAGAAAATACTCTTGAGAGGGGAAAGATGGCACAGAAGCCGACTGGAATGCTGTTTATTACAGGCAAGGCAAGAAGTAATGAGGACCTGAACTACTTTGTTTAGTGTAGGGTTTGTTCAATGTGAATTGGGAATGTGGCATCCTCCATAAAAAGAATGCTTGGAAGGACCTAAAACAATTCCAAAGGACTTGTGATGGAAAATGCCATCCACATCCAGATAAAGGGCTATGGAGTCGAATGCAGAGCAAAGAAGACTATTTTCTTTTTTTGTTTTGTTTTTTTTCTTTCTCATGGTTTCTCCCATGTATTATAATCTTCTATATAAGATGACTAATGTGCAAATATGTTTAATAGTAATGTATGTCTAAAGCCCATATCGGATTGCATGCCATCTTGGGGAGGGAGGGAGGGAAGGGGGAGAAACTTTAAAACTTATGGAAGTAAATGTTGAAAACTAAAAATAAATAAATAAACTAATAAAAAATTTTTTAAAAGAATGCTTGGAGTTAGGGAACCTGGGTTTGAATGGAATCTCTGTGACCTTGGGCAGATCATGTTCCTTCTCTCATCCTATTTCCTCATCTATCAAAATTAGGGGCTTGAATTAGACCAGAGATGTCAGACTTGTGGCCCCTGGCTGAACCAGATTGCAAAGTAATTGAGAAATGTTTAACAAATAAAAACACACCAGAACGTAGATGATGTTAACGGTAACTGATTAAATCAATACATAGCAGAAAGGCATGTTTTCCTATCTGAGTTTGACACCCCTGGATTAGAAGACCTTTAGAGTAGCTTCCCTCAAAATCCAGACTGAGGCACGGAATAGTCAGTGAAACAAGCCCCCCATGTCAGGAAATCAGAAGGCCAGGGCTCTGTGTGGCAGCTCCAAGGGCACAAGAGCGCGACAGTAACATGGAAGTAAACTTCAGAAGGCTAAAAATGTCAATTCTGACACATGACAAAGGGGAAACAATAAAAATGCCAACATTTACTGAGTGCTTACCATGTGCCAGGAACTGTGCTATAGAAATTAACAGAGTGAAGAGCATAAAATGATCGAGATGACTAGTCCTCAGAGAATGAAAAATATTGGATTGGGGATGATGCAAGTGAGAGGCAAGAATTTTCTACACCTGTTTCAATGGTATAGTCGTACTGTTTTTCTTTATGGTTCTACCACCGTGATTTCTAGCAAGAAAAGAAACCTGGGTTTAAGACTTAAAAGGTCAAGTGACCTTCAATCCATGGAGGATTAGGTCAGGTGAGGATGGGAGGGAGGGAGGGCCGGAAGACTATTTAGAAATGCTACCTCTGTGGTCAGCAAAGTCCTACTGTAGTTAATTGAAGTTAAAAGCTTCCTTCGCCTTTCCTGAAGTTCCTCTCCCTACAGAAGATGAGACTTTTCCAGGGAGGCTCTCATTTGGGATGCAGTAGCCCCGAAAAACTACAACTTTCCATTGTCAAAACCAATGTATTATTTAAAATAATAGTAATAATAAATCAAGAGTAAAATCAATAGCTCATAGGATGCATCAGGGTTAAAAGTGGCGTGGAGAGGAGCACTGGCATGAGCCAGTAAGAGCTTTCCAAACAGAATCCACGGCTTGACTCTGCTTCAGGAGATGCAGTCTGGTCAAGGAGGTAAAAGGCTTGAAGAGAGGAAGGAGAAGCTTAAATACAGAAGCAGGAAATAAGCTGCACTAGGAGAAGAGGAGAGATGATGGCGCGGTGCAGGACATAAGGATCACCACATCCTTGAGGGAAAAGAGGTGAGAAAGCTGAATGCGACTATCCCTGAGAAACCTTCTGGGAAGGCTGCTGGGCCTTGGGTGATCCCCAGGCTGCATTACAAAGCACAGCCGCTGAAGGGTGCAGGCCAATGGCACAGCTGATGAGGAACATGTGCCCTCTAGCAGAGACGGGGCTTCTGTTCTCTCAAGGAGACTTCTTGGTAGCCAGGAAAAGGAAACGAAGATTCTAGGAGTCTGCAAACACAAGTGATCCTCAAGTACTTTATCAGCCACCCACTGTAAGCCAATCTCTAGGCCAAGGGTTAGGACACAAAGACCTAATAGAATGCACCCTCCCTTAACAACATTACACTCAAAATGATGAGATGAGGTGCACCCAGGGATGAGATACAGAATAAATTCAAGGTACTTTGAGGAGGGAGAGCTGGGCAAGGGGCAGGAAAGATTTCATGTAGAAATAGGGCCTTGAGCTGAGCTTGGAAGGAAACAAGGGTTTCTAAGAGGCAGGTGAGAAAAGAGTGCATTCCAGGCATGGGACACAGCCAGTGCAAAAGCCTGGAGACGGGAGAAGGAGCAGTGAGCCTAACTGTTGTACCAGAAGCGAGCGAGACACACCACAGAGTATAAGTTTTAAGTGGAGAATTTATTAGCTGGCGGCCATTGGGGTACGGCACCACAAATCAATGGCAAATATGTTGGGGTGATGGCTTGGCTTATATAGGATATGGGGGTACAGAGTGGGGGGGAACAGGAACAAAGGTCCTGGCTGATCAAAAGATTCAGTCAGGTTATCGTACTAGTGGGATAATCTCATTTACATTCCTTGGTGAAGTCACGGAGCCCCAGGGATATCTGCTAGAAAGGATCTGCCAGGTTATCCTTCAGTGGGATGGTCCTATCTATTGAGATTCCTTGGTGGAGTCATGGAGTCCCAGGGGGTTTGCTAAATGCCAAAGATATCTGAGTCCATTCTTTCTGGGGGTGCTTGTCAGTAGCTAGGGGTTTCTCAGGGGTTCCTAATTTTCCTTGTATTACATAACAACAAGCTAGGTCACCAAAGCTGTAGAGGAGAGTGACATCTCCAAGGACTGGAAAGACAGGAAGGGGTGAGGGTGGAAAAACCTGTAAGTGACAAACTGAGGGCCTTCTAGTTACCTAGAGCTAGGAGGGGGCTGGTGAGAGTTTACTAAGGTGGGGTGAAGGATGGGGGGCAGGCATCCTTTTTGTAATGAGGGTGTTCTCTTCCTGGTGAGAAAAATAGAAAATTCTTTAAGGAAACAAAAAAAAAGTTCAACTCAGCTTCTTTTTAAGTTAAAAGGAGAACACAAAAACCATGATTTAAATACAAATAAATGAGTTCAGTCATTCCCTGCGGGGATCTCCACACAAATACAGAAATAAGCACAATTCTGTGACTGAATAAACCTCTCACATATAGAGTATTACTATTTTTTCAGATTTATGTAAGTGCTATGATTTACAAAATCTAAATTCATTGAAAGGCATTTTATTTAAAAGTAGTATTGACTTCACAGTAGCTTTTTTGTCATCCCCCCAAAATTAAGGTCTGTACTAACATCCCAGTAACTCCAAATCGAAATAATGAGGTGCTCAGCATATTCTCTGAATATCATTCACTTTTTCTGTAGCTTCCAAAACCCCATTGCTTGGGTCACATCACCCCCTATTCCTCGGAGCTCATTTGGCTTTCGAGTCCTTGGGCCACGAATCACAGCCCAAAGCACGATGTCCTCAATGTTTCAGAGCAAAAGCTGAGGGGACCACAGGGCACCACCGATCATTTCTTTTTCTTTACTACCTTTTAAATTTTTTCCATTCATCCTGATACATTTGTTGAAAATCTCTTTGAAATATAAATCGTTAATAATCACCTGAAGGAATTCTCATCATTAATAACCAAGGAGATGCAGTGGATAATGGCACTTTCTGGAATATATGCTGTGTTGCTAATGAGAAGCACCTGTTGATGGCATCTCTGAGGCAGAAACCCCAGCCATTGATTCTTCCCACCCATTTCACATGCAATCTGTTGTCAAGTGAGTTCCACCTGTGATCTCTCCCCCCTCGAATATGGAAACAGCCTCTTCTCCGGGCCCTCCGACTCCAGTTTTTCCCTCTCCAATCTGTTCTTCATTCTACTGACAAAATAATTTCAGTACAGTCATTCACTTCACTCCCTCCTCCAAGAGCCTTTGATGACTCCCTTCTGCCTGCTGAATAAATTGCATACTCCTTAGCCTGGCAATCAAGGCTCTCCATCATCTACCTCCAAATTCCCTTTCTAGTTTTATTTCACAAGACTATTTCTGGGTAAGCAAGACTATTCACCCAGGAACAATGGCTCCTGAATCTTGTCCGGCCTTCTCCCAAGCTTGTGGCCTTTTAGACACAGGCCATTCCCAGCCTGGTCCATGCTCATTTCCACCTCATCTCATTCTCCTATCGCTGGGCCACTCCCTCAGCCAGAAGCGACTCTTCCCTTCTCCAGTCCCTCAAGTCACCATCTGAATAGCTTCTATACAATTTATCAGCTATGTGGGTTATGTCTTCTCTCTCTCTGAGTGGCTAATTCTTGCTCCTCGAGGCCAATTGTTCCTAGCAGCAGGCTCAGTGCACTGCATGTAGTAGGTGCTTGGATAATATTTGGTGAACTTAATTTATTGGCTTGAGGGCCAAGCTCAAACATCACTGTCCCTGGGAAGGAAGCCTTGTGGAAACACAGCAGGAAGGTGATCTGAGCCTCTTCTGAGTTCTCCTTACATCTATTGTCTCCAGTATTTGTTTTGCATTAATTATATGCTGTTTTGTACTGTTCGTTGTTACTTGCCTTTTCATGTGTGTTTTATCTCATTATGTAAACACAATTCTGTCCCTGAAAAGCTTACCATGACACACTGCACAGGGCAGCTGCACAATTAATATTAACTGAACAGTGTTTGACAATAGTGGGAAGAGTTGACCAAGGTCAGACTCCCTCCACTCAATGTGTGCATCAGAAGCACTTGGTCATCTGCTCAACTATTCTTAAAGCAAAACAGCTCTTCTGATGCATCAGGAGCACAGAAATCTTCTACCCGGCTGGGGAGCTAAAATTCAATTCCAAGGGGTGAGAAGACTCACATTCTAGAGACTAAAAAACCAGAAATAGCAGAATGCCAAGGTAAATCCTACTGGTTTACTTCCAGGAGTTCTCGTTTTTGATCCTCTCCTCTCCCTAAAAGTCCACATCCAACAAAGCCCTATTAAAATCCAACCTTTCATATCTATCCCCTCTCATTAGCTCTCACCTAGACCATGATAACTGCTTCCTAACCAGACCCCTTCTTTTAGTCTCTTCCCCTCCACACTCAAGGATGTATAATCTGATTATTGTGGGCACTTCTTCAACCAACAGGGGTCACATGAAATTCTGTCGATGGGCTGAGAGAGTTGCTATGGCAGAAGAATTCATCTCTCTGCAGCCAGCTGGGCAGGAGCGTCTTTGAATTTTCGAGGCTAGTTCCTGGACAAAAGGCATACAGAGTTCATCACTGGGTCGAAATTCAAAGCCTTTCAGCTTGGTAGAACACACCAGAGCTCTCACTCTATTGGCTTGTCTTTGAAACTCACCCAGGGTTGCCTCCTTGCTAGAAGCAGGGCTTTAGCAGAAGGTGAAGAATATTAAACACTTGCAAAATCTGAATAGTTAGAAGAGATGATTGTCCCAACTTCTGAGTCCTCTCTATGTAATATAAAATTCCTCTTCAATTATTTCATGTAAATACGAATTTCCACAGCTGTATTCTCCTCCTTCCAAAGAAAACCTGATTCCCCAACTATTGACACACTTCTTGGACTACAGCTACCTCACTCTCCATGGCAGCTCCAGCAGTGAAGACGCCTTTCAGCTTCTCCTCATGCAAACAGGCAGAGGCCCAGTGAATGTGATTCTGTGTCATCTGGTTACCCAGAGTCAAGAGACCTGGCCTTCCAGCCTATACTTTCTCCTCTTACATAGAGACAGAAACAGGACTGCGAAATGTTTTATTTGAAAAGACTTATCCAAGATGTCCATTTCTATGTCTCCAGTATCCATTAACAATAAGAAACAATCAAAAAGGCCCTACTGAACATTCAGGATAGAAAATGTTGTACGACAAAGACAAGAATAAAACAGGAAGGAAGTCGCCCCCTACCCGTGGTACAATATGATTACTGTACTACAGTGTTTCCTGAACTGTTCTGCTGGGTCCTGACGCTGGAGGTAACGCCAATAGGCATGCTATGAGAAAACTGTGAAACTAGTGCTAATTATCTGGGGACAGAAGAGAAGAGAAGGTGCTTTCTTTCTCCAAAGAGGAAGGGAGGGCCAGAGCAGGACACTTTGTCTCTGGCTGCAGCCTGGGATCAGGAAGCACTGGGGAGCTGTGAACATAAGGGCAGGCCGCTTTAGGAAAGAGCCTCGGATAATGGCCTCCCTGAGCGATAGCAGCCAAGAATGATGGGAGCTTGCATGAGAAGTAATTACATGCGACAACTCTGTAGGTATGCCAAAACGGGCTTCGTTTCCATTCTGCTCTCAAAAACCTCCAAGTCCATTTTCTTCTAAGGGAAGGTTATTCTAAACCCTCAGACCTGGTCTGCGTTGGGGGGCAGCACTGTTGCATTTCAAGCCCCCAAATGCTCTGTAAGAGCAAGAGCTCCAATTAGGAATGTAAAGAAGCAGTTTAAAACCACAGTATACTTGTTTTGAAGCACAGGGAAATAAACATTTATTAAGCCCCTACTATGTGCCAGGCCCCGGGCTCAAAGCACTTTACACATTTGACCTCATTTGATCCTCAGAGCCCTGGGCGGGGGAGGCTCTAATTATTCCCACGTTACAATTGAGAGGACTGAGGCAGACTGAGGTGAAGGGCCATACAGCTAGTGATCGAGGCCACTGTGGAACTCTGGCCTTCCTGGCCCCAGCGGTGACACCCCAGTGCCTAAGTATGTTATTTAATGAACAACACTTTGCATTCACCAAATCACAGAATTCCCAGCTTGAAACAGACTTCAGCGATCATCGAGTCCAAGCCATTCTTCAGAAAGAACGTCCCCTGTGGTCCTCTGGCCAACATGCCACGGCCTCCAGAAGGAGCCTGAGCCCAGACTTCTGCCACTATAATAAAACCGAGAGAAGCTGTTTCCACCGGCTTTCTTGTGCTTTCCTTGGATTCCAGGAGGAATGCATGCAATGGCTTGTGGGGGAAACGACACAAGTTTGGGAGTCCAGGGAGCTATTGGGCTGTGCATCCTCAGCAAAGTTACAGCCTGCTCTTCGTTATCTGTGACACAAAGGCTGTGGTCTGGAGCTCTGGGTCTCTTTGGCAGTTGGGTGAAGCCTGGGGACTTTTTCTCAAAATGTTTTAAAATGTGTAAGACAAAATATATCAGATTATAAAGAAAAATAGTTATACAGGACTAGAGTTTTAAAATATTTTTTAAAAGTTCAGGTTAAGAACCCCTGGACTGATCCTTTGTAATATTTCCGAGCTCTAAAATTCCATTACATTAATGATTTTGTTTAGTCACCAATGATGGGCTGAACATGATGTGGCGGTGGAGGTCTCAGCAGGAGAGCTCTCTTCTCTGGCCCCCCCACCCCCCATCTGTGAGCTCCAAGCTTAAGCTGCAGCCTTTTGTTCTTTTCTCTCAAGACACCTCCCCCAGCTCATACCCTAATTCCATTTACTAGATTCTTACATCTAAATGTCTTAATAAGCCCCCAGCTGAATTCAATATCTTTCCCCAAATTACCACCATCACCTTTCCTGCCTCGATCAAACACATCACCAGGCTCAAAACCTAAACGTCATCTTGTACATCTTTTCTTTCTGGCCTGAGGAGGAACTTCCTCTGCTGACACAGACCCATGTCTGCAACCTAACCTTGGAGCTCTCAAGTGAAGCCCACATAGTCAGTCAATGGCAAAGCTGTGACTCTGGGCAAGTCACTTAATGTGCCTCAAGCAACTCCCAAGACTTGACCTTTTAAGTCACTGGCTTAGGGGAATCCTCTATTGACAAAATCACAGGACTTTCCATAATTCTACATGTGAAGAGCACCATGCTAGGCACTAGAGAAACAAAAACAAAAAATGAAACTGTCTCTGTCTCTAAGAGGTTTAGAGTGGGAGAAACAGAATATACACAGATAAATAAATAAAAAACCATAAACAACAGATTTCTGGGAGCAGGGGATGCTAACAAGTTGGGGGACCCAAAAAAGGCACTGAAGGGAAGAGGCTGAGCTTAAGAGGGAACACTATTCCAGGCATAGGAGACAGCCCATGCAGAGGCCTGGAGGTGAGAGATGGGCTATGAGGTACCTTGCCCACTCTGGGTTTCAGTTTGGCTGAAAGGCAGATGAGTGAAGGGGAGTAACAGGAAATGAATTGGAAATAAAGGCTGAAGTCAAGTGGTGAAAGGTAGGGTGGGGCGTCTAGTGATGGAGGGATTATTGAGTGACTTAAAAATTACATGGCTAAGTAACTAACAAGTGTAATAAACTCAGGATTTTAAAAAAATTTGGACACCTCCATACAGCCAGTTAATAGTGGTGGTGGTGGGTTTGTTATGGTAAGTTCAATCCACGTAAGGGATACTGGTAGAAACTGAAGCCCAGGAGTTTACACCCAGCTCAGAAATCAGATTTCTGATACAGATCTTGCCCAAGCTAAAACATGACTACTGTGACACTAATACAAAGAACGTACTGAAGTCGGCCTTGTCTGCCCTTTATTACACTCACATCTCCTTCATCCTGTCCTTCTGAAACTGCTTACTCAGAATCCTTTTTGGAGCTACAAGTAACCTTGGAGATCCCCTTAGTTCAGCTCCTCCATTTTAGAGAGGAACTGAGTCCGAGACGGAAAGTGCCTTCCCTAAAGTCAAAGGTCTAGACCCTCTGTCCCCTGACTCCCATCAACATGGCAGCAGAAAGTGAACTGGCCTTGGAGTGAGTCCTACCCTGACCCTGACACTCAGAGAGCTGGGTGAGCAGGAGTCATTTTATCTGTGGGGCCTCACATTCCTTGGCTATAAAGGGAGATGGCTGGACTAGATGAGGTCCTTTCTGACTCCTGGCTCTGATGACCCATCATTTTCCTCCTCTGGGCTTCAGCTGCATCATCTACAAAACTGGCCTGTAATGACACAAGGGCTTCAGGAAACTTACAGCCAGTTCTGTTTTTCTAAATTAAATTTATTTTTTTCTTGCCCCAAATGGAGATTCACCATTTCTTCCTCACACTTCTGCCCACCCCAACTGAGGAAACAAGAAAAACAAAGCCCCCAGAGGCACCAGAACAAGTCTGACTTCCTTGAGGGCAGGGACTGTCTTTGTGATTGTATCTGGAGACCCAGCAATTAGCACAGATGGCTCAGTGGATAGAGCACTGGTCCTGAAATCAGGAAGACCCGAGTTCAAATCCAGCTTCTGACCCTTATTGGCTATGCTATGTGACACAGAAGTTATCTGTTTGCCTTAATCCACTGGAGAAGGGAATGGCAAACCACTCCAGTATCTTTGCCAATCACAAAAAGTTGGACATAACGAAACACAACAAATAAGTGTTTAATAAGGTTTGTTGCTGAAAACAAATCCCTATCATTTTTTGACATTTATATAGCCAGGCTGTCCCGAGCATCTCTCATTTGACCCTGGAAGGCATGTACTATTATCACCCCCATTTTTACAGATGAGGAAATGCAGGCAAATAGAGCCATGTCCAAAAAAACTATGTCTCAGTCTTCACTCTGAGTCCTTTGCCTCTCTACCAGGGGGCAGGCAGTGTGTTTTATCACCAGTCCTCGGAACGGCTGGTCATTGTGTTGATCACAGTTTCTAAGTCTCTTCAAAGTCGTTTGTCTTTACAATGTTGTTGTTATGATACAAATTGTTCTCTTGGAGATATCTGCTCACTTCGCTTTGGATCAGTTCATACAATTCCTCTCAGGTTTCTCTGAAACCATTCCCTTCATCATTTCTTAGAACATAATAGTACTGTATCACATTCACGTACCACAACTTGTTCAGACCTTCCCCCAAATGACGGGCACTGTACTCAGTCTCTAATTCTTGGCCATTGCAAACGGAGCTTCAAGCATACCACACCTATAACCCCTCTCCCTAATGACCTTTAATGGAATCACAGAATCTCAGAGCAGAATGGGGATTTTTAAAATGCTCATTTTTACAGGGCTAAGTCCAACTCTCTCCTGAAGCTCTTCTACAATATCCCCGACAAGTCACAGTTCAACCTCCCTCTTTGTTTCCTAAAAAGGTCAAAGAACCTATCTCTGCAATGCAAGCACCCTCTCACCTAATGGCTTTAATAGCCACTAAAGCCAGGACCAAACTGACTTCTGACGCCTTTAGTTTTCCTAGTGCACGTCAGCACTGTGCACCAAGAAGCACTTGTCTCCGCAGAATTTCAGAAAAGACTTTTGTCTGCTTGTTTTCAGTTAATATTTCTTCCCATGTTTCTGTCAGAAGCCACAAGGGAGAGCTCCACAACTGACTTTTGGCTTGTAACAGCAGCAGAGGACGTGGATTTCCCCTGAATGCCTAACCTGATCCTTTGTCCCTCCCCTAGAAACATACAGAAGCCAAGGCAAAGAGAAATCCATCAGCCAGAACAGGAGATGCTGGGACCCACATGGTACCGGAATCTGCTCCTCAGCTCCTGTATCCATTAGGGACAAGGAGCCTTCTGCCCAAGGAAGGAACGAGAAGCCCGATGAAAGGCCCTGCCAATGGAAGCCAATGGAAGGCTGCAGGGATCCCTCCCCCACCAGGTGGCCAAGGCTCTCACATTTCTTACTTGTTGGTGCATACAGTGAGCTGATGATTCCCTTGCCACTTCACCTGAGTGTGTGCTAAGCAACTATAGCAATGGCTGAAAGGCTGGTCCCTCTGGGACATGAGACAATAAGCAGCAGTCAGCAGCTCAGATCTGCCTTGTCACGGTCTTCCAATCCAATGTGGAGAATTTCTTTGTGGCCTCTGACAACTATCTCCTGCTGCCTCCCTGCTACCTGGAAAACCTGCACCTTGGTTTTCTCATGGCAAGCTCACAATGAAACATCTAGCAACACCACAACACAATCCCTTCATTTCTATCAAGTGAAATAAGAGGAAGCGTAGCAGATATGTGCTCCAAGGCCCACTCGGGACAGGGCAGACTGGGAACAGGCCCTTCCTAAACCTCAAGGTGTGGTTCTAGTCACAGTAAGAATAGATCTAATGAGCATGTTCAGGGTGAAGGTTGGTTTTCTGTGAGTTAAAAAGAGCAGAATTCGAAATGGCTGTTTACTGGCGATGAAAAATACAAGTTGTTGGAAGGAAATAAGCTGGCCTCTTCCACTTCCTGTGCTCTCCTGCTCTAAACCTTAAAGATCTACAGTACTATTGGGGAACCCAAGGGTCACAGGTTTCATTTTACAGATGAGGAAACTGAAGCCCAGAGAGGTCCAGTGACTTGATCAGGGTAACACAGATAGCAGGTATCTAAGGTAAGATTTGAAACCAGGTCTTCCTCACTCCAAGGTCAGTGCCTTACCCACCACCCCATGCTGCAGGGTACCAAAGAGTTCTCAAGCATCATGGCACCCATAAGAATTGGACATTTTTTTGGTGGGAAAGAAGGCAGGTGGGTGAACGAAGAAGAAGAGGAAGAAGAAGAAGAAGAGAAAGAGAGAGAAGGAAAGAGAGACAAGAAAGGCAGAGGAGAGAGAGAGAGAAGAGAGAGAAAACAAGAAAGAGAGAAAGAAAAAGGGTGAGGGGAGGGAGGGAGAGAGAGAGAGAGAGATAGGGGGAGAGAGGAAGAGAGACACAGAGAGACGGGGAGCGGGGGGAGAAGGGAGAGGGAAACACTGAGGGGACCTGCCACTGTTAGTGGGCATACTTGGATGAAAATCTGGCCAAGGACAGAGAGGAGTAGTCGGACAGGTAGGAGGAAAACCAGGAGAGAAGTGTTATGAAAACCTCGATATAATAATAATTATAACAAGTATTTCTATAGCACTTTAAGGCTTGCACAACTCTTCCCACATTTTAACTCATCTGATCCTCACAATAACCTTGGGTTATTATTATCTCCATTTAACAGATGAGGAAATAGAGGCAAACAGTAGTTAAGTGATTTGCCAGGGTCACACAGCTAAGCCTAAGATAGGATTCAAACTCAGGTCTTCCTGACTCCAAGTTCTGCAGGTTCTCCACTGGGCTGCCTCGTAGTCTGTATTAAGGAGAAGGGTGTCAAAGACTGGTGAGAGGCCCAGAAGATTGAGGACTGAGAAAAGGCCAATAGATTGGGCAGCTAAGAAGATCACAGGTACTTTGGAGAGAGCAGTTTCTAGTGAATTATGAGGTCAGAAGTTAGACGTCAAAGAGTTAAGAATGAGAGGAAAGGAAGGGGACATGCCTGTTTAGGCAGCCTTCCCAAGGAGCCATGAAAGAGAGGAGAGACTCAGGATGCTGGCTAGTGGGTACGGGCACATTGAGTGAGGGGTTTTTGAAGTAAAAGGGAATGACTAAAGATTAGTGAGAGGGCAGGGAGGATCTAAGTGACAATCTGCTGGGGAAGACAGGATGGAACAGGATCATGCCAAAGTCCTCCAAGCATCTGGCTCCAAACGATCCTCATCTTCACCTACTTATCTCAACCGGCCATTCCAGCCCAACATGTTTCCTAGCTACCTCCAAAGCACATCTCCACACTCATCTTTTCCCCCATTTTAGCGTCCTCTTCCCTTTACCTTGGAATCCTGCCCATCCCTTCTCTCCAGCTTCCCAAACCACTTCAAATCTCTTCCTTTGTAAAGTCTGTTCTAGCCCCCTGGAATCTGTCCCCCCTTTTGATAAATATACCATTGACTTTTTACTATTCCATCTGGCAATTAATCGCGTACGATATTGTTCATGCTGAAATGTTATCAATCTCTTGAGTTATTTAACTTAGCATAGCTTAGGCTCTTTTTCTCCATCTTGAATGTCCCAACCCTTCCTATGGGTTCCTAAGACCATGTAGACTTCTTTTTCTCCCACAGTCCTTTGCAAAGAGAGACACTAAATAAAATATGGCCGACTGACACCCCTTTGAGATCAGGAATTGGCTTTGGGCTGAGCAACAGTTCACACTGCCACCTTTTCAAGCTGAGAAGCCCGAGTGAGGCAGCTCAAGCTTTCTGCCTTTACCAAGAGGTCCCTCAGAAAGAGCTGAAGGCTCATCCTAGAACCAGCTAAAGCATTGCTCCCCAAACAACCTGCCTGCTCCTTCCCCAGTGATTCGTACTCCCTTTTGACACTCAAAGAGCGAGCAGGCAACATTTCACATTTTGTTAGGACAGGAGGGAGGTTGCCCCAGAATCGGAATTATAACTGATTTAGGCCAAATGAGCATCAAAACCCTGCAAGCTGTCACCAAGCACATCATTTTACTCACATAACGAACCATAAGTGACATGCTCTTGATACAAAGAATCAGGTGTCTTGGTACTGAGAGGCTGACTTTCCCCAAAGGGAACATCAAAAGCATAAGGAAGCCTTGCGAGCCCCAGTGACATACCCTAGAGAGCCCAGTGAAGTCAGGCCACACAACTGTTTACTTGTCCTTCTAGCTGTTGTCAGTACTTCAAAGACCAAACAGGTCAACAAGTTGTTCATGTACAGAACTCTTGGAAGTTTGTGGGAACCTAAGGCACCCAGAAATCCAGATGACAGGAAAATGTTGCCTTTCCAAAGCAAAGCAGGTAACTTCAAATTGGCAACTTCTAAAAGAGGCTTTTGGGGGAGGAGAACAAGGCAATCGGGGTTAAGTGACTTGCCCAGGATCACACAGCTAGTTAAATGTCAAGCACTGGAGACCAAATTTGAACTTGGGACCTCCTGACTCCAGGACTGGTGCCCTAACCACTGCATTATCTACCTGCCCCCCCCACCCCACCCAGCCCAAAGCCCAAAGAGGCTTTAAAAAAAATTTCTTTCAATTTTTACATCATCATCAGACTAAGTAAAAATACCAAAGTTCACTTATAGAATATAATAATAAAGACCTTTCTAGCAATTAGAACCCCAAGTGGAATAGACTCTCTTGGAAAGGAGTCTCCAGATGCTGGAGGTGTCCAAGCATAGGATAGAAAATAAGCATGTGATAGGATTGGGACAGAAATTTATGCTTGAGACAGGGATGGGGCTAAACTAGATAATCACTGTAAAGTGCTTACACAGTGCCTGGCGTGCAGAATGATTTCTCTAGTCCCCTCCTACTCTGAGTTTCAATGATGCCATGAATAATGATGATCAAAATATGCCCACCCAAGCCAGCAATCTGGCTTTTACTGGGGAACAACCTAGAACTGCCCCTGAGGTGTCTTTCTCAGGTGACTTGCCTCTTGGCTGTGTGCTGAGGATTAGTCCAAAGCAACATGATGGGAACTCAGATTTCCCAACCTCCTCATTTTATAGACAATGGAACTTCAGGCCATGGAGGGTAAGTGACTCAGGCACCATCACACAGGTGTCAAACGGCAAAGCCAGGATGTTTCATTTAGTCTTCTGACTTACAAAATATCACATAGATTTCATATTTTTAGCTGTAATTTAGTATTTACTGGGCACAAAGTATATTTAAAACTGCCCCAAATCCATTGTCATGGATGTCCTTTTTTAAAAAGAAAAAACCTGCCCCAAACTAAATAACATGACTGAGAGATGTACAATCCATTTTGGTTGAGGCCAAACCAAAAAGGGCAAAAACCACAGAATAATTGTGTGGTCTGGCATCTGACATATGACATTGCAGGCATAATTCTAACCCATGAATTCAAGGAAGAAAAAGAAGGAAGACCAGGCCAGGTGAATGAACATGAAGCTTCTCATTGGGACTCAGATTCTCCAGTCTGAATGCTGTTTTCACCTTGGTAGAGGAGTCTGGAATCACGATGGATAGAGACGACTCAAGAGGAAAAACATACTTCTTCATTTCAAATGGCAGATGATGGGTGCGTGGGGTCTCCCCTCCCGGGCCTGCCATAGAACTCCTATCTGCTCAGCTGATGCCTCTCGTGACTCTCCTTTGCCAATAATTCGGGACTAAAACTCCACCTGTTCCTTTTTCCTTCCTCAATTTAAACACATCCTATCCACACTGGCCAGAAACATACCTTCCCCCCATGTTTGTGCAATTCTCCCAGTTTTGTCTAAGGCTCACAGAACTCTTGAGAGCTGCAGCTTCAGTGCACATGCCTCCAAAACACTGTACTGTTCTCCAAACAAGGAAACCAAAGCTCAAAATCAACTTCTAGCTCTTAGAATTTGGGGCCCAAATGAAGTTTTTCTGCCCCCGTGAAAAGCACAAAGATTTCATCAGAATACCTATGACACACATAAGAGAGCTTTATAGAACAGAGTCACACCTTGTATGGTTGTCAAGAAATCCTTTCGGTTACGCACTGGAGGTATTCTTGGCAAAGATATTGGCGTAGTTTACCATTTCCTTCTTTAGCTCATTTTACAGGTGAGGAAACTGAGACAAAGAAAGTTAAGTGACTCGCCCTGGGTCACAGTTGACAAGTGTCTGAGGCTGGATTGGAACTCAGGTATTTTGACTCCAGGCCCAGTGCTTTATCCATTGTACCACCCAGTGCGTGCATGCTTACTATTAATAACTGACGATCGACTTTTTACAGGTGAGAAACTGAAATTTAACTCAGGTGTATCTTGGGACCCAAAGCAGAATTAGATGGTCATCCTGCATACATGCTGAGGCTTAGTGAGATGTCAGCCTAATTAAGGCTCTGAATATTCCCAGCTTACAACACTACTCACTTCAGCACCAGCCACTTATCAATGATTTGCATAGAGAAGGAAGACAGATCCATACTGGGAACTCAGTACATCAGAGGCGGATGACTGTAGCGCAGTGATGTCAAACTCAAACAGACATGGATCCCTGCCATACTGACTTAGAAAAGCACAAATTAACATTATCTATGCTGTACTGTATTTTTGTTTTGTTAAGCACTGACTCATTACATTTTAATCTGATTCAGAGTTTGACACCAGAGTTGTACTGGGCAAACCAAGGAGCCAGAATGCCCTGGGTCCACTCAGACCCTTACCCCTGGGTTGTGTGGCTCTGGATAAGTCACCTGCCCTCTGTAGGCCTCAATTCCTCCCAATGTTGGACTTGCTGATTTTGCCTCTAGAATTTCCAATTCTAAATCTATGATCCCATGATCCTACTCAGTGATGACTGCTGTGCCAAGCACTCTAAATCTGGACAAGATAAGGTGCCTGCCTTCATGGAGCTTCCAGTCTAGTGACAATGTCGGGCATTTTTTGAGTGCTTTAAGGTTTATAAAGCACTTTCCAGAGACAATCTCATTAGAGCTAGGTGATATGACACATAAGCAGATAACTCAAACACACAAGGATGCCCAAACACGCCAGAGAGAGGTAAAAGCTCTATGTGACAACCAAGGAGCACTGTGTGAGAAGAAGCATTTGAGAAGAGCTTCCAACAAGCAAAAAGGAGACAGGAAGACTCTCCAGGCATATAACACAGTGTAAGAGAAGATGTGTAGACAAGATGTCATGGAGTGTGTTCAGAAGGCAGCAAGGAGTCCAGTTGGGTTATAGCAAAAATATCATTAGACCACTTGGAGGGGGACTGATAATTAGATGAGGCTGGACTGTGCTAGCCTGAGGAGGGCCTTGAACGTCAGGCGGTAAGAAGCTCTGAGGATCTCTGCACTTAGTCTGGCGATGTGGTGGCATGGGTGTGGTTGAAAGAAATCAAAGACTGTTCCAAGAGTGTATCGTCTGTTACCATTTTGTTCACTAGATGCTGAGGTCTGTCTTATCTTGGATCCAAAGGCTCAGTTATGGGGCAGCGGATCCAAAGGCTCAGTTATGGGGCAGCAAGGTACAGCAGTGAGTAGAGCGCTGGCCCTGGAGTCAGAAGGACCTCAGTTCAAATCCGACTTCAGACACCGGACATACTTACTAGTTGTGTGACCTTGGACAAGTCACTTAACCCCAATTGCCCTGCCTTCCCCCCTCCAAAAAAAAAAAACAAAATAAAAAAACAAAAACAAAGGCTCAGTTACTCTCAACTTCCTTTTTATAGTCCTGAGAACACGCAGCTAACCTTCTATTTAAGGAGCCAAAACTGCTTTTAGTTTTGAACTTTTCTATCCTGATTCAGGTAGGTTAAGACTGGACTGAGCAGAGATATGACCAATAAGCCTTTTGCCACGTTGGTCCCCACAGGCCTCACTGACAGTCCTCTAACTTCAGAATAGATCTTATTCCCTCCTGTAAAGAAAGACCACCCAGCAAGAGGCCCCGGATGACAAGTAAATATTACTTCTGTGAAATTGTAGGATCACTATTAATTCCCAAAGGTTGAGGAGAAATGCAGTTGGCTTTCCTGCCTTATATCATACAGCATGATATAATATGGTCATTCACATAATTTTTAAATTTTCAGGGTGCTGACTCTATTCCTTTCTGGTTTGTCCAAATATAAATGGAGGCACCCAAGCTTGCAGAAAAAAATGAGGGAAACTCAACAAGAAGATATCAGCTATCCTCAAAGTAGAACGGGGGATGGTGCAAAATCAAGCCAATATTTGTAGCTAGTATGTACTCTAGGCACGAAGATTTGCAGACAAGTTTAGAAAAATGAGGCCCTGCCATAAAGTACATAAGTCAGTCTAAACAACATTTAAAATCTTTTCTGAGCACAAATTCTCAAAGAGTTAAACCAAGTTCAATTTCAAAGGTTCAAAGGGTTAAGAAAATGCTATTACTGAAGTGGCTGAATTTGGCCTCACTGCAGGTCTAATGAGAAGATTTATGTTAATGATTCCTCCTCGAACTTTCAATCATCACCCACCAAACTGCCCCAGACTATGCTCATCACTTAAAATGCTTCAAGTCTAAAAAGCTGGATTGATTTGTACTCAAGTATTCTGTCACTGGCATCACTTTAACTTCACTGAAGCTGACCTTGGATATGGAATCGACAAATAAAAATCACAGCAAAACTGGTAGAGTCACACAACCACAGAGTTTTGGCACTGAAAGGGATATCAATGGGCATCCAATCCACTGACTTTCTGAGGGAAAAAAGAAAGACATTTTGAAAAAGAGGAGGGGTTACTAAGCTGCACACACAGGTCTTTCTCATTTCATCTGGGTCTTATTCTAAGAAAATGCTTCCTTCTAGACCTGACTTAATCTGGCTTTTGCCTCATAGAGCCATTGTGTGAAACCACAGAGTTTAATGCTGAGGTCACTGGAACAGACTGTGAGCTGAAAGAGATCTCAGAAGTCATCTATATGGGCCTTTCACTTTACCGAAGGGAAACTGAGTCCTACTGAGGAGACCTGATTGAGGTCACCCACAGATGGAGTCAAGCTGGGTTTCAAACCAAGGTCTCGGTCAAATCTAGCTACTTTTCCCCACTGCTTCCCTCAATGCTTGTAGCAAGTTAGGCTTTTTTACCCTCAATGTGCAAGTTCACATTTATCCTTATTACACTGCACCTTGTTAATTTTTATTTAGGACTTCAGCATTCAACATGCTGAATATACAAATGTCTTCTAGAGCTTCAGTCAGGAACAGAGGCCAGAGGCAGGCTCCTAGGAACCTCCCTCCAGGAATTAACACATCGTATATGGTTGCCCAACCAGCTCCCAACCTGGCTCACATTTCTCCAGCTTTTCCACCAGGATATCAAGAAAGACTCTAAAACATTTTACCACCCAACTGTGATCTGAACTATGTCACTTATCTCTTTAGGTCCCAGCTTCCTCATCTTTAAAATGAAAGGGTGGACTACACAATCTAGAAACCATAGGATTTCGAACTGGAAAGAATCTTAGAGACCATCTAATGGACCACTTGCTTTACACATAAAGAAAAAGGCACCCAGAGAGGTGGACTAATTTGCCCAAGGTTACACAGCAGTTAAAGAGATATGCTGGGCCTTGACCCTAGGGTCCTGTCACCTTTCCCCAAAGCTTTCTGATTCATTTTTCTGCCTGCTCTGTCCCTAGAACTCAGACCACAAGATGCTTGGGAACCACAATGCAGTGAAAGAGCCGAGGCTGTTACAAGTTACTCCCTTTCATCAATCCCCCCGAAGGGCCCAGGAGAAAAGCCCAGAGGAACAGATCTCCCCAGGCACCACTTGCAGGCCTCAACAACAAGCAACACTGTAGCTTCTCTCTGCTTGCCTTCATGCTTGGGGAAAACAAAACCACAACACCCTGACTTTGGACCGTCCCCCATAAACGCTGGCCTCCCTCAGCTGCTGAGAGCCACAGCCTCTCTAACATTCTTTATGCTTGGAAAACACCAAGAAGTTTCCAAAGATACTGAAAGAAATGAGAAGAGGAAAGGGCTTTTGTTCCAAAGACTACTTTCCTCTGAAAAATTAGATTTAGTATTAGGAAGGTAGAGGAATGAATAAATAAAATGTTTAAGTCGAATAAAGCATCTAACCATACTGCTTCTGGACCTGCATTTCTCTTGACATTTCTAGAAATTGCAACCTAATTTTGGAAGTAAAAACAGGGAGAAGGGAAGCTCTCTAAGGGCAGGACCTAACTGGTTTCTGCCTTGGGAGCTCCAGGCACAGCTCCTGGCACTGGGCATATGCTTACACCCCTTTGTGGAATTCAGTTAAACATTCCTTGTGGAGCAACTGATTCTGGAGATTTAAGAGATTCTGCTTACAAATACAGAAGAACAGCGAATTAAGGACTTCGATGACAAACAGAATATTATTAGGCAATTTCTGTTGCTTTGGGCTTCTCAGATCACGACTTAAGAAATATGACTATAGTACAACAGCTGGTTTTTATTAGATACTGATTGAGGGCCAGTATACGAGGTGTCATGCCAGGCAATGTGAGGGTCCACACCATCAAGGGAGCTTGAGGGCTTGATGTGGAGTTAAGAATATTCGGGTGTAAATGGCACCTCTGAACCAGCTGTGTGACCCGGGCCAGGTCTCTTAATTTCTCTGAAGCTCAATTCCCTCCTCTGTTAAATGAAGGAATGGGCTTTGACGGCGCCTAAGGCTCCTCCCATCTCTAACTCTATGACCCTACAAGATGAAGCTGTAAAATAAATAGAACACTGAGGACCATGGCATTGGAAAGAGCCTTTAAATGTCAGAGTGGAGTAAGCAGGGCAGTGGGAGGGGGCGAATTTAATTGCTTGTTAACTTAAAAAAAAAATGACACATACAAGAGGGAGAAGATCAGAAAGGAGCATGACCAGGACAGCTTTGACAGCCATGAGCTGAATTTGTTATAGACTTCAGAAAACCAAGCTTGTAGCTTCAGGTGCAATCCTCCTTTTGTTGTACCATGCCCATTTATTTTTGGTGTTTGAGATCAGAATAAAAATAATAAAAACCAAACAAATAAATGTTCCAGAGCACCGAACACTGCCTGGCCTAGCATTCTACTAAGCATTATCCCTTCTGTAACAAGGGGACAAAAACCTTTGTGCCACTTCTGACTCCTCCTAATTACTGTCTATATCAGACCCCTTCATTTTCTGCAGCAAGTCAGAAAAAAATTAAGTGTTTGGAAATAGAACAGACACCTGATAGGAATGATTTCTTAATGGCTGAGTCAAATGACACTTTCTCCTTCCTCATACTCATTCTCCCTGTAGTAAGTATTTGGCCCTGCTGAGCCCCTTCTCCTACTGGGTACTGTCTGCTTGCCTCTCCTCTGAATGGCTGCTTTTGGTCCAGTTTCCTTTGCTCGATCTTCATCCACGTCACTAACTGTAGGTGCCCCCATGGCCTGGTACCCTCTTCTCTTTTACTCTTCCTTATTTCATTTGGTGATCTCTCATCTCCCAGGGATTCCATCAGCATCATCCCCTCTATACAGATGACTCCCAGATCTGACTCTCCAGTCCTAGTGTCTCTCTGTTCCAGGCTCATGTCACTAGCTGCTGATTGGACATTTTAAACTGGTTCAGAGACATCTCCGATTCAGCACATTCCAAGCAGAACCCCTCATCTTCCCCTTCCCCACCCAAGCCTCCCTCTTCTCCACTTCCCTTTATCATCCTCCAGACACTCAGGCTCACACTCTTGACACCATTTCCAACTCTACCCTTACCCCACGTATCCAATTAGGTGCCAAGTCTCGTCATTTCTACCTTTCCATCTCTTGTATGTGTGCCCCTCTCTCTACGCACACAACCTAGCGCTAGACCAGGGCCTCATCACCTCTCACCTGACCACCGCCTCAAGTCTCTCTCCACTTGAATCCAACCTCGGTTACCAAAATAATTTTCCTCCAGTACAGCCCTGTCCATGTCACTCTCTCATCAATCAACTCTTGTGGCTCCCTATTACCTCCAGAATCGAATTGAAAGCTGTAACGACCTGACCCCTTCCTCCCTTTCCCATCTTCTTACACTTTACTCCCATCCATGACCTTGATCATTCAGGACACTGTGCTGTTTGCCATCCCCTGTATATGATGCTGAGTTCCTCTCAAAGTCCCCAGCCTCCTCCAACGCCCCTCCCCCAGCAGGATGATCTTCCATGTGCTGTACGTACAGTCACCTCCATTTGGATTTAAGCTCCTTGCTGACCTTCTTTACCTCCCCCAGCAGTGCTCATGGATCCTGATACCTGCTAATCATTTATGAAAAGTTTGGCAACTGCAGATACTCCAAAACGAGAAAGAAACTAACTTGTGTAAAGATGGAAACCCTTCTCTTGAACTCAGCACACCTTAAAATCTCAAGAATCCTGAAGGTGACAAACAGAGCCCAAGAAGCAGGAGAAGCTGGGAGCTGATCAGACAAAGGTCCTTGTGGCAAAGTTCATTGGTCACAAATCCTGGATTCATCTTTTCTCTCACTTTTTGTTCCCTTTTCTCTGCTTCGTTCCTTTTTAACTGGGCCACAAGACATAAGGCAGCACCTTGCTTTGTTTTACAAAAATGGTGAGTTTCTTCTGTTCAAAATCGTATCTTCTTATAAACTAGCCCAAAACTAAAAGATGGTTTGTTAGAGTTTAGTAGTTTCTAACTCCAACTGAAACAACAATTTAAAACTTTGAAATTCACTCTCAGTGAATTTTCTGGCGGGGGAGAAAACTAGAGTGAAGTGACTTGCCAAGGGTCACACAGCTAGTAAGTGTCTGAAGTCGAATTTGAACTCAGCTCCTCCTGACTTCAGGGCCACTATCCACTGTGCCACTCAGCTGCCCCTGTGAATTTTGAACAATCTGAATAAACGTTTAAATTTGGCAAGCCAAGTATTCCATAATAAAGTTCATGTTCTTACACCAATCAAATGACTTAACCTCTGTAAATATTCTGCCTATCTTCCAGATTTCCCCTCCTTTCCACTTCTCTCTGAGGAAAGTTCCCCTCCCTGCTCCCCAACTTTTCTTTCTCCTTGATTCAAACTTTAAAGAAAATTTCTCTCTCAAGTCTGTTAGTTTGCTGTTTACAAAAGCCAGAAAAGAGATGCCCTGGAGACATCCACTAGCGTCACTTAATAGCAGCCTTTGGAGAAGGAGCCTTCCGTCCCCAGCAGCATGGCGCCAGGCCTCTTGGGGATGAAGCTCCTCCCCATCAAAAAGAGCAGAGGGAACACAGGGAGAGATGAGAAAGTCAAGCAAGCGAGGCCCTTGGCCCTTTCTGCCAACACTCCTTCAGTGTCCAAACAGGACAGAAAGAAAAATTCCCCAAATATTTCAAGTTTCTTAATTTTCCACAAGGGCTGTCACAGGACACTAGCAGAGGACCAGAGCACAGCCGCACCATCGGCTCGCTGTGTGGCTGTAGATAAGTTAAGGGCTCAAGGCCTCAGGTTCTCATCTGTCAAATGGGGAGAGATGGTGAAGAGTCCCAGAGAAGGCACTGCTGCTCAACTCTTTATTTTGCTTCCATTCTTTGCCAAGGCCCTGGAAAAGACAGAAAGAAAGTGGCTAATAAGGTTTTGGTACAGCAGGGAGATAAGAAAGCTCCCACACTCCTCTGACACCTCTGGCCTTGGGTCCTAAAAAGGGGCCAATGGTGTCAGTGAGCATTCAGAAATTGTGGAGAACACAAAGCATGCCACAAGAATAGCGCAGTTTTCCAAAAAGGGAAGGGAGTGAGGCCTGGGAAGTACAGAGGCCTGAGAGCTTGACTGCTGGAAAAGTTCTAGATTATTAAAAGGATTGTTTGTGACAATCTAGAAAAGGCAGCAGCGATCATAAAGAGCTGACATGGCACAACCAAGAACAAAGTACACCCGATGAACCAGGCCATTTCCTTTGCATCCGGGGTCACTAGGCTGACAGAAGCAGGGGACACCAGAGTTATCGCTTACCTAGATTTGAGCAAAGTGTCTGACAGAGTCTCTCACACTGTTCTTGTGAAACAAGTAGAGAGAGGGAGATAGAAGACAGCACAACAGGGCTAGAAAGGTCTTGAGTCTGCTCTGGACAGATCATGTCTGGAGTCCTGAGTTCATTTTGGGCTGTTCTGTCTTTGAAAGGAGAACGGCTGGGTGGGGCTGCAGTACAGAGTGCCAGGTCAGGAGTCAGGAAGACCTGAGTTCAAATCCAGCCTCAGACACTTCCTAGCTATGTCATTCTGGGCAAGTCACTTCACCCTGTTGGCCCCAGTTTCCTCATCTATAAAATGAGCTAAAGAAGGAAATGGCAAACCACTCCAATATCTCTGCCAAGAAAACCCCAAATGGGGCCACTGAAAACGACAGAACTACAACAATAAATCTTTGAAAGGACGCTAGTAATAACATGCTGGCTGTCCTGTGGAAGCAGAATCAGACTTAGTCAGCTTGGCCCCAAAGGACCAAACAAGGAGGAGCCATGTGTGGTGGCTGCAAAGAGGCACAGATAGGAAAGATGTAAAAAAGGACTTTGGGACAAAACAGAGCCTGGTCCAAAGTGGAAGGAGATGCTTTAAGAGGCAGGAAGCTCTCCTTTACTGAAGGTATTCGAACAAAAGCACGATGAGCCGTCGTTGGAGACACTACAGTTGTTTGTCCTTCATTCTTGAAGAAGACCATGGCATCAGGGAGGTGATGCCATAACTTACAAGTGAACTGGATGGAAGTGGGCAGGGCTGTGCAGGGAGACACTGCAGTGAGGTGTAGGAGACAGAGCTAGACTTGGAGGTTCAACTCCACCTCAAACTTACTACGGGGAAGTCAGGTAATTCTTCTCAGCCTCAGTCTCCTCCTCTCTGAAATGGGAATAATCATCCCCATGGCACCTAACTCCAGGCTGTCCTGCGGACCTAGCACTCTGCCACACAAATGCCAGCCATTAGTGTGCCTGCTGTGGTGGGAGGGCAGTTAGGGCAGCCAGCTGCTGAGGGGAGTCCCAGCAGGACTCAGAGGAGGGAGTCTGCAGGCCGTCTCCTCAGTTCCAGGAGATCACGTTGATCTCACTGGTACCTATTTCCATGACTCTCAAGCCATTTTTTAACATCTGTCCGACTTCATTCTTCTCTTCGACCTTTATATCTTTCTTCAAGTTTCTCATCAGAACTTGCTTCTTGGGAAAGTTCTTTCTAGACCTGCCTGAAGAGAGCTGATGAGAGGCAGAGAAATTAAACCACCTGGGCTCCCTGCCCTCCTCCATTTCCTCTCTTTGAGCACGTTCTAAGCACTGACTGGATGGGTATTTTCAGAATCACAGAATACGTGAACTGAAAGGGCCTCACGGCCACCTGAGCTGAGCCCTCCCTGAAGCAGGAATCCCTTCTTCACCATTTCCAATAAACAGCTGATTGGCTTCCAGAATTCCTCACCCAACTGATTCCACTCTAGAGCAGCTACAATTCTTAAGCGTCATTCCTCGTGCTGAGCCGAAACCTCTCTTCATACCTTCCTTGCTTACCTGGGTCTCCTACAGATTTATATGCTCCAATCCCAACCGAAAATTTGGTGTTGCACACCCCTCCTTCCATTCTCCTCTCACTGACCTTCTACCTCTCTCCCCGTTGAAGCTTCTATACACCCTCCTCCTCCCCTCCCTTTCAGGAGATCTCTCCTCCTTCTCCTCCCCCATTCTAGACCTCCCAAGCCTGTCACTGTCCCTCATGCCCTCCTATACTCCAGTTTCTCATGAAGAGATGGCTCTCTTCCCCACCAAAGCCAACATCCCTACTTGTGCCCTGATCCCACTGCTATCACCTTCTCTCTATCGCCTCCCTCTTGAATCCTCAACCTCTCCTCCCACCGGCTCCTTAGCTACGGCCTACACACGATCAAGTTTTCTCCCAACTTTAAAAAGCTCTCACTTGAACTCATCACCCCCTCAACTTATTCATTATGGCTCTTCCCTTTTGCAGCCAAATTCTTAGAAAAAGCCATTTACACCTGATCTCTCCACAGTGTCTCCTCCCACTCACCTCTCACTCCTTTGTAATCTGCCTTCCAGCTCCACCAACAGATTAAAACTGCTCTTCAGGGTTACCAAAGAATGTAATTGTGAAATCCAACAGCTCCTTCTCAAGTCAAGGATCCATCAAAGTTCAAATATCAATTTCTGTTTCTTTCATTCAGCCCATCCCTTCACAAAGAGCCTGCTGGATCCAAGTTCTTCATTTGGTGTATCTGCTATCCTCCCGGCCAGCTGCGTCTCATCTGTACATTTTCTCAGCTTGCCTTCCATGTTTTAATCCAAGTCCCTGATAAAATCACCGAAGAGATTAGGGCCAAGGACAAAGCCCTACAGAATACCAGAGGAGCTGACACTAATACACTGATGAACACACTCTGGGCACACTTGATCAGTTTCCAAATTTGCTTATTATCTATCCTACATTTCTCAATCTCATCTATAAAGACCCCATACAGCTTTAGAGAAATGCCTCCCTCCTCCTGCCACAGCATCTCCTGATGTGATCTTACATATTATTATACACGTAATATTAACAGCAACGGACATTTCCGTGTAACGCTGCTCTTTGAGTCTCCCAACAATGCTGTGGATTAAGTACTGCAGTCATTACGACCTTCTGATTTTATGGCTGAGGACACTGAGGCGCAAGTCTCCTAAGTGCCTGAGAAGGCAGGATTTGAAGCCCGGTCTTCCTGACCAGTACAGCACTGCTCACTACACTACCTTGCCTGCCCATCGATTTGATAAAGTTAGAGGCCAGGACTATTCTAAAGTTTAGGTAATGCTCAGCTCCATGAGTACTCCAAAAAGGCTGAATGACAACAGGCCCCATGGGCAAAAATAGGGCTATATGGCCCAAGCGACGGAGCCATTTCTGTACTCTCGGACCCATTGAAATTCTGAAACCACCCAGTAAAACCAATGAAAGTTTTCAGAAGCAAAGTAAGTTCTGCTAGACTCTTCTGTCAGTGGTTTGAAACAGGCCACAAGACCAAAAGATGGACAGGCCAGAAAGCTGGCCTGAGATGGCAACCATTTTTCAGACTTGAATGTGACAGTAAACAACAAAAATGAGTTAAATATTTAGAAAGAGATCCTTTCTACAAGCCAATCTACTGTGACGTTAAGAAAAGGACATTCAAGTGATGCCATCACATCATAATATAGTCTCCAGCTCATGACCTAGAGCGCCGGGCCTCAAGTCAGAAAGACCTGACTTCAAATCGAGTCTTAGACACTTAGCGAGTTAGGAGCAAACCTCTGCTTGTCTCAGTTTCCTCCACTGTGAAGTGGGGATAATAACATCTACCCTCTAGGGCTGTTGTGAGGGTTAAAGGAGATACTTGTAAAATGCTTAGCACAGCACCTGGTACATAGTAGGTGCTGTGAAAACGTTAGCTACTAATATGCTGCTCTGGAAATGACGCCAGCTTGGCTCACGCTTCTCTTTCAAGGACTCAGATGTCTTGGTGACCCCGACAGTGGCTTCTTCCCAAATTGCATCAGCAGAGGATCACAGATGTGGAGCGGGAAGGGCAGGTAACTTCCCTGGAGGATCGGCTTGTCAAACCTGTTAACACCAAGCCTTTCTCCCACACTGAGATCTCGGTTGGACTTCCCCCGGCTGTCTTCTCCTGTTTACTGAGGACAACTTGAGAAGCTACAGACAGATCGATCTCTGGGAAACCAGAATTCAGTCCATTTGAAATTTAAGTCCTTATGACAAGTGAATATAATCTCCTAGAGACATCCTCATGAAACAATGCTCGGCCAGAGCAAGAACACCATACTTGGAAAGAACACCATCAACATTTGATCCAGCCTGGGAAACGGTCAAGGCAAGTATTTGTTAAATAGAAAAAGATCACTATTTGAACCATGAGGAACAATCTTCCACTTACTGACAAAACCAAACAGAAACAAATTCTCTTTTATCTAATGGGTTTAACACTCCAGGGACACATTCAATTGGGCATCAGAGGTTGGGTAGAAACACACTGGAACAGACACACCCAATGAAGAGCCCTTAGGGACTGCAGGGGGCTTGGCGATTTTATTTCCCCAAGAAAAACTGGTACACTGGCCTGTCCCAAGGGCCAAACTGTGGGCTCCGTAGAGGCCAGGCCACTGATTCTTTCAGATTAAGAAGCAAATCATTTAATTTGGTGACATACGGAGGTTCCCTTGAGCCATGTACACCATCCATCTTGAGAGATTTCTAAAGCTTTATGATCTGAATATTTCCTAGTTTAAAAAAGAAACACTGGTTTGTGGAAGATGATGAATCTGTAAAAAGTCTTCAATTTAAAAAAAAATTGAAGCTGAAGACCTCTAATTTGAATGAGGCACACAAGTTTGGGAATGTTATCATCTCACGTGGCCTGTATTCTCTGCTGCCACCCCCATGCTCGATGCTTAGAGCTGAGGCTCATTCTGGGGTATCTCAGTCTGGCAACGCCTAACGCAGAGCGAACAGTTTCATGGTAGCAATGATTTTACTAACCTCTCAGACACTTTAGAAAAGCCCATCACCTCCTAAATGGAAACAGGGTCAGGGCTTTAAAACAAGGGTAACAACATCTTAGATTGGTGAGGACTTTTTTAGGCTGGCCTAGTGGATAAGGAGCGAGCCTGAAAGCCAAGAATAGGGTTCGACTGCTACCTCCTTGTCACATACTGGCTCGGTGCCCCAGGGCACTCTCTGAGGCATCCTTTGCAGAGAAGGTGCCCACCCACACTGGGAGGAAGGGTTTGCTCACAAGAAGATCCCCATCCCAATGAAAGACTCTTCCCCACTGATTACTCCATATAATCCTCACGAGAGCCCTGTAGGAGACAGGGAAGGAAACAAGGACAAGGAAGGGAAGTCACCCCCATGTTAGTGGTGAGAAGACCTCGATCTCAGTCTTCCTGCATCCAATCATGTGCCTGCTTGCTTTCTACAACATTTCTCATGCCACCTCCCAAGTTCAGGCTGTTGGCATTTGTCCTCCAGACCTTAACGTCTTCATGCAGGCTCCCTGCCTCCAGCCTTGGCCTCTCCAATACCTGCTTCCCACAGGTGCCAAATAATCTTCCTAATGCACAGATCTGGTTACTTCCCTATTCAAACCTTCCATGGTTCCCTTTTACATAGAGGCTAGAAACCACTCAGGCAGGCACAGAAGACCTCCCCCCCATCTGATCCCACCTCCCTTTCCCGCCTTATTTCATATCCACCCTGCTTTCCCATTAAACTGAACTAGGAGGTATTTTTTGACCCTGACCTGCCATCTCCTGCCTCCATGTATTCACACTGCCCTAGGGTCCCTGGAGGCAGCTGGGTGGTACAATGGATAGTGCTGAGCATGGAGGCAAGAATGTAGTACTGACTGTGACCCCGGGCACATTACTTAACCTCTCTCAGCCTCAGCTCCCCCTTTTCTGTAAAAACCCCTTCAGAGGAACAAGAAAACATATGGAAAGTGCTTGGTAAATCTTAACTGCTGCATAAATGCTGGTTGGTCTTCTCATTTCTCCCTGTCAAAGCATTCCCTTCTCGGCTCAGCTCAGGAGCACGTCCTGTGGGACTCTCCCCGATTCAGACAAAGGATTCTCCAGGGTCCTTCCCCAGCCTACTCTGTCACTCTCGGGTGTGACCCCCATACATCACAAGCTGTCAAAACAAGTACTGAATCATATTTCTATCTTTGTACCCCTAGTATCCAGCACAATTCTTTGTGATCTTTAGGTGCCTAATAAAGGTCCGAAGAACAGGCCATGTCACCCGTGCTCTGTCTCTTGCTTCAACAAGGTTTGGACAGAACAGAACCAGGCTTCTCCTAGTCCACTGCGCCCTAGACCCAAGACTTTCTGTAGCCCAACAGTTTGTCCTCTCCACCCCAGTCCCTGGGAGGAGCCCCCCAACCCACCCTTCACCTGCCTTTCTCCAGGCCCAGCAGCCTCCTTTTCCACAGGTCCCCTGCCTCCAGACTCAGCTGCCTTCTTTGTTGCCAACCCCCTTTCTCCCTCGAGTCATGAGCTCTTCTTAGGTCTACTAAAACTTCTCCCCCAGGCAAAGAAAGGCCTCCATCACTGCCTGGGAGGCCTCTCTGTGAGCCTCCTCCTCCTCCCTAGCCCTGCCCAGAGGGTTGTACTTTGTGGGGAGCTGGTAAAATAAAAGCACAGACATTTCAGTCCCTTCTGGGGGTGTGAGAATCTGTGTCCTTCTCCAGGCTTGGCCAAACTTGCCCCGGATGAGTGAGGTCATTGCCTGGATGCTATGGAGGCTGCCCTGATCCCAAAGAGAGGCCTGAACTAGCCCTACTGAAGTAGTGCTAAACTCTGCCTGCGCCCACATTTCTGTGACTTCCTGGAGAGCCACTTCCAAGGGGAAGGGGAAAGCTGCTGAAGGAGCTGGGTGACCAGCTGACCACCAGACGCCACAAACAACTGGGCTGCAAGGTTGGGCCTGGCCAGGTCTCATCAAGACACTCAGAATGAAGTATGATTTGCCCCTGGGCCTTTCCAGCCTGGCCTGGAATCCTTCTCAAGCTTTGGCCCCAGTACCAGCCCTGAAGTTAAGTGCAGGAATTAATCTTTCTTGCAACAATGAACGTATGAACACTTTGAGCTCATCTCTCCAGCTGTAAGCACTCTCTCCCCACCCAAAGATTCCCAGAGCCCTTGGTCCAGCTTTCTTTTTTGTGCCCATCATGCCCTTCCTGGTATTAGACTCATCTGTGTCCACATCACATTCCCTCGCTGGAGCTCCTGCGCCCTGACCCACTAGCTTATGCAGGATTTTTATCCAACCTGTGATTTCCCTGGTAGAGAAGTCAGGAAACTCCCTGTGCCAATGGCAACAGGCTGCTTCCCTGCAGCTTATAATCACTGAGGGGTTAAGAGACTTGCCTATTGAGGGTCCCAAAGCCCAGATGTCTGAGGAGAGGTTCACAGCCACATCTTCCTGCCCCTGAGGCTGACTCTGCTCACTAGGCTTCTCGCCTTGCACACAATGCACACTTAAGAAATGTTGGCTGAATTTATTGCATTTGAACTTGTGGCAGAGAAGTGACTTTCTGAGGTCCAGAGTAGGTGTGGCAGAGCCAACCTGAGAACTCTGGTTCCTTTCTCAGACCCACACTGCCTCCAAGCAAGGCCTCCAGGGCGTTCTAAGCCTCAGTTCATCCTTCAATTTCCATCACTTGGCAGTGACCTACCCCAGAACCCAGTGAGCCATTGAGGCCTCTCCTCCAGGGGCCTTTGCAGCCATTTCACGGGCTGCTTACTCCCATCCCTGCCGTGATAACATACCTGCACTATTGACTCTCTGTGCATGTAAAGGAAAGGCTTCCAGCTTCTCCATATATTATAGCAATTCTTTAGAAACAAACCCAAACCTTTGGGTCCCAGGTAATGTTCTCTTGCTTTCATTCTATCAAATTACAGAATGCTCAGGACATGGGTTCTCTCTCTCTCTCAATAGATGTACTTTTTAAATGGTCTTTTTCTCCTAACGAAAGAAATCACACTTCAGAAGCGGAATTCTTTCTCCAACCTTTCCTTCTAACTTCATTTCCAAAGCCTGACTCCTAGATTAGGTATTTTGCAATTCCTTTGATTCTTATTTCACACATGCTGCTTATACCAAGATTTCTAAAGCAAAGGGAAGTAGGTAATCTCCTTATATCTCCTATGCACATAAGGAAGGAGCAGGTAAGGACAGGTTTCCTTGACCATCTGGCCAGCGAAAACAACAGGTCCTGGGCTGGAGAGACATTGAAATGGTTCTCTTCGGTACGTTTGCTTTAGTCAATAACTATGTTATTTACTGGTCCACAGATTACAGGCTTTTAACTTTTCTGCACCTGGATTAATCGAACTCAAAGACAGCTCCAGCAACATTCAGTCTTCTCTATAACAAAAACAAAGGTATTCCACATGGGGAAAAAAACCACAGCATCAAAGACTACTCCAAGCTTCTCCTGGGCCTCAGGTGGGATTTTAGGAAGAGTCAAGGAACATATGTACACCTGAGACAAAAACTAAGCTCCAACCAAGGTCAATTCACCCTCTTACAACCTTGAACTCTATTTTCTTATTCACTGAATAATTTTTAGGGCTGGCAATCAGACTGACCAAAATAAAGGATAAATGGAACAACGTCTTTGAAAAGAAAGGACCCAGACCTACCTGTCTTTCCCCTAGGGACAAAGAACGATCACACAACCAAGACAACAATGAATTCAGCCCTGGCCTACAGAATGCTTCTTTTCTCTTAAGGCAATAGGAAGTTACTGAATATTTCTGGGCAGGAGAAACAACTTAGTCAGATTTGGCAGTTGTATAAAACAATGTGCGTGTGTGTGTGGGGGGTAATGAAATAGAAATGGGGACCACTAATCCCTACGGAGGACTCCCGCAGGCTGCAGATGGCCTCACTATGTTTTGTTGTATTTTATTTCTTTGGTGAATCTGGTTTGGGAGGCACTGGGGGGTGGGGACACAGGTCATGGCCTGCCAGACTCCAGTTCGACACCTTTTTCTATGGAGAATGAGCACCAAACTGGGAAGACTGAGAAGAGCACTAAGGATGTCTATAACCAACTTTCCCATCAGTAACCGTGGCAGCACATTTGGACCATGACTCCCAGGCCTCTAAGGCCTTGCTGTAGAGCAGGAAGACATCAAACACCACAGAAACAAGGGCAGAAAACACACAGCCTGACTAGACCAGGTACATGCTGGTGAGGAAGGCCAGAGCCCCACATGACTCCTCTCTGCACACCGGGGGACCATGGTGTGACCCCATGCATGGTGTGAAGGGTGGAGACAGGTTGGAAGCCTCCAGCAAAGGGGTTTTCAGGCCACCTGGAAGACCTGACTCCACCACAACCGCCCCTGCCCTTATCCCCCAACAACTCCTTCTCAGTCAAGGATCCACCCCTCATCATCACCCAGATCCCCAAAGCAGCAGCTACCACAGGTACCACGGGGAAAACCTGCCCCTCTCCCCAACCTCATTCCCCCATATCACTTCATGGCTGCAGCAATCACCCTTCAGAGGGTGGGCTCTGACTAATAAGAGAAAGTTTGAATATTACACTAAACAACACAATTTTAAGGACACCGAGGTATCAATTCTCAAGGTATCTGAAAGAGGGGAGAATACTAAAAAGCTTGGGGAAAAAAAATCAGATTACCAAAAAGAAGTCAGTTAATAAACATTTATTAAGTACCTACTATGTGCCAGGCACTGTGTTATACACTGGGGAGACACAAAGAGAGGCAAAAGAGAGTCACTGCTCTCAAGAAGCTTATACTCTGACTAGGGAGACAACTAGCAAACAAATAGGTACAAACAAACTATACACAGGATAAAGAAGAGCTAATTTAAAAAGGGAAGACACTGGAATTAAGCGGGGTTAGGTCCAGGAGAAAGAGGTGATCAAGAATTCTGTTAGAAAATCCAGTCTGCCATTCTTAAAAATCATTAATTATATTTCTTCCTGAAAGTTCTGAAGCAGAGAGCTAGGGGGCATCACCATGCACAAAGCTCTGGGCATGGGGTAAGAAACACTCGAGCTCAAATCCAGACTGATACTTCCTAGCCATATGACCTTGGGCAAGTCACTCAACATGTGTCTGCCTTATGGCAGATCATAGGAGCACCTACCTCACAGAGTTGTTGTGAGGCTCAAACGAGGTACTAACTGTAAAGTGCTTAACTTGACATTACAAGTGCTATTTTTTCCGCTGAGGCTTTTTTTTTCATGAAAAAAACACACTGAAGAGGAAGTCACCAAGCCCATTAATGTTGAAACTTCAGGTGTTCCTACGCTGCTGAAGATACAATGAGATGATAACGAGTGAATGGGAGAGCTTCTTCAAAAGAACCAGCGAATTCCGAAGTCCAAGGGCAGGCTTCCCACAGCAAAGAAGCAAGAGGCCGGACCTTCACTTTGGGGTAATGAAATCAAACACAAGTTTCTAAAACTTAGCTTGATGATTACATAAAATTTAAAAGGTTCTGCACAAATAAAACCAAGGCAGCTACTATTAGAAAAAGAGCAGATAAATGGGCCAAAAAAATCTCTGCGGTAAACTTCTCTGATAAAGGTCTCATTTCTAAGATCTCTAAGGAATTGCTTTAAATTTCTAAGAATTAGAGCCATTCTCCAGCTGACAAATGCTCAAAGGATATGAACAGGCAGAATTAGGAGGAAGAAATCCAGGCTGCTTACAGACATAGGAACAAATGCTCTAAATAACTATTAGAGAAATGAAAATGAAAACCACACTCAGCTTCCACCTCACACGAGTCAGACTGGTAAAGTTGGCCATAAAAAAAAAGGAAAACGACAAATGCTGGAGAAACTATGGGAAAATGGGTACATTAATGGAGCTGGGAACTGGTTCAGCCATTCTGGAAAGCAACTGGGAACCATGTCCCAAAGCTAGTAAACTGTTACATATATCCTCTGACCCAGCAATACTGTTACTAGGTCTGTACCCCAAAGAGGTACAAAACTATTTATAGCAGTAGTTCTTTTTTTGTGGGGCAAAGACCTGGGAACTGAGGGGGTGCCCATCAATTGGGCAAAGGCTGAAAAGGCTGTATCCAAGAGTGTGATGGTATATTAATAGCTAGCATCTGTATTTGGTTTTAAGGTTTGAAAAGTGCTTGGCAAATGTTATCTCATTTGATCCTTACAACAACCTTGGGAGGCAAGTGTGATTATCATCATTTTACAGATAAAGAAACTCAGGCAAACAGAGGTCAAGTGACTTTCCCAGGGTCACACAGCTAGTAAGTGTCCAAGGCGGGATTTGAACTCAGGTCTTACTGACTCCAAGCATGCAGTAAGAGATGATGGACAGTTTTAGAAAAAGCAAACAAGACTTATTCGAATTGATACAGAGCGAAACGATCAGAACCAGAAGAAAAATGTATACAGGGCAACAATATTGTAAACACAAACAATTTGGAAAGACCTAGGAATGCTGATCAATGCAATGACCAGCCAGGACTCCGCAGTTCACAATGAAACAAACTACCTGCCTCCTGACAAGGAGGGAGCAGACTCGGGGTGTAGGGGGGGGGATGCATGGCCAGGAGGGGGATTTGTTTTGCTTGGTTACATACATGTGTAAGAGGGATTTAGTTTTTCTTTCTTTCTCAACGTGGGGAAAGGGGAGGTGGGAGGCAGACAAAACAGACTCCCAGCTGGGGAAAAAAAAAGTTTAATTAGTTTAAAACCAGGAAATAAGAACTATGTGCAAAAATGTTTTTCAGGATCATCACAATTCAAGTTTAGCCTAAACTCAAGAAGTCAGGAATGAGAAATTTAGCTGTATTTATTTTTCAAAGTATTTGGTGTGTTTTAAAGTATGATAAATTATTACAGACCAATGTTGGACCACCAATAAAAATATGCACCACATCACACAAAAAAGATCAGTAGAGGAAGAGTTAGAATGGGTTCATTCTAACTCAATGGTATTAATCATCATTTATTTTGCAATGCGATTTCTTTTCCTCCCACATTCATTAAATATTGTATTTCCAAAGGATGGAGACCAGTATTTTGAAGGGTCAAGAAAACATGTCATATGACAAATGGTTTTTAAAAAACTAAGAATGTTTAGCCCAGAAAAGGAAGAAAAAGTTTTGGGGCGGAGAAAGAAACAAAATGATGGCTGTTCTCAAATATTTGAAGAACTGACAGAGAAGAAGGATGGACCAGACTGAGTCTGTGTGCTTCCAGAAAACAAAACCAGGCCTACGTGTTCAAGTTCAGAGGACTACAGATTTAAAGCTGTAAGGGGGTACTCAGCCCAAACCACTCATTTTATGGAAGAGGCTGTGGAAGTTCAGAGCCAGGACAGGACTTGCCCAGGAGCCCAGAGCTTACAAGTGGCTGAGGCAGGATCTGAACATAAGTTTTTCTCAGGCCAAGTCCAGAACTCTATTCACTCCTATTCTGCGTCTCACTAAGAGACTGAGGCAGATTTCAGCCGCAACTAAGGGCTTCTAACAATTAGAACAGTCTGAAAATGGGAGGGGCAGCCTTAGGAAATAGGAAATTTTCTCTCAGGGATGTTTAAGTAGAGGCTGGATGCCGGAACACTTATCAGGAATGTCAAAAGGATTTGTGTTGCAGTGAAGTCTGGGCTGGATGTCCTCTGAAGGTCCTTCCATCTTTGGGACTTACAACTGTGGGACCCAAATCAATCTGCTGCACTAGCTAAGCTGGCCAGAAGGCTGCGTGTCAGGCCTGCAGATAGCAGAATTGAGCCCCATTTATTAATTCGACAAACTTACTTTTTTGAGGAGCAAGGGGAAAAAAGATAAGACTACATTCTTGTCTTCATACATATACATGTCTACACAAATATCCACATCTAACCTTAATTTAGAATGTGCTAAGTGCCACAAAAGTGCTATAGGAAATCAGAGACAGGGGGTGTGGGGGGAAGAGTGAAATCCTGGAAGTTTTCATCGGCAAAGTGTCATCATAATTCTGAAGAGAGAAGATGGTGGTGAGGGCATTCTGGGAAAAGGAATCATGAGCAAAGGCAACAGGAAGAATCCAGCGTGAGGAACAAGAAAAGAGAGAGAGGATGGAGGGACTGGAAAACCAAGTTAAGACAGTCTGTGGACAGTCTGAGCTATAATCAACTGGCAACGGGGAGCCACAGAGGGCTTTAGAGTGTGCTTTTGTACCAGAGCTGTTATTACACACTCAAGGGGAGAGGTAATTAGGGCTTGAACAGAAATGGAATAGAAAGGAGGATGATAAGAGGTTGAATTTCTACGGTTCTTTAAAGTTTACTAAGTGCTTTACAAATATTGTCTCATTTGACTCTCCCAGAAAACCTGTGAAGTAGGATCCATTATCGCCAATTTACAGAGAAGGAAAGGAAGTCTGACAACGGTTAAGTGACTTACCTAGGGTCACTCAGCTAGTAAGGCAGGTTTGGAACTCAGGTCTTCCTGACTCCAGGCCCAACCCTCTATCCTCTGCGCTACCTGCCTAAGCAAGAGGAAGATTAAGAGCGATCACAGGGTCAGGGGCCAACAGGACTTGGGGCAAGGCTCAAGGAAGAGAAAGGAGTAGAAGAAGGCTCAGAAGTTTCAAGTCTGGGCAAACGGGAAGAAGACAAAGGGGGAGCAAAGGAGCAAAGGCTGAATTTTCAACATTTGAAAGAAAAGTGGAAATCCTTGAATTGGGCATTCTAAATGTCCAGTCTTGGCCACATTCGGCTTTCCTCAGTTAACCGCCGATTCCCGAGCACCGTCCCAGACCCCGTGAATGCGCAGGGGCAGAGCTGTGCCAGAGACAGGCTCAGGCTGACCTGTAAGAGGCACAACAGCAATCTGGGCTGAGAGAAAGTGAGGCGCTAGAGCAGGGTCTCCAGCTTTGGCAAGCTGTAATCAGCACACAACGGTGCCGCCTACGCTGGTAAGTGGCAAGACAGCCGTAAAGACAGTAAAGTCTAGAGGAATTCAGTGAAAGGAATGAGGCCTTGTGGACTGGCCGGAAGGAAGACGGGGGGATTTTCACCTGATGCTCTCCAAGCAACAAGGAAAAATCATCTTGATTTTTACCAAGCTACCGCACCCTGCCTCTGTTCTTTATTTTCTGGCCATTTAAAGAAGGCAAACAATACAGATCTCACATTATCCTGCATCTTGCATAGGGGCCACGGTGCCTTCTCTGTCTCAATCCCATCTGAGTGCCTTGTGCTGCCAGAGCAGCTCCACCGTGCCTCTTGGCCTTCACCTAGCCAACCTTCCTTACCTAACCCACGAAAGCTTCGCCTCACACAATCACAGTTCCTTGGTGCTGGAAGCACCTTCAGATACCATCTACTCCAGACTGTCCCTGAGCCAGGATTTCTGACAGGCCCCATATATACAACAAAATATTGAGAGCGGCACTTGTTGTAACAGCAAAGGCCTGGAAACAAGGTAGATGCCCACTGATTGAGGAATGACTAAACAAATTGTGGTACATGAATGTAAAGGAATATTCCTGTGCTGTAAGAAGTGATATATATGATGAATACAGAGAAGCCTGGAAAGAGCTGCATTAACTGTTACAGAATGAGGTAAGCAGAGCCAAGAAAACAACATATAATTACAACAATATTAACAGAGAGAACCACATAGACATCTACAAGATTATAAAGATCATGGATGACTTGAATGAAGAGACAGGAGAGAAGATTCCAAACCCATTCGTTTGTGGAGGTGGGAAGGCTGTAGGTGTCACACATGGTACATGTTTTTTGACCTTCTTTTTGATGTGTTGATTGATTGTACTGATTTTTTCCTCCTTTTTTGTGTATTAGAAACATCATTTGGTATATGAGATGGCTTTCTGGAAGGCAGAGAGAATGGGATGGGGGGAAAATTCTGACGATATTAAAAAACAAGAGACATCAATAAAATGTTTTTTGAAGAATGACTACTAGGCTGTAAACCTGGATGACTAGAAGGATATTGGTACACGCAACAGAATTAGGAAAGTTTGGAGTAGGAGTGGGTTTGAGAACCGGTTCCATTTTGGACACTTTAGCAAGCACTTGGCAATGCAGGGTTTAAGCTCAGGAAAGAGATTAGAACTAGATATATAGATTAGGGAGTCATCAGCAAAGAGATGATAATTGAACCCATGGGAGCTGATAACATCACAAGGGGGAGAAAAGAGAAAAGGGCCCAGGTCAAAGCCCAGAGGGACTCACACACAGGAGCAGAAGAAAGATGATGATCCTGCAAAGGAAACTTAAGAAGGAAGGATAAAAGAGGTAGGAAGAGGTCCAAGAGACAGAGAAGAGTCACTGAAGCCAAGGTGGGGTTGTACCCGTGTGTGTAAATCTACATTACTGTTACTCTTAGGCTAAAGGGATATCAGATCAGACCTCCAAGAAAAGCATACAAGAAGCTCTTGAGGCAGTTCCCTTTAAGTTACCAAAACTTAGACCTATTTTATTTTTATCTAAAAGCAACTTCCTAGTTTTTCACCCTTAGCCCTCATATACCAGGTGTTACTAGCCCAAAGAGTACAATTGGAAGGGATTTGATCGGTTGTTATTATCTTTCCCCGAATTTGTTCAACATAGGCCCCTGTGTCCTGGCAAGTTTGGGTCTCAGCACATAGCTATCCCTCCTGGACTGATGAATTCACCTTCTTACCTAGAAGACTGCCATGGATTCTGAATTCTTACCAATCCCTACGTTTATATCTTAACTACTTATCCTTCAGTTTTCTCAAGAATAAAGCTTGATAGAGAAAAGGTGGTTCCCACTTCCTGCTTTGCTCATAAACCATCAACAGATACTTTCTGATTTCTAGCAACAGATTAATTTGAACGAGATAAAAGTAAAGCTGCTCACTACCTTGGCACCACTGATAAGTGGTTACCCCTTTCCTGAAAGCTGTACACGTGTTAAATGACCATGCCCAGTATTACTTGGGGAAAATGGGAAGAAAAAAATCCATAGTCATGGGAGTGGAAAAAAACAGAAGCACGCCACTGTCTGCCAGTTAAAAATCTATCCCTTCATAGGAGGATGGTGATTATTTTTTGGAATCCAATTCAGAGAAAACTAAAGCAACAGTATGTCAAACTGTGGAATAAGTAGTAAAGCTAAGTTACCAGCCCTGACTACACAAGGCTGAAAGTTTTTCATAAGAGGGAAGTAAGCAAACTGATGGGGCATTTTCACAAAACTGAAGTAAAAACATCTGTCCTCCTTACATTTCCGGTCTCACCCACAAAGCTTCTGGCCCCTTTTTGGTAGTGTGCATTCTATAAACAGCTACTGACAAAATGACATAGACAAAGGGGAAAATAAGCTTTTTGAACCTATAAAAGACTGCTGAGAAAGCATTCCCTACATCTCCAAACCTCTGGAGAGAAAGGTGTAACTAGAACCATGTGGCCAGCCCTAAGGTAATGACTATGTTTTAACTGCAATAGTCTTTTTTTATCTTTATTGACTTATCTGTTTTGGGCAATAGGCCCTGAATTAAAACTTTAAGATAACAGCATCAGCAAGAACAAAATAGAAGAAAAGAATACAGACAATATAAAGTAAATTTCAAAAGATTACATTTTTTTTCTATTTGGATTAAGTATGTATAAATTAACATTGCATTGGAAACAAAATAATGCGCAACAAAGCTCCTTTGTACTACAAAACCGGGAAAAGGTTACCAAAGCAAAGCACAACAAAATTACAAGAGAAACTTTCCATACTTTACCTCTCCCTCCAGGAGATGCCAGACGGCGCATTTCGCCCAAAAGACAGCAAGCAATAAGCAAGGGACCCCAGCGAGCACCCCTAGGTCCAGTCACTACCGAAGGATCCACAAGCGCACCAGAGCTCGTGGCAGTGATTTAAAGGGGGAAACCTTAAAAAGCAGCTTTGGTGCAAAGACCACCCGAGGGGCAGCACAGCCGGACTTGGCTGGGCTCACTCAGTCCTTCCCGGTCTTTTCCACCCCAGCACTGGATTTAAAAAAGGCACAAGTGGAAATGGGAGACGGTTGAAGGTGGGATGAAGGAAGATGCTCACTGAACGCCCACTGCCAAAGGCGCCCCAGAAGCAAAGACCCCGCCCCGCGTGTGCCCAAGGGGCTGCTCTGGGGGACATCGCGCGCGTCCCGCTCTAGGGGGTCGCCCCCATCCCCGAGACACGCCTTCGCCCCGCCCTCCTTTCCGTGACACTCGCCGGTCCCGCAGGGATCTCAGGGGTCAGTTGCCCTCTCCCGCCCCCAATGGTCCCGGGGACTCTTCCAGCACCCCGACTTTCTCCTTCCCCATTCTCCCAGGCAGGGGCAGCCCGGCCCACCGAGGAGCCACAGCCTGGGGGTCCCCTCTATGCCGGTGCCCTCTCGCAGGGTCCCCGCCCCTCAGCCCGAGCTCCCCCGGCCGCCCCCTGCCCAGGGTCCCCTCCACCCCAGCCCCGGCCGTCCCCCACGGGCGGATACAGCTTGAAGCCCCTCAGGATCTCCCGGGCCCGCTCGTCCTCGGTGGACATGACGAGGCGCCGGCGGCTCCGGGCGGCGCTGCCCCGGAGCTAGTCACCTGCAGCGGGCAGCGCAGGAGGCTACAGCGGCGACGATGGCGGCGGCGGCGGCGGCGGCGGCGGAAGGGGAGCCGGAGCCGGAGCCGGGGCCGAGGCCGGGCCGGGGCCGGGGCCGGAGCGGGATTCTCGGCTGAAGAGGCGGCGGCGACTGAGGCGGCAGCGGTCCCCGCCCCCTCCCCCACTCCGGCCCGCCCTCCGCCCTTTTGACCAATGGGAAGCAACTATCCTACCGGGAGCCGGCCCCTCTTTGTGGATGGCCATCTCATCCTACCAATAGAAAAAGGAGCGGCTTCGGCGGGGGAAGGAGGAGCGTCCCTTCGGAGGACCGTCTCTCAGTCGTCATCATCCCCACCCGGCCTGAGACGGGAGCCTCCTTGGGTCAATCTTTTCCGCTCGCGTCCCGGTCCGCAGCTCCCCTGTAGCGCGGTGAGGGCCAATAAGAGCAGTTTCTTCTGCCGGCAACCTCTAGGCTCTGCCCCAAGAGTTGAGCTCGAGGACCACAAGTCCCAGCATGCCGCGCGCTTTGGAGTCCCTCAGTGTCCCCTACCGAGAGGCCCGGGAACTACGCGTCCCATGATGTCCCGCGGGCTGCTCTGTCTCAGTTGGGTCGCCGCGTGGGGAGACTTGCGCGGACTCATTCGTAAACATCCAACCGCGTGGGGCTCCTGTACTATCTCTAGCCGTCTCTGGGTGGTTCTCTCTCCCTGTCCCTTTCACCAACGTGTCTCTGTCTCTGCCCTCCCTTTAATTCTTTCCCTCCACCTCCCTTTCTCCCTCCCTTCCTCCTATCTTTCCCTCCCCCGGCCTCTCCCTCCCTCTCTCTCTTTCTCCCCCATCTCCCTCCCCCTCCCTTTCTCGTCTCTCCTCTTCTTTCTCTTTCCCTCTCTTCTCCATCTCTCCTTCTCTCTCTCATCCATCTCCCTCCTCCCTTTCTCTTCTTTCTCTCTCCCTCTCTTTCCCTCCCAGTTTCTCTCCCTCCACATCTCCCCTTCTCTCTCCCCCCCCATCTCCCTCCCTCTCCCTTTCTTATCTCCTTTCTCCCTCTCTCATTCTCTCCCTCCGTCTCTCCTTCTCTTTCATCCATCCCCCTCCTCCCTTTCTCATCTTTCTCTCCCTCCTCTCCCCTTCTCTCTCTCCCCCATCTTACTCCCTTTCTCTTCTTTCCCTCCCCCTCTCTTTCTCTCCCTCTCTCATTCTCTCCCTCCCTCATATCCATTTCTCTCTCTCCCCCATCTCCCTCCCCTTCCCTTTCTCATCCCTTCTCTTCTCTCTCCCTCCTTCTCCTGCTCATTCTCTCCCTCCCCCATTTCTCCTTCTCTCATTCATCTCCCTCCTCCTCCCTTTCTCTTCTTTCTCTCTCTCTCTTATTCTCTCCCTCTCCCATATTCTCTTCTCTCTCTCCCCCACCTACCCCTGCCCCCCTCTACAAGGCTGAGGAAAAGCCCAGGTCCGACCATGCCATTCTCCTGCTCTCTAAAGGTCAGTGGCTCCCTTTCCCTCTAGGAGCCAATTGAAACTACTCTCTGGCATTTAAAGACCTTCACCAGCCTGGGCCCAACCTACCTGTCCAGGCTTGTTACACTTTCCTCCCTGTCAGGTATTTGGTGGTCCAGTCAAATTGGCCTCACTGTACCAAACACTTGGGACTTCCTTGGCTACATGCTGATCACCTCTGCCTGGATTCCTTCAAGGCCAAGTTTAAGCACCATGTTCTACATTAACCATTGCCTGATTCTGGATTCAGGAAGACCCAAGTTCGAATCCAGCTTCAGGTACCTACTAACTATGTGACCCTGAGCAAGTCACTTGACCTTTGTCTCAGTTTCCCCATTTGTAAAATGAGGATCATAATAGCATCAACCTTCTAAGGACGTTGTGAGAATCAAAATGAAATCACACATGTAGGTAAAATAATTCTTAAGTGTATACCTAAAACAGGTCAGGCTTAGGGTCTGATAGAACAGAATGAAACCTCCAGATTGATGGTAACTCTGCCCTTGGATGTGTAGTTAGAAAAGTTTGAATGTTTGTGGTTATGCCCCAAGTTGGAAAGAGAAAGCTGTGTAATAATGGCCTGGGGGACTGGTTCCCAAGCCTAGCATAAGAAAAGTCACTTTGCTCCCAGGGAACCTGTGTCCTTGTGGGGTGGACAAAGGGACATCCACAGGTGTTCATCAGTCAGATGCAGCCTTTTACAGAATTAAAAAAAAAAAAAAAACAAATGGGTGCCAGTAATAATAAGCTGAAGTAAGGCTGGAGCCAGGGATGAGGACTGCCATTTTCTCTTATGTTCCCTACAATGCATCAATCAATAAACATTTATTAAGCTCCTACTATGTGCTAGGCACTGTGCTAAGAGTTGGGGGCTACCAAAAAAAGACAAAAGACAGTTTCTGCCTTCAAGGAGCTTACAGGAGACAACATGCACAACAGGGACATACAAGCTAGATAGAGGATAAATAGTAAATAATTAACACAAGGAAGGCACTCGAATTAAGAGGGGTTAAGAAAGGCTTCCTGTATAAGGTGGGGTTTTAGTTGAAACTTGAAGGAAGCCAGGGAAGCACTCAGTCACCTGAGCTGGAAAGAAACAACAATTTCCAGGCTCTTTAGCTACTTAAAAGAGTCCTCAGTAAAGCATCCAGGAGGCCAACATTCTTCCCCGGGGCTGGGATTTTGTAGTCCCTTGCAAAATCAGCTGCAAAACACCCAATACCTGTCTTGTACAACACAACACCAAATACACACCAGCTTATAACAAGTCCACAAGCATTTATTAAGCACTGGCTGTATGCCAGGCACTGTGCTACAAAGAAAGGCAAAAGGGAGCCCATCCCTTTCCTCCTGGACCACAGAACAAAGGATATCCAAACAGCATCCCAGAGACTCACCTGAGAGTGACATATACAGCAAACAGCTGTGACCACAGTAGTGATGTGTGCAGTAGACCTAGCCATGCAAAGCCTCCCTTGCTAAGTGGCTTCTTTGACTCCAGAAAACTCATCCTCAAGCTTTGCTATCCATGCCTCCTCTGTAGCCCCTGCCCCTCTGATTAAGGGGCTGAGCACAATTTCCTCCCAAAGCCCTCAATTAAAGAGGGCCCACATTGTTGTTGTTCAGTCGTGTCTGACTCCTCATGACCCCATTTAGGGTTTTCTTGGCAAATATACTAGAATGGTTTGCCATTTCCTTCTCCAGCTCATTTTACAGATGAGGAAACTGAGGCAAACAGGGTGAAGTGACTGGCTCAGGGTCACACAGCTAGTAAGGGTCTGAGGCTGGATTTGAAGTCAGGTCTTTCTGATTCCACACTTTCTGGTTGGCACATACCTATTGTGCCACCTAGCTTCCCCGAAGGAACCCTTCATTTCCCACCAACTGCCCTCACGCACTCAGGTCCCCTTTCAGCTTTCTTTTGTGGGTTGTCTTTTCCCATTAGATTTAAGCTCCTTAATGACAGGGCCTTCCTGACATTTAGCTCCAACCCTGGCACAGGCACTCAAAAAATGTTTATCGGATTACTGGCTGTTCCTCAGCCTTACCTCTAAGCTAGAGCAGCTTCCAATTGCACTAAGACTTTTGGGACACGGCATCCTCAGTAACCCATCTACCTGTCAGATAGGACCCTGCTGGTCCTTACAGACTCTCCCTATGGTCCCCAAATTGATATTTTATTCATGCTCATCAACCATATCCTTTACCATTCTGAGTGGTCACAGGCAAAGGACAGGATATGGAAGCCAATACCCTTCAGCCCCACCTGCCTTTGCTAACCTCTTCTCAGGACTTTTATTGGACGGGGTTGTTTTCTCTCAGGTCTTCCTCACAGTTGGTGCCTCCCCACGATATTTGATCTCAGAGTCTGTCCTCAAGCTGACTTTTATTCCCATTCCTTCCACAAATGCTCTCTTCCTGCCCCTTGCAGCAAGCAGACTTTTGATTTACTTAGCAGGAGAGGAAGTCTCTGCAGAGGTAGCCCCTTTCACTTTTGGGTAGCTCTACTGAGAAGCTGGCACCACCCCCCCACCCCCATCCTAAGCCGGACAGGTCTGATCTCTTCCACATTTAAAGGGTGGCTACCTCACAGCTCCGGGCTGGGAAGTCCTGTTCTCCCCTTCATGGGGCACTGATGAACTTCCCCTGGGGTTTGACAGAGGCTTTGACCAGGCTTCTTGCAGAGTCTTCATCTGCCTTCAATTATCATAGCTATGGGCTCATTGCCCTAGCGTCTGATCTCTTTCGGGAACTGCCTGGATGTCCACTCAAAAGCCCAAATCCCCTGGTCTTCTGGAGTTTATTGTGGCTTTTTTCTTCAAGGGGTGGGGGAAGATGGAGGTTGAGTTTCTCTCCTTCCTCATACCCAAAGGATTCCTCCTCAGGGGCTTGGCTGGCCACGACTGACACTAAGCTGCTACATGTGGAAATCCACCATTCCAAACACAAGCCTCACACACAGTGAGCGTGCCCCTAAAACAATCTCCAGGGACATCCTGATGCGCTTAGTGGAGATACCTCGATTGGCCTGAGATGTCAAAGCCTTGTTCATGCCTAATTTATACCTCTGATTGACCGACTCAATTGAGAGATGGTCCCACCAGACAAAAGTATCTTGTCATTTACTTTTAGTGGGGTGGGGGTAATCGTCTAGGCTGATCATTACACAGAAACACGTCTTCATCTGGTCAGTCAAGTTGAAAGTTTCTCACTGTCCCGACCGGGAAATTTCGACTAAAAAAAAGGTCATTAGGTTGTCTAAGAAAGCTTTACCAGCCAGGCAGCACCTTAAAAAACCGTCAAATATTCTAACCTGAGTGACCCCGGGCAAATTCCTTCCTTTCTTTGGACTTTACCTTCCCCATGTGTAAAATGCGTGTGCGCGCGCGTGTGGTATCATATCTCAGGACTTCTCCGGACTAATTCCATGACCCCATAAAAATAAACTTCTAATCGTCCGCTGTTCTCCAAAAGTAACTTTGGGCTAGGATGACGAGCTCTCTCTGTCCCTGGAGATCTTCAAGCCGAGGCTGGGCAGTCACTGATGGGGGCGGGACGGGGGGGGGAGTCGACACATGAATGCAGAATAGGGAAATCTGCACGGGGCGGGGGGGGGGGGGGAAGCATGTATGCGGAGCCGGGAAATCTGCATGAGGGGGCGTGTATGCAGAGTAGGGAAATCTGCACGGGGCGGGGGGAAGCATGTATGCGGAGCAGGGAAATCTGCATGGGGGGGAGCATGTATGCGGAGCGGTGAAATTTGCATAGGGGAGCGTGTATGCAGAGCAGGGAAATCGGCGAGGCTGGGGGAGGTGGGAGGAAACCTGAGAAGGTCTTCAAAAGCACCAAGCATGCTAGACTTTGCGGCTGCAGCGAGGGGAAGGCTTTTGTCTGCCGGGGGCGGGGGACCACGCACGCGCAAAGCGAGAAGACCTTTGCCGCCGGAGTCTGCGTGCTGAGTAGAAGAAGCCGGGGGAAGCCCTCTCGGACCGGCACGGAGAGACTGCGCGTGCGCGTGCACCGGAACCCACGTGCTGCTGCCGGAACCTGTGAGCAGGGGCCTTGAGTTTCCGAGGGGCCTCGGAGAGGGCCGGCCCGGCGGAGGCCTATGAGCGGCGGACCCCGGGGCGATCATGGCCGCCTGACAACCCGCGGGGAGGCGCCGGGAGCGGACGGACGGAGCCTTGGCTGCGGAGGCAGGTGCGATGAGCTGGGGAGGCCCCGGGGGAGCCGGCGGACCCAGGGCTGGAGGGAGCGGTGAGGGCGCTCCTGGGGGGGGGGGGGTTGGTCCGCCCCGCCCCCCCTCCCCGCCGCCTCCCGGTGAGCGAGGGGAGGGGACGAGCCCCGCCCCCGCTGAGGCCTCCCGTCCTCCCCCCTCTCCTCTCCTTCCCCCTACTTTCCTCTCCCCATCCCCGCTCTCTGCTCTTCCTCCTCCCCCTCCTCTCCCCTTCCTCCTTTTCCCCCTCTCCCCTCCCTCTTCCTCTCCTCTCCCCTTCTTCCCTGCCTTCGCTTCTTCCCCTCTTTCTCCCTTCCGCCCTCCTCTCCCCTCCCCTTACTCCCCCTTCCCATCCTCCTTCCCCCCTCCCCCCTTTCCGTCCCCCCAGTACTCCTCCCTTTCTTTTCCTCCCTAAGACCCCATGTACCACCCCGCCTCGACTTCTGAACTGCCTCCATCTCCAGGACCCAGGCATCCCCCTCCCCCCTCTTATGGGCATGGCCCTGCCCCTCCCCCCCAGGATCCACTCTCTGTAGGAATCATTCCTCTCCTCACTGCCCTTCTTAATGCCCCCTCCCCCTCTCTACCACTTGGAAGAAACATTTTCTCCTCAACTCCCACGGTCCTCCTCTTTCTGCCGGCTCCCTGCCCTATCAGTCAGTCACTCAGCAAACACCAATCAAGTGCCTTACTTCTCCCCCTTTGACACTGAACTCCTTCTGTGTTTAGCCCAGTGGTAGGAGATTAATAGATGGTAATTGGTGGCTCAGTGGCTAGAGCACCAGGCCTGGAGTCAGCAGGACCTGAATTCAAATGTGGCCCCAGACACTCACTAGCCATGTGATCCTGGGCAAATCGCTTAACTTCTGTTTAACTTAACCCACTGGGGACGGAAAGGGCAGACCACCCTAGTGTCTTTGCCAAGGAAACCCCATGGCCAGCGTTGGCGTGCTGTGGTCCAAGGCTCAGACACAACTGAACAGCCGTTGACTCGTCGATGCCTTTGCTGGTTGGCACATAAAGACAAAAACCCTGGACCAAGGCAGGAGGAGCATATGTTCCTGCCTCCTTCCTCAGGTCTCCTCCACCCTCCTTGCCCATTCCCACGTCCCTCTCCTCTTTTCTGTCCCCTGGGGCCCACGCTGGGAGTGAAGACTCCTCACTGGGCTTCTCCTTAGGTGAAGGCCTGAGCACTGCCCCTTTCCCTCAGCAGCCATCCCCTCCTCCAAATCCCCTTCTAAATGCCCCTCTGCTCCTTCCAGACCCTCTCCCCACTCTCCTTCCCCCCGAACACTCTTCCCCTACACAGGCAAACATCATTTCTCCTGGGGAGAAGAGAAATTTCCAGTGTTTCCCAGAGATTCTCTATTTTGCAAAAGTCCTCTTGGAAGGGTTTCGAATCTTTGGACATTTGCACGAGCCCCTCACTTAGTGTTCTTTGTTTCCTTCCTTTTTCTGTTGCTCAGAAGAGAGTCTTGTAAGCACATGTTAGTCCCCCCAGCATCCTGCTTCTGTGATGTGAGCGTTCATAGTTCAGCTCTCTGACAGCAGATGAGCCAAAGAAACACTCATGGTTTCCCCTCTATGTTGTTTTGCCATGCTTCCCTCACCCCCTTTCCAACATATAATGTTTTGAGAAAGAAAACGCTTCTTGTACCGTTTTTTAATATACTGGGTACTCAAAAAATGATTCTTAACTAACAGTTCCACATTTATTTCTTGCCCTTCCAAGTAAGATGATCTCTCTTTGTGCTGCAGCCCATCTCCACAACAGTCTAAGACTGAGAGACCCCTGCTAAACATGTCTTCTCCTGTCATCACCCTTGGAGCTTCACCAGTGGATTCCTCCCCCTCCCCCGCCCTGAGCCTTCTCGAGGCCCAGATTCTCTAGTCCTCACGTATGGCGGTGGAGGCACAGATCTGAGGAGTCTCTCTGTCCTAGTTTTGGTTTGATTTGGGTGTGAGCTTATCTGTTTGAGGTGACGCCGGTGAACTCCAGTGAAACCTTTGCATGTGAAGCAGCGGCTTCTCTTTTCTCTGAAGATGGATTGCTCCTTAGTTTCTCTCTGCTGCCCTAGCTGCGGCCTTGGTCAGAAACTCTGGCATCGCATTTGTGACTCTAGAGTGGTTGCAGGGAGTGAGGTGATTGTTTCTGTAAGAAGCTCAGGGTTCGAGAAAACAAATGTGTCTGCTGACGTACTTATGGAAATGGCAGGGCCAGAAGGCAGCTGCTTACAGATGCTGCCTGACCCTCTGAGGATGTGCATTTTCATTCTCAGGATAGGGATCCATCTAATAACTTAGAAAGCGCTCCCTTTCCACCTGTTGACCAGGAATCAAGAGTCTTATTCTAAATGAATTTTAAATTCTCAGAATGAACGTATTTCCTTCAGTCTGGGCTGGATCCATAGGACAGAGTCATGGCTTGTTCCTGATCTTGGGAGAAGTTTGCTTTTATCAAAGTCAAAAGCCGGACCAGCATAAATGGAATAGAGTGGAAGAGAATCGACTAACATGGTTTTCTTTTTGACTAGATTACCAGGCTGTAGAATGGCAGGCGAACAGAAGCCCTCCTGTAACCTCCTGGAACAGTTTATTTTATTAGCCAAAGGCACCAATGGCTCAGCCCTCACCGCTCTCATAAGTCAGGTTCTGGAGGCTCCTGGAGTGTACGTGTTCGGAGAGCTGCTGGAGCTGTCCAATGTGCAGGAGGTAAGCGCTGCCTGGCCCACGGAACACTCTCCTGTTTCCCGGGCCTTCTCGCCCATCCTCAAGTCTCCAGGGACCTCAGGTTTATAGAACCATAGAGCTTAGAGCTAATTAACAGCATCAAGGACCCACAAGGCACTGGTCCAGGCAGAGGAGGAGGAAGATGGGCAGGGGAGGCCTGACTGGCTGGGCCAATTGGTCCTTGGCTGATGATCTGGGTGAAGGAAGTGAGAAGCACATCATTAAGGCTTCCAGGTGTTCTGGAAGGCAGGAATAAAACTCCCGTTGATCTTTATGAGTTAGGAAAGGACTCCAACAAAAACCAGGTTTTCAGTGGAGATAATGTCCCATTGATTTGCTATGGATGCAGCAGACACAGGCTGAGGGAAGCTGGCCAGGAGCAACATGATGTAAAATGACCTCCTGGAGGTGCCGCTGACTGCACAGAGCAGGAAGGGACCATGGAGAAACCCCAAGGGGGTGGGTATGGAGGACAGGAGGATGCTGGGATGGGCCAGAGCCAACAGGAGATGAAGCCCAAGAGATGCTTCTTTGGGGAGGTCCTTGTTAGAGCCACGTGCCATGGTTTGGTCATGGGACAAATTAGTCACAATTTGGTCAGAAAAAATTACGTGGAAAAACTGGAGAGGAGGGAGAACAGAGTCAGCAAAATGGCCAGTGATGTGGGAAGTAGGCTCAAAGTGCCAGGCAGCTTTGCTGGTGTTGCTGGCCTTGCTGGCTGTCTTTGGTGTTTTCTCAGTCATTCTGCAAAGAAGGCTTGGGCTCTGAAAAGTCTGGTTGAAGCTGATGTTCCCTCTGGCCCATCACTCAGGCTGGCTGGACCATTCATGCATGCACTTACGCATCTGAGCATAGGCTCCCTCAGCTTGAGGCTCCAGATGCCTCTCACTGACAGCTCATTCCTGTGCCCCGTGTAGAATTCATTCCTAGGGAAGCTAAAAACTGTGTAGGAAGCCGACTGCTAAAAGCTGCTGGTGAGGAGATGGATGGGCTCTCGGGAGCTCTTCCCCACAGTCCTAGAGACTGCTTTCAGCTCTTCCTGCTTGGGGAACCCCTACTAGGTCCTTGATCCATCCACTTGGGAGCAGAGTTAGGTCAAAGTGCCCCAGGTCTACCCCCAACGTCCTTGTACGCAGCAGTCCTGGTTAGCATTGTGGGAGCTTGTGGGGGACGGGGTTACCCATTCCCCCTTGCCCCAGTGTTCTACCAGCATTCTGGGCCACAACAAATGCTTTATAGTTCCAAAGTATTTTCACGTCCATTGTCTCACTGAATCCTCCCTGTGCACCCCTCCCCTCGGGAGGTGGTTGTGGCCAAGCCAGGCAGCCATTATGAGTCTTCCAGCTCCTCGTTGCTCTTTCCTTGGCTCTCTGTGGCTCCGAAAGCCTGAACAATGCCAGAGATTGTTTAGACGGGATTGTTTGGGACTATTGAGGGAAGCTGCGGAGCCTGTGTTCTCAAAGCTCGTAAAGAAGAGAATGGACAGCTTCCTCTGGGTTATGCTGTGCTCCCTGGCCCAAACCCCTCTGAGTCATTGATCTCAAGACGGGAAGGACGGTTACGGGTCCAGGGCCTGTGACCCTGCTGCCCTGGGGCTACCACCCACATCCCTCCTTCTCCACACTGTGTTTTCAGATGAAACACTCAGAACTCCTGGACAAAACCTGAGAGTTCCCATGGCAGCCTGTGCCCCTAAACTCTCTCTTAGAGTCTCAGGATGGATCTGTTGGACCTTCCTGAGGATGGAACTTGGGAGATGGAGGGACTCCTCAGCTGCCACGGGCATGTGCTTGCTTCAGGGTGGGGGCTTGTCTGCCACAGGCCCTGGGGAGGAGCTGTCATCTAGCCTGGGGGAGGGGGACACATGTCCCAAACATCCCTCAGCCCAGGAGCATTTATGGTCTCCTGGAGGTCTCAGCACTTCTTGAGATGGCAATGATTATTAGTAGTGCAGGGGGCTGTGGTTTCCAGTTTGATGAAAATTCTCTCTTGGCCCCAGCTTCATTTCCTTCCTGCCCCACACCCTGCACCGGTGCTGATTGGCAGAGGTGGAGGGAGGAGAAGGGGTGGGACCAGCCACTTAGATTGAAAACTCAGGTTGACCCGGACAGCAAGACTTTTGTGAACTTTTGTTCAGCCCCGAGGGGCAGTGGTCCCAGGAGGAGGGCCAGAGCAGCCAGCCAGGCCAGGGACTTGGCAGCATTTCCGGGCCTACAGGAATCTCATAATCTAAGATCTAGTGAGTTGGGGCTGCTTAGTTGTGGGAGGGGGCAGGCACAGCGCTGTTGGAAAGGGCCTTGGGCTAGCCCATGTCCCCTCCGCCACAGAGACCCAAAGGCCAGCCGAGGTCACACCCGATCCAGGGATGGGAGGCCGCCGGCTGCTGCCTTGGTCTTCATCAACTGTTCTCCTTCCACAGCTTGCAGAAGGTGCTAATGCTGCTTATTTTCAGCTGCTGAGCCTGTTTGCCTATGGAACATACCCAGACTATATAGGTGAGTGTGGGGTGGGGAGGGGGGCAGGGGGCACCCCACAGGAGCCACGTCCACAGCATTAAGGGTCTGCTGCTGCCTTCTTGTACCTGCCTCAGTGCCCCAATAACCCAGTCATCCTCATTATCTTTTCCAGAGAGAAAGAGAGTGTCACCCAACAAATATTTACTAAGCACCTACTGTATGCCTAGCCCTGTGTTAGGCTCTGGGGATACAAAGACAAAATATCAGTCTATCCGTATATGCAATATTGAGTTTATAAGCTTCATAGCAAGGGAAAATTGGTGCTCCACTGTGGTGTTAGTGGCCCTCTCAGTTGTCAAGCAAAGCCAGAGAGTCATTTGGCAGGATTCTGTTCGGTGAGAATGTGCTGGAGGCACTAGGGATCCCGGGGCAGAGATGAGGCCCAAAGACAGGACTTAGAAGCAGGAACGGTCAGCACCTCCAAGCCAGCCTGGAAGCAGGCTGTGGGTCGAACCCACGGGGCGCTCTCGCTGTCACGGAACCTTCTGGTGCTGTGGAGGTTTAGGGGGTCCTGAGTGTGTGTGCAGGCCCAGGACAAACTGGCCGGGGGCGTGGCCCACCGGTGGTTATTGTTCTGCATTGATTTTTGAAAAGGGGTGTGTGCACATGTTGTGTGCGTGTGCATGCGTGTGTGTTCATGCATGGGGGTGTCATTGCTGCAGATCAGCCGCTCGGCCATGACTGACTTGTAGTCTTTGGCACCAGGGGCTACCTGACTTGCTGAGGGTCACACAACCAATGTGTGTCAGCCGCTGGTCTTGAACCCAAGCCCTTCTGGTCCTGTTTGCTGTACTACGTGGCCTGTCCTGTTTGCATCCTCTCGTGTCAATATTTTTAAATTTTAGATTTTATTTGGATATTTACTGTTTGGTTAGATTGTTCATTAATGTTGCTTTGAAGAAGAAGAAATTAAAGCCAGCTTAATGGACCCCAGACAAAGACAGCCAAATCCGTGGTGTGGCTCAGTGGGAGGTTAGGTTGGGAGTCTAGAGGCTCTTCCTCTCAAAGGTTGTCTCACCTGTATTCTTTGTTTTGTTTGGTGCCTGGCGGCCTGAGCAGCCAACAAGGAGAGCCTGCCCGAGCTCACCCCTGCCCAGAAGAACAAGCTAAAGCACCTGACCATCGTCAGCTTGGCGGCCAGAATGAAGGTACAGGCCACCACTTCCTGAAAAATGGACAATGATTAAGCTGCCTCTAGCGTGCCCTGTGAGAAACCATTTGAGGACTTCCCCTTCCCGCCAGGAGGCTGCCTCACTGATATCTGCAGCTAGCAGCCGGCAGCTGTCGTTGGCCGTTGGCCACCTCAGTCCACACCACAGTGTTGAGGGGCAGGTCACCTGCTGCTCTGTGCATGGTGTCCCTCCTTCCGTCCATCCGTCCCTCCCTCACTCCATCCATCCATCCCTCCCTCCTTCCGTCCTACCCTCCATCCATCCCTCCTTCCTTCTTTCTCTCCCTCCCTCCTTCCTTCTATCCATTCATCCCTCTGTCCCTCCCTATTTCTGTCTATCTGTCCTCCTTCCCTCTATCCATCCATTCCTCTGTCCCTCCCTCTTTCCCTCTGTCCATCCATCCCTCCATCTCTTCCTTCCTGAGACTGGATTTGGGCTCAGATCCTCCTGACTCTGGGCACTGTGGCAGCACTGAGCCACTGTAAGCCCTACAGTCACCGTCTTTCTTGGCAGAGCCAAGATGCCTGTGAGGCTATCACCGGGTATCATGAGAGGCTCCTCTGCTCTTCCAGATGTCAGCCTTTTGTCCCTGACCTCGGGTCTGTGATTCCATCCTCTTTCCCACCTCCATTCCCCAGACGCTCCTGGCTCAGGAGGATCCTGAACAAGGTGTAAAAGGCCCGATGCAGAGGCTGGGGCTTGGGTTCTTGGCCTTCGAGGCCACCGAGGCTAGCACCTCCTAGGACAGAAGAGGGGACAGAGGCAGCAAGGGGGAGGCCCTGGCCCAGGGTCCTGCCTTGACGAAGCGCTTGGGGAGGGGGCGTCTGGGATCCCTCCCGTGGACCCCCGAATTGTTTTCTTGCTACTGCCACGGCCTCTCTTCTTGCTGGTGCTTGCAGTTGGAGAGGATGCAGAGCTCACCAGATGCCTGAAGCTGTGGAGCGCGTGTGGGGCTGTTCTGGGCCCCTCCTCCACTGCTCACAGAGAGAAGTTATGGGGAGCTCTAAGGCCCGAACTAGGGGCAGGGGACAGGGAGGGCCCCGAGAAGCCATCAAGGCCGACTCTCATTTTTCAGACGAGGATACTGAGGCAGAGAGGTTAGAGGATTTGTCCATGTCTTCTGACTCTAAGGTCAGTGCCTTCTTTGTGATTCTGCACTGCCTTTCTAGGTCAAAGAGCTTGGAGACTCCAGAGGCAGAGGTTTATGTTCTGATTTGGGTCTCACCGGTTAGAAGGAGGTTATTTTCCCTTCTCTTTTTACTCATGGTGCCATTAGCCTGTTGACTGGCCGATGTGCCCCTGAAATGACCTTAAGAATGTCCCTTTGAAGTCCTGTCTGTCGGCTGTGCTTGCTGGGCCCTGCCTGGGCACTGGATTCCTAAAATCTAGCATGGCTTTATTGGCAGTGTATCCCCTACTCGGTGCTGCTGAAGGACCTTGAGATGCGCAATCTTCGGGAGCTGGAAGATCTCATCATCGAAGCCGTCTACACGGACATCATTCAGGGTAAGCTGGACCAGCGCAACCAGCTTCTCGAGGTGGACTTCTGCATCGGCCGAGACATTCAGAAGAAGGACATCAACACCCTTGTCAAGACCTTGCAGGAGTGGTGAGGCGGGGGTGTGCACAGAGGGGTCTGACAGGCAAGGAGGGCAGCTTTTCCCTCCTGGGCGCAGATGCCTGCTGGGGAACCAGAATTTTCCTACCTTGGTCCCAGGTCCTCTGGCCTCTTGGGCTTGCTGGGTCCTGGCCTTTCTCCTCCAGAGTGCTGCTCTAGCCTAAGGCCACATGGCCCCCAGCGCTCCCAGATGGACAGCCAGGAAGTGCTGGGCATATGGGCCTACTTTACCCACCTGGTTGGTGAGGCCAATTCCTGGACCTTCCGGTCTCCCAGGGGTGGCACAGCTAAGGAAGGCTTCTGGAGGACAGTTTCAGTGGGAAAATGGGAGTTTTCTGGGCCCTGGTTGGATTCCTGCCGAACTTGTCACCAGGTCCTCTGGGGCTGTACAAGGACCCAGTGTCTGGTGGCTGAGCCAGGATGCCCACACACATATAAAAGGGGGGTCTTGGGGTGGCTGCCCTCCAGCACAGGGAGTGAATTGGGTCACTTTTGTGGAGCCTGCTTCAGTTTAAATTTGAACGGTATCTGACCAGCTCTGACTCTCTAAGAGAGAGAAGTATCCAAGATAACATTAAGGGAATCATATAAATGGCATGTTGATGAGTGAGTACCCCTATGTATGTACGTAGACGTATGTATGTATAGCTTTTATTTTTAAGTGTGTTTTTCTTGTTATTTCTGTGACACACATACATACACAAACAGTTAAAGCATTCACATGTGTGTGACGTGAAGCTCAACAGTTAAGCCACAGGCATTTAATGCTGACAAGGTGCCAGGCCCCAAGCTAGGTGCTGGACCAGATTAATGCTTGGCAAGGTTTGGAAAGCAGCCCACTATAATGGAGATGCCATTGCCCAGAGGAGGCTCAGAGGGCCAGGATAAAGCGGCTTCACCAGCTTCTCCTCTCTGGAACAGCGAGTCCTAACCATGGTTCAGTGAGAAATGAAGTGGGCTGCTGGAGGTTGCTGGCAGCAAGCCTCAGAGTCTGTGGTGGGGATTTTTAATTTGATTTAAGAAGTAATGAGCCTCTGACACAAAAATTATACTTGAGGAAAATGGCATTTGATGTCGGGTACAGCATCCTCTCCCTCAATGCTCTAGAATGTTCCAACTCACCCTGCCCTGCCTCCATTGCCAAGTTGTCTCTTTGGGGCTGAGGGCCCTTGGGCTCACAGGGTCTCTGAAGGAAGTGGGTAAATGGCCATCGTGAATGGGAAGGGGCATCCCAGGTCTCCAGCTGACGTGGCCGGGCCTGGCTGTCCCCTCTGCAGGTGTGATGGCTGCGAAGCCGTTCTGTTAGGCATTGAGCAGCAGGTGCTGAGAGCCAACCAGTACAAGGAGAACTTCAGCCGGACGCAGCAGCAGGTAGAGGCCGAGGTAGGTGGGGGCGGGGTCCTCAAGAGAAGGCAGGACTGCACCTCTGACTGGAAGAGTGATGGTGGCTGGTGCTCGAGCCCCACGTTAGCTTGTTTGGCCCCTGGGGGTGGAGGCTGCTGTTCCCATTTACAGATGGAGATAAGGTCAGAGTGAAAATGGGTGTTGGGGGATTGGCATGTGGGTCCTTTGAGGACACCAGTGTCCCAGTGACAGGTTCTGCCAGACCCTGGCAAGAAGCTTGTGCAGTCCATTACCAGGAACTGTAGCCGTTCCCAAACAACTAGGGAAAAGGCCAAGATGAGTAAGTGAGAAGTTCCAGACATTAGGTGGCATTCAGGAGGAGCTCCCACAACATGCCTGGTGGTGCGCCAGCGTGTGGCTGCAGCAGCAGCCTGGCATCCTCAAACAGAAGCCTTGGGGAGTATTTGCACAAGGGAGCAGGCAAGGGCCAAACATTGTTGGGAAGGCAGGGAGGCATTCCAGGGAGCAGAGGATTCCCAGAAAGCTCTAGAGGGTCAGCCAGGGTGAGGCAGGTGTCAGGACCCTGAGCCAAGGCCTCTGACCTGGGGACCACATTCTGGAGAGCCAGACCTTTGCAGGGGTCATCAGCTCATTGTGGAGGTGGGGGCTGCAGGGGAGGAAGTGGCCTGCCTTGTCATGTGATCCAGCTGCGGGTGGAGCCCAGGCGTGCTTGGAGGAGTAGCAGCCCTTTAGGTTTAGCACATGGCGATTTGAAAGCCAGATTTTCTCGGCAGGCCTAGGCATCCTCTCAGCTTCCTGGTCTTGTTTACAGTTATTCTAATTTGTTTTACACCTTTTTTTTTTTTTTGCTGGCTAATGTGAAGGTAAACTTTGTCCTAGCCCGAATCCGTTGTCACAAATGCTAAAGGAGTGAGGTTTAAGCTGGCAATTGTAATGGGCTGGCAGATGTTTCTGACAGTCGCCTGTTCTTCCCCTGACTCTGAGACTCTTCTTAACACTGTTCTCCTGCTGTGTGGGCTGATAGGTTTTCCTCTTCCATAGACATTATCCCTTGAGGTTACTGCCCTCTGTGCCCTGATGTGGGGGAAGGATTCGGAAGGCCAAGGACCCCAACCAGGGGAGCTTGGAAAGCCCAGTAGGTTTTCCGGTGAGACTCCCCTGCCCAGCCAAATATGCGAATACTCCAAGTAGGCGAATTTGTTTATTATTTCATTCACTGTATTGTGGCTCCTAGGAAAACAAATGAAAGACCATCATTGCACGGGCTGAGCCAGATTGGAGCTCTGTGGCAGGCAGGGTTGACCTGCTTCCTGACCTCAAGGGGCTCATAGTCTAAATAACGTATTTGGGGTGTCAGTGGGTGATACAGAAGGCTATGGCCATGAGTGAGGAGGAGGGTGAGAGCACCCCAAGCTGATTTGGGGAGGGGGGCAGCATTGTAGTTATCTAGAGAAGGCACAGTGCCAGGAATTAACACAGTGTGTCTGGTGAACGATGGTCAGCCAGTTTGGAGTGGAGGGCTTTGGAAAGTAAGAGACAGAACTGGAGTCAGTGTAGGCGGCCTCGAAGGCTCAGATGGGGCGCTGGGACCGTCGTCTGTAGGTGGGTCAGTGCTCTTGGGCGTTTGGGATGCAGCGGGGTGACTTGATTTCAGGAGGAGAAAGCCTTGAAGAATTGAAGCGTGTGTGTGTGTGTGTGTGTGTGTGTGCGCGAGCGCGCGCGCGCACAAAGGGGAGGGGGGGAGCACAACTATGATCTTTGACTCCTCGACTGCTCCTCTCACCTGCACCAGAGCATGCTTGTAGCCCTCCTGTGCCCCCTGCCCACATGCCAACTCTTGAAGTCACTCAAGCCTGCTCTCATTTCCGAGTCTTCTTCAAGCTGAGCGTCCCTGGTGTAATGATGCTAGAGGGCAGAGGGCCTTTGTATGGTTCATTTGGAGGGTCAGTGCTCCCTCAGAGTGTGCTTTCCGCTTCTATCAGTGACTCAAACGGGGATAGATGAGGGCCTTACAGAGTTGCAGATGACACAAAACACTTCACTTTCTCAGGGCACTTGGGCTGAATCGAAGATTGAAGAGATTTTAGATGGATCATTGACTAGACTGGTGCTTTCACAGTTGGTTTTTTCACCCAGGTATAGGTGGAAGAGGCATTGTGGTTCAATCAGGGAGTTAAAATGGACTGCATATGCAGCCTCTGGGGGCATCAATAGATGCCTCGTGGCCAGGCTGAAGGAAGTGGTAAGTCTGCTGCTGGAGGGCCCATTTGGGGAATTGCAGCGTGTCTCTGAGGATTTCCAGGGTGGGGTGAGGACTGGAAATTGTGCCATAAGAGTGCCTGTCCTGTTTCATTGAGTGGTGGGGGCTGTTGTCAAGTACAGGAAGGGCGATCACCCTTGGTCTGCATATCTACCAAAGGCAGGACCTGCCCCCTGCCCACCCTGGCAGTGTCCAAGGAGGCCTAGGGGGCTCTCCGTTCAGGGATGGGCTGGACTAGATGAAGTGCTCTGAAGGCTGGGCCAGCTCTGACATTCTGTGAGTCTTTGATCATCCATAACAAATGACAGAGTCACTGAAAAATAACCTTTTGTGGAAAAGCCAGTGAGTGTGGTTCTCCTGAGGGGAGACCTACCTGGCCGATTTGTTTTGATCTTTTTGGATCAATAGACATGTAAATAATTCCTGCTTTAGGAATTAAAAAAACTCTTGACAAGATTGCACCTCTAAGGTATCAAAAAGTGATCTTGAAGAGACAAGTGTGGTTAGAAGTTCTCAGGGGTGGGGTGGGGCAGGGTGGATCAGTGTAAGGGCCAAGCATCTAGCATCTCTGAGGGTTTGGAAGGAGCTTCCCAGTGGGGAGGGATTGCAAGACCATCTGCCGAGTTTGTGTGAGTAGGCAGAGAGAAGGTCAGATAAACTTGTTAGGGGGTCAGTGGGTGGCAAATGGCATCTGCAGCCAGTGCTTCCAATGCAAGGACCTGAGCTCTTGGTTCTGACCCAGGACTTGGACCTGGGGTGTTCTTGTAGCCCATTCCTGATAAAGGCCCATTGTGCTGCCGTTCGTCAAAAGTCAGCCAAGGATTCGGCTCAGCTTAGCCAACATTTGCCCATGTGACTGTCATGGTGCTGCTCTCTGACTGTCCATCAGACACTTCAGGATGATCGGAGCCTCTCCTGGGTGTCCTGAGGCATCCCCAGCCCCTTCCCTTTGCCCTGGCTCCGTTCTGACCTGCAACTTCACTTTGACTCCACTCGTGCCTTGTTTTCAGCAAAGGAGTCAGGCCCTTCTTTCATTTCTCTCATTTGTTACTTAATCTGTTTCTGTTTCCCAGTGTCTTCCCAGAGTTGCCTCTGCTGGTCCCCCAGGCAAGGTTCTAAAGATGTCCGGGGTGAGGGGGGGCGTCACACGAGGTGTTAACGTTGCTAGACCCCTGTAGAGCACCTGTGATAAGGACAGGCCACAGTCACCAGACACTCAGCACAGTCATCCCTCTTGTCTTCCCCAGGTCACAAACATCAAGAAGACCCTCAAGGCCACAGCATCATCCTCAGCCCAGGAGATTGAACAGCAGCTGGCAGAGCGGGAGTGCCCCCCTCATGCTGAGCAGCGGCAGCCCACCAAGAAGATGTCCAAAGTGAAAGGTCTGGTCTCCAGCCGCCACTAGGGCCGGCCGGGGCAGCCGGCACTCACTGGGCAGGGGAGGGGGAGCAGCAGGGGCCACATTCTTCCCCTTTTACTCTCAGTGGGTTCCGGAGCTGCCCACCAGTCCATCCCAGGTCTCCCATCCTTTCACTGACTTCCCCTTACCCACTTGGTACGGTTCTCGCTAAGCCACGCTCTCACCTCCACTTGTCCCCTTCAGACTCAGGGGCTCCAGGGATGCCATCTCATAGTGTCAGACTCTGCCCTGCTTCCCCCAGACTCCTCCCACTCCTTGGCCTGTATCCTGCACTATCCAGTGGTGACCATCTGTCAGACTGCTTCTAGGTCAGAGGAAACTTTGGCCCACAGATGTTACTCCTCCAGAGAGAATGACCTGCTGAAGGAGGCCCTTCTCTGGGTGAGACCCCATATCCCTCCTTCCCACACCGAACACCCCACAGATACACATCCCTCCGCAGCCCTGAAGTGGGCCAGGACACCTCTAGCCAGGCATCAGCCAGCCAGGAGCCTTCTTCCTGCCTCGTTGCTAGTCGGCAGCTCTGATTCGAGCCGCTGAGGGACGTATTCTGGGCTGTGTTTACCAAACCCACGGGTTTCTTGCCTCCTAAGCCTAGTTCACGTTTCTCACCAGTCGGTGATGCCTGGGGGGGTGACTGAGCCCCTCCAGAACGGTGCTGTGTGTCTTTGCTCAGTGTGGTGCTGGCTGGCAGAGGCTGCCTCTTCAGGTGACCCTCCCTCCCGGCACCTGCTGCCTCTCACTTCTTAGACCTCCTTTGTCTAGTGCGGGGCCACTGATGCTCACCAGGGCAGTCTGTAGATGCCTCCCCTCCTGAGACCTTCCAATTCCAAGTGACTCCATCCTTGGTCGGGGAGCAATGCTGGGGGCCCCCATCTGGAGGATTTGCTGCTGGGCCCTAGCCCTCTTGCTTCTCCTCACTTGGCAGTTGGCCCAGAGCCCTTTGATGGTGGCATTCCAGCAAAGGAAGTGGACTTGACTAGCATTTCTGAACTTGAACTGTTTCAGGTTGTATTTTAATTTTTTTTGTACAGGTTTTGACTCTTAAGACATTTCAACATTTTTTTCCTTTTTTTTTCCTTTGTTGACATTTGTTACAAAGCAACAGCAGGTGATTCACACCTAGTTGGAGGGTTTTGTTTTTCAAAAGCGGGGAGGGGGGGATTATGGCCTGACGCTGAAACAACAGCTCAAATGGAGGAAAAAAAGCACACTTTAGAAAAAATAAAAATGCCAATTTAATGTACTCAAGTGTGGAGTAGGATTGGTTCCACTACTGTTGGTGTGGGGTGTGGGTGTTGCTTGATTCAGTGAAAGTCATCCCTGCTGTCTGCCACTGATGAGGGAGGGATATGACAGGGTTTTTGTACTCATATGTCAGGAAGAAAATGTGCAGGGCTCTAGAATTGCGTTCAGTGTGTGGTCTCTGTTCCTCCGAGCCCTGAAAGCTCTTCTGCTGGTTTTCCAGACCAGACTTCTTAGGCCGCTATACAAATATTCGCATTCAGCATTTTCCTTTGGTCCTTGCCTTTTCAGGTTAGAATGTGATCTTTGCTTCATAGAAAGGCACATTCTGAGTCTTGTGTAAAGTAGGAAATTCATTTCTGAATTTTATAAAGTTCACTGATTGCTTCTTCTTGGATTTACAAACTTGCTTGGGAACTAAGGGGTGGTGGACCCATTCCCTATGTGGTTCTGCTGTTCTTGTTCCTGGAGACTCAAGTGAGTTTAGTGCCCCCCCCCCAATAGTGACCCATTATTCCCTTCCACAGTTTCATTCAGCCACCCTACTGAGGGCTGTCTATAACATGTGGCTGACAGGCTGCATCTTACCCCATTTCTCTCCATAAATAAACAATTTCATTAGCACCCCCTAGCAAAATAAGGATAAGGTATAGGTTTTTAGGGCTAGTACATTAATCTTGGAAGAAAAGCAGGAGGGGAGAGAAACCTGGGGGCCTTAGCCACTCAAGAAGTTGTAATGTTCCAAATCAGACATTTAGAGACTACATTCTGGGGTAGGAGGGCTGGCTCAGGAAGTCCATTGATAGCGTGATTGGCACTCCGTGGAAGCTCAATTCCGGTGCCACATGTGTGTTTTTTAGCCTACACGGATGTAGATAGCATTGCAGACTGTATAAACAATATAAATGTCCAGCTTACTTGTCATAGATGTAACTATCTATAATGAAATACAAATTAGACTAGATCGGAGGTGTCAAAACACGTGGCCCCTGGGCCGCATGCAGTTCACATCACTGCTGAGTACAGCTTGCAATTGAAAAGCATTTAACGCAAATACAATATAACATTTTAAAGTATGTATGTCAGTCATCAAGTCAGTGCGTAGCTCACAGGGTTCCGTGTGTGGTCCCCATTTCTGTCTGAAACCCTTGGACTAGATGACTTCTAAATTCTAGCCTTAATGTTATAGAAATGTCTGATCTTGTCATAAATTTGAAGGAAATACAATGGATGCCAAACAAAGTTTAGAAGGCCATGTGCGTTAGTATAGTACCTGGCACTTAGTAAGTGCATAGTAAATGTCTATTGATTGGCTCAGACCGTCGTCTGGAAAATAAATACGAAAACAACGGACATAGTGAAACGGGAGAAGAAATTCAAAGATTCTGCAATAGAGCAAAGTCAAAGACAGAATGGGAAGAACTTGAGAAATCTGCCATAAAAGAGAGTTGACGTGGCCTCGGGGGTGGGGGTAGAAACCACCATGAGAAAACCTGGAATGCTCTTGTTTTAAGAAATCTTAGAGGAAAATTACTGGGAAGTTCTGGAACCAAAGAATAAAGTACATATGAATTCAGAGGACGCAGAAGAATCTTTAAGTCACCAGGAAACGTGTTTGCCAAGCCTCAGAGATCCTGAGTGAAAGAGAAGATAATGCAGGTGGCCAGGAAGACTGAGACCCAAGGAATTCCAATCAGAACCCTGCAGAGAACTAATCAACAAATATGAAAAGAAGGGAAGTATTGGGATATGATATACCAAAAATTAAAGGAGCATAGCTTGCACTCAATTATGTCCCGCAAAGTTGATTGTTATCCTATATGGGGGGGGGGGTGTATTTTTAACAGAATTGAGGTCTTCCAAGCAATTGACTTGCCAAAGGTCACACAGCTAGTAAGTGTGTCACGTGTCTGAGGCTGGATTTGAACTCAGGTCCTCCTGACTCCGGGGCTGGTGCTCTACTCACTGCACCACCTAGCTGCTCCCAAGCATTCCTTATGATAAAGCTAGAGTTTGACAAAAGTATAAATGAATGATCAGGAGAAAAGTAAGGTAAACAAGCTTGAGTAATTCAAAAGCTTAGGTACTTAGGCACTTATGGTACAAAATCTAGTACTTACATTGTGAAAAGGTCCCCTTTCCACTTCCACTTTGTTTAAAGGTCATGAAAGCAAAGCTATGAGCCAGAATGTCTAAAAGAAATAGCCTGGAGAGAGGGGAGATGGAAAGATGAACTTTGTATTTCTTATAGCTCCCCTATGTGATGGGGGAAGGATGGAGAAACTCATGAACCTCACCCATATCTGAACCAGGCCAGGGAAGATGAAAAGGATTATGGTGCTAGAAGCATAGTGAGGTAAGTGGAGGAGAGGGTTGGGATAAAAAGGAAGAGGGCAGGTATTTAAGCAAAGAGTGTTACAGAATCATGTCAAGTCAAACTAGAATCGGTGACCAGTCTTTCATTTAAGTGTAAAGGGGAGACCCAGTAATTTGTATCTAGGTTTGGAAGAGAGGAGGTTAGGACTACCTTCCAAAAAATACAAATGGGCATATGATCTAAAAAGAAAAATGGGAAGAATCCAAGATTATGTTGATGACAGCTATGGATAGAGTGAAACTTCATAACCAGGCAGGATAGAAGAGGTCCAAAAAGTTTTTTTGGTTATATTAGAACAATAGAAGTTTTGCATGAATCTCTGCAGCTAGAGTGAGGAAGAGGGAAATCACTCCATTAAATGATTGTTAGAAGGTCTGACAGTCCAAAATCTGTAGGGCATTGATTTTTAAAGATGAGTAAGAGCCACACCACAAAATACGGCTGATCAAGGATATGATGTTTTTAAAAATACAAACCACCCAAATGATAAAAATGTTCAAAATCATTAATAAAGAAATGCACGTTAGAATCTAAGTTATTATTTCATGCCCACCAAATCACTTGAGATTTGGAAAGATTTACTAATGGAGGGACTGACTGTTGCTTTGCTTGGAGTTTGTTCATTTTGGAAAACAAATTGGAGTTATACCCCCCCCCCCCAAATTCTTTATATTCCGACCCAGAAATTGTACTCCTGGAATAATATCCAACAGAAATTATTTGATAGCCACAAGAGAGCTATAGGTACAAAATGTTTGTAGCAGCATTATTTGTGATAAGCTGGAAACAAAATATTTGCCTAACAATTATAGAAGGGCCAAACAGATTATGCTATGTTAATGTGGAGTATCACTGTGCCCTAAGAAATTCGAAGGCTTCTGAGAAGTCCATTTGAAGCGATGCCTAATGAAGAAAGCAGAGTCGAGGAATGGCTAAATAGACTGCAACATCTAAATATAGTAGAATGTTCTTGTAAAGTAAGAAATGATGAATATGATAAGAATTCCCAGAGAAACATGGGAAGATTGACATGAAGTGATGCAGAGCAGATTAAACAGAACCAGATGAACAATGTGTGTGATGACTATGGTAGATGAAAAGCATTAAAAGGTAAAAATTCTAAATGTAATAACCAATCATGATCCTAGAGAATGGACAATGAGACATATCACCCTCATAAGGAAAATCAGGGCATGGAATGGTGTGTACGATAACGGACATGGTTGCTGCTGGTTTTCCTTAACTGTTTTCCCTTGTTCACTCTCACTCTACAAACATTCAGTGAGCCTCTGTTAAATGTTACCATGTGCCAAGTCCTATGGTAGTCACCGTGGGGTGCGAAGATGAAAATGAAAACAACATGCCGGCAGGGAGCCGACACTCCATGTAATCGGTCAATAGATAAGTCAATACAAAAAAATTGGTTTTTATGCCCGATGTCATAGAGGCAGAACTGAGATCCGAAGCTTGATCCTCCATCTCTAAGTCCAGTGTTGCCTGCGCTGACCCGGGCTATCTCCCGATAGCTAATTTACTAGATGACAATACTCACCAATAAAACAACACTGTTTAAGGCAAATAAAGTTTATTTGTTGGGTTTTTGGCAGGGGTGGGGTGAGGAACCTGAAGATTTCAATCTTGAGTGGAACTAAGAGTTTCTTTTGGAAGTGAGGAAGGAGTGCATTCCAGGTGTGCAGGGCAGCCCACCTAAAGGCCCCATGGGGACAGCAAGACCATTTGGGATGGAATACAGAATGCATTCAGGGGAACAATGTGAAATCAAATTTGGAAGTGACCTCAGTGGCCCTCTAATCCAGTCCAGAGCTAAAGAAAAATTCATTCCTACATTTACTAGGTGTTTATTCATATGCCAGGCATTGTGCTAAGGGCTAGAGATGGAGAGACAGAAGAACAGGTGATCTCTAAGCCAGGTAGCAGGGCTCTGATCCTCCTCTCCTTGGCAGGATGTCTGGTAATGGTAGCGTACAGACTAAAACATTGCGCCCAAAGATAGCTGGGGACAGAGCCAGTTTAGGGGAGACCCAGAGCACCCACCAGATCTATAAAACATGGCACCCAGGATGTCTGGCTCCAGGGAAATATGGGGGAGTTCCTACTCTGTCCCTAGGAGGCTGGTGAGGAGCAAGCTGTGCTGGTGCATGTTACAACCAGTGGTTGGTCGGGCTGGGCTGTTTGTTTTGTGCACCTCCCAGCTAGTTTCGTGTTTTTGTCTCTGAGCATACTATCACCTTCAGCATCACAACTGGCATTTCAATAGCTCTTGAAGGTTTTTAAAGCCTCACGGCCACACTTGGAGTGCTGTGCCACCAATGTTGGTACCGCTTTCTAGGTGACCGTGAAGGAGCCTTTGGACTCAACCTCTCACTTTAGAGATGAGGAGAGTGACCCTCAGGGAAGGATGACAGAATCCTAGAGTGGACCTGGAAGGGATTTCATTCCATCCTTCTCACTTTACAGAAGAGGACCCAGTCTCAGAGGAATGAAGTGATTTGCTAGTAGCTATGAGATCCTGAACTGAGAGCCCACGGGAACCTCACAGGCCATTGGGTCCATTCTCTTGGAGCGTTTAAATTTTTTTCTTTCTTATGTTTTGGACCTGCCAAGCATCAACAAACCTGAACATTTCCTTATACAAAGAAGAATAGTAAAAACAGATTTGCATGTAATGTCTCGACTCCCTATTAGCTCCAGCTTGGCTTTTAAAAAGTGTTAAGCATGGTACTTCCAAGACTGCTTTGCAAACCTAACTGTTGTATTATGTTGGCTATCGTCCTTCTTCTTGTCTCGGTCTCTCTTCTGTGTATTTTTAGAAGTGTTCCATTGTGGTTTTTCTTTTTCTTGGAGGTAGGCCAGGGTCTATCACTATTGATGCCCCATTCTCCTTCCCATCATAACTCTCCCCCAACCCAAAGCTCTCCTTCATAACAAATAAACACAGTCAAGCCAAATAAATCCCCACATTGGCCATATCTGAGAGGTCCAGAGACGTGGACTGCTTCGTTTGTCCAATGTCATCCAGGTGGGGAATGGTGGAGCCAGAATTCAAACTCTCCTTCGACATTCTTATCCTCTCTCTCTTGGCTTCCACTGTTACCTCAATTTAACGAACATTAAGCAGCTTTTCCATTCGAGGCATTCTGCTGGTTCTGGGTATACAAAGAGAAAGCCCAGACCATTCTGTCTTCAAAGAGCTTATGTTCTCCTGGAAGGGGGCAGATAGAATGGAAGTACAGATAAGTAGAATACAATGTTGGGGGGTGACAAGGGAAGTGGAGGGGAGCAAAGGAGAAACCTCAATAAAATACTCTGAATAAGTTTAAAGATGGAGAAAAGTACCTTCAACTGGGTAGAAGGCCAAGCTGGGGGGATGGGGAAAGACCAGCCATTGGAGGTGCCCCCTCAAGTGGTGAACAGAGATAAAGAGGGAGTGAATGATCTGTTGTAAGGCTGAGAGTGGGTTGAGTTCAGCCTGAGGACAGCTGGAAAGGTCTGGCTGGAATGTAGAGTGAGGGCAGGATCATGGGGTCAGGCTGGGAAGGGCTTGTGTCAGGAGATTCCTTAAAGGGCAAGGCCTGATTGATCCTGGGGTGGGAGTGGGGGGCAGAGGGGGTGGGGGTGGCCCCTTCTCCTGAAGCAACACTCATCGTATTTACTTCCTAGTGTCTGTCATATATAAGTGCTTAATAAGTATGGATTGATGGATGGGTAGGGAGAAGGTAAAGTCCTTGAGGGCATGTACTGTTTCATTTTTGTCCTGGCAGTGTGGAAGCCTTTAGACACAGGCACACAGTAGGTCCTTAATAAATAGACTTGATCGATCTGTGCTTTTAGTCTTTTGGACAGTCTCTTCCCACCCGTGCCGGTCACCATGTTTCAGTACCTTCATAATAGTCTTCCTGAATTGCTGTGGACCAGAAACATCACCCCCTTAATAATGTGATTTGGGAAGAGCCCATACCCTTGATGTTACACATGAGAAGCTTTTTGCAGGCCTTAAACCATTATATTGTATTACCCTATATTACAAGGCAAGGTTAAAGTGAAGGAAGAGTTGGCACGTGACTTTTGTTTCAGGTAATTGTGCGCTCAGTGCAGCCTTCGAAGCTAAGACGCATCAGAGTATGGCTCTGTTCTCCGCTGCTTGTACTAATTTTGACCTAATAATCAACACCAAGAAAACACAGGCGCTCCACCAGCCAGCACCACATCATCCATACATGGAACCATCGGTTACAGCAAATGGAGAAGTTTTGAATGCTGTGGATAAGTTCCCTTACCTTGGCAGTGTACTTTCTAGGAGTATAAGCACACGTTGCCAGAGCTAGCTCAATGTTTGGGCGGCTCCAAAGGAAAATGTGGGGGAAAAGAGGTATTAGACTGATGACCATACTGAAGATCTATAGAACCATCATGCTGACCTCATTGTTGTATGTCTGTGAAACCAGCACCATGCCAGGAAACTGAATCGCTTCTATTTGAATTGTCTTTAGAAGATTCTGAAGATCCCCTGGCAGGATAAGGTACTGGACACTGAGGTCCTTTCTCAAGCTAAATAGCCAAGCATTCAAACTCTGCTGCAGAGAGCCCAGCCAAGCTGGGCTGGCACGTTGTTTCAATGCCAAATGTATGCTTGCCTAAAATACAGAGAGCTCAGACAAGGCAAGCACTCACATGGTGGTTAGAAGAAGTGATACAGGGACACTCTCAAGGACTCTCTGAAGAACTTTGGAATTGATTGTGTGACATGGGAGACATCGGCACAGGACCGCTCAGCATTGCGTGCCCACGTCAGAGAAGGTGCCATGCTCTATGAGTAAAGCAGAATTGAAACAGCTCAAAGGAAGCTCAGGATGCATAAATTTAGAGAATCCACCCCAAATGTTCCCACGGACTATTTATACCCCACCTGTGGTAGAGCATTCTGAACTCGTATTGGCCTGATCAGCCACAGTCAGACACACTGTACCTTTATTCTAACATAGTGGTCATTTTGACCCTCTTTGAGAATGAAGGACAACAGCTACCACCAAACCATTATATTACTCTGAGTCCATTAGCTAAGACATTTGTGGGTTTATTTTTTCTTTTTTAAAACCAGATTCACAACTCAGGATAAGAGAGATGTGGCCACATAGCAATCCATCTGCTCTCCTGAGCTAAAGAATTTACAGTCCCTGCAAGGTATTTCTGCTGCATGTCTAGGGACACATCATATACTTCATCTATCCTATGACGTGACACCACAGTTACATATGTTGTTTCATTGTGGGGGGAGGGAAAGAAAGAGAGAGGGGGCGAGAGAGACAGAGAAGGACGGATAAGAAAGACAGAGACAGAGAAGGAGGTGGGGGAGAGAGAGAGGGAGAGGAAGAGGGAGAGAGAAAGAGATGTGCAGGGGCCTGTGATACATCATATAGTAGTGTTACACACAAACAACGTTGTGCACCCCTTTCCCATTGTCCCCGACATGCACCACATTTGGTCACACAGTGACTAACAGGGTGGCCTGGTCTTGAACCAACAGCTATGGCACGCTATTTCTCTTTAGGCTACCAGGTGGCACTCAAAGCTTGAGCCATACCACCTTACTGCAAACCACACTCATGTTACTGCTCACCTTTCTCTAATGCTCCAGGTTCAGAACAACTTCTTTCTACAAGAAGCTGAAGCTCTATCCTTTAGAGTCACACAGTTTTTCAAGGAGCCTTCCTGCTAATGGACTGTTTTTATGAAGCTGATCACTCTTGTGGGTAGCTTCTTGGTCGAATTTCTCAATAGAAGTCTGTTAAGCCTGTGATGTGTCCAGATCACACCAGGGGCCACATTTTACGGGACCTCATGGCTTTGTTCTGTTTCTAACACATGGTCAGGGCAGAATTCAATACGGCGCATCCACATCATGTTGGTTACGTTTTAGAGTCTGGCAGTTATGTAGAAAATGTCTCTTGATGAGGAATTGCCATCAATAGGCTCTCAGTGTCACAAATATCTCCTAATGTCACCTTTGACAGTATCCTGCAGCCAAGTTTGTAACCCCAGTGTCATCCTTCACTCTCCTCCTCCTCCTCCTCCTTCTCCTCTCTCTCTCTCTCTTTCTCTTTCTCTCTCTCTCTCTCTCACTCTCCCTCTCCCTCTCTTCTCTGTCTCTCCCTCTCCCTCTGTCTCTGTCTCTGTCTCTCTCTCTCTCTCTGTCTCCCTCCCTTCCTCTCTCCCTCTCCCTCTCTTCTCTGTCTCTGTCTCTATCTCTGTCTCTGTCTCTCTCTCTCTCTCTCTGTCTCTCTGTCTCTCTCTCTGTCTCTCTGTCTCTCTCTCTCTCTCTCCCTCCCTTCCTCTCTCACTCTCCCCCTCCATCTCTTCTCTGTCTCTGTCTGTCTCTGTCTCTGTCTGTCTCTGTCTCTGTCTGTCTCTGTCTCTCTCTCTCTGTCTCCCTCCCTCCCTCTCTCATTCTCCCTCTCCCTCTCTTCTGTGTCTCTCAGTCTCTCCCTCTGTCTCTCTCTCCCTCTCCCCTCCCATTTCTCTTTCGCTCTCTGTCTCTTGGTTGCCAAGAAATGACTCCTCCCATATGGTGAGTATGCAAAATAGCTTCTTTCCCCAAACCCTGCAAGCACTGGGTCTCCTGGACCAGGGCCACGGCTTCTTCTTGGATACTTTCTCCTCTCTTGGCTTCCATGACATCGTCCTCTTGATTCTCCTGCCTGTCTAATCATTCCTTCCTCACCTCAATGCTCAGTCATCATCCATGTCCTATTTTCTAACTGTGGATGCTGCTCAAGGCTCTGTCTTGTTTCGCCAGACTGCCACAGGGGTCCTGGCCACCAAAAAGAGGAAGAGACACTAATCCAGAAGGACTTGGGTAGACGTAGGGAGTGGGTGAGGAGGCAGGAGTCGCCGCATAGGGCAGAAGGCAAGTCCAGAGATTCCAACGAGGGAGAGACAAGACACGGAGTGAGTCATTAGGTCTGGCTAGGCACATCCCGAGACAAAACCAATGGCAAGCAGTGAGGCCAAGGCTAGAGGAGAAGAGCAAGTGGCCCTCTCCGTGAAGGTTAGACAGTTACAGGGGCAAAGCACCCCACAGGGCATGCATAATGTTAAGATGAGCAAAGCGCTGTGCTAATGTGCCTTGGGGCCACTAGGTGGCGCCATAGCGCACAGAGCACTGGGCCTGGAGTCAGGAAGACTCATCTCCCTGAGCTCAAATCCAGCCGCAGATACTTCCTAGCTGTGTGACCCTGGGCGAGTCACTTCATCCTGTTTGCCTCAGTTTCCTCATCTGTAAAGGGATCTGGAGAAGGAAATGGCAAACCAGAAAACCCCAGATGGGGTCCTGAAGAGTTGGACATGGTTGAAATGATTGGATACCAATCCTCCCTCCCTCCCTCCCTCTCTCCGTCTGCCTCCATATACATGTCTATGTAAAATAATACATATATACACGCACACACACATATGTACATACACACGTGCACGCACACACAATTTACAGATGTTATTTTGGAGATCTAGAGCTCACCCAGACGTCATCAGGTTGACCACGGCTGTAAGGTTTTTCACAACTGCTTTTCTTTTCAGCGTCTGCAGCCGTCCTATAAATTGCTCCCCTGATTCTGTCTACTTCCTCCTGCAGCAGTTTATACACGTCCTCCCGGGTCATTCTGGATCTGTCCCTTTCGTTGTTGCAAAGAGAGCCAGGAATTCGATGTCTGCCTTGATGCTAGGGGACAGATGATGACACACAGGTCTCTCTCTCCTTGGTGGAGAGGTGGGGGACTATGGCAGCGTATTAATGCATACACTAGGAAAGGCTATGGAAGGTTATTGGAACCGATGGGAGTGAAAAAATTAGAAAGCATCAATAAGACCTTTTTAAATCAAATTCGAAAATGCACAAAACTTATAATGACCAGGAATTTGTAACCTAACAAAGAAAGCGCTGAAGAATGACTTAATTCCTCCCTTCAAATCTCTGAGAAGTAGAAGACATAGATCCCTATCTGTATCTGTGTGTGTGAGTATGTGTGCGCGTGTGTGTATTGTCTGTAGGACTGCTTATGAGTCTGTCACCTGCTGAGAGTCTGCATCATGGGGGAATAAGCTGTAGTTTACCTTTCCATCGATACCCTGTGCTGGCTTATTTGGGCCAAGTAAAGAAAAGACATTGTAAACAGCTAATGGGATTTTGTAGCTCCTCTGACCCAATCTCTGGGCCGCTAGGGGGCGCCATAGTGCACAGAGCACCAGGACTGGAGTCAGGAAGACTCATTTTCCTGGGTTCAAATCCAGCCTCAGATATTTACTAGCTGCGTGACCTTAGGCAAGTCCCTTCACCCTGTTGGCCTCAGTTTTCTCATCCATAAGATGAGCTGGGGAAGGAAATGGTGAATCACTCCTGTGTCTCTGCCAAGAAAAGACCCCAATGGGGTCATGGAGCGTCGGACACAACTGAGCAACTGACCCAATCCCCTCATTTCACAAATAGAGAAACAGGCCCAGAGAGTTCAGCGACTTTAGAGCTGGACGGGACCAGCTTCAAACCCCTAATTTTACATGTGGGGAAACTGATGACAGGAGAGGTGAAATGACTCATGTCCATGTCAGATTCGGGATTTGAACCCAGGCCCTGCGACTCCCCATCCAGCACCGACCTCATTGCCCCATGATACCTCTCTGGGCTGTGGTTGGAAAGAGTGCAGAGTGCCCCACCCTGCTCACTGGGTTTGTTTCTGGGTCTGCCCCTGCAGGCACGTGGAGAACGTCTATCTCTGCTAGGAAGCTGATGAGGGGGCAGCTGGGGGACGAGACACCCCCCCGAAGAGGCGCTCAGAGGCCAGAGCTCCTGGTGCATGCCGGCCTGGGGCAGCGTCCTGACTGGGAATGCACCTCCTGGAGAGCCCCAGGCCAGCTCTTCCCCTCGAGCCCTGTCGCCGAGGCCCTCCCTTGTCTCTCAGCTCTGGGGGTTGGACAATATCATGGCACAGGGAGAAGGGGGTGTTCGTGCGTCAGGGTGGGCACTAGCTGGAGACCGGGTGCTGATAGAAGCGGGGGAAGAATGGCTGGGCCTAGAGAGAGACCAGGCCAACTGGTCAAGGAATCCCGCAGCTGTGTTGGAGCCAGGGCCCAGGAATGAGGGCAAGGCTCCTGGTCAGCTCTGTGCTTGGCATCAGCACATCAGACAGATGTTGGCATTGCCATGATATCATCATTATTGTGTGGAGAGGAGACCTGGTGTCCCTTGCTAGGTCAGGCCTTTCCTGATCCCCACAGTGGCCAGGCAGAGTGCTGGCCCCAGAACTGGGAAGGTTTGGATTCAAATCCCGGCTCTGGAGCTTATTCACAGTAAGGCCTGGATAAATCAGTTCCCCCTCTGACCTCAGTTCCTTCCAGTAATCACAGCCTCCACCTCAAGGGTTGTTTCAAGAATTAATTGAAATAATGTGTTCAAAGACCTGAGATCAAATTCAGCCTCACTGACTAGCTATGTGCTTTAACCTTTAACCTTTGTAGGCCTCAGCTTGAGGTAGCCAGGTGGTGCAGTGGATAGAATGCTGGGCCGGAGTCAGGACGACCTGAGTTCAAATCCAGACTTATTAATTCTTACCTTAACCTCTGGATTCTTAATCTATCTTGATTCTTATCGATGGTTTAGATAAAGGCAGAGGTGGCATGCTTATTAAATTTGAAGAGGACACCAAGCTCGGAGGGAGAGCTACCCAATGGGTGAGGATCCTGGAAGATCTTGACTGGTGAGCATTGATTGAGTAGGGATAAATGTAAAGTAAAGATAGGGCTCAAAAAAATCAACCTCACAAGTGTGAGGTGGAGAAAACATGTTCTTTTCATTTTCCATTTTAAGGGGAGAAAGGGAAGGACGTGGAAGGAAATTTAGGCAATGTAAAAGCAAAAGATATCAATACAAATTTATCTGAATAAAGAGTGGTCAATCTGGAGTCAGAGGACCTGTGTTTAAATCTCACCTTCACCACTTACCACCAACTAGGACGAATCACTCTCTGGTCCTCAGTTTCCCTATCTGTAAAATGACAGGATTGAACTAGATGATGTTTAAGGCCCCTTCCTGCTCCCATGACCAGGTTTCACACTTTGGACAAGTCCACTTGATTCAGTTCAGCAAATACTAACTGGGCACCCTCTAGGTGCTACGCTTTAGGTGTTAGAAACCATGACCTTCCAGTCCTCCCCCTTACCCCCCACATCTTGCAAACACAGGTCTGTCTCAGAAGGTCTTTGCAAGTGCAGAAAGCATCATCCTGAACAGGAGAGCTGGCCTCTGACCTGGTCAGCTCTGGACACAGCATTTCAGAAGGCTTCGGGTGAGCTGAAGAGCAGCCAGAAGAGGGAGGGGTCTGGCATCGAAGCCAGCTAGAGATGTTCAGCCTGGGGAAAGCCCATGGGGATCTCATGGCTGTTTTCAAATGTCTATGAGGGCTGGAAGGTGAAAGAACCTGTTGTCCTCTCTATCTCCCACCTCCAGGCCTTTGCACATGGGGTTTCCCATGGCTAGAATACACTCCTGCCTCACCTCTGCCTAGCTTCCTCTGAGTCTGAAGGGCCCATTTACCATACAAGGCTTGATCAACTATTTATATTGTCTCCCTGCTCATTCTTTGTATACCCTTTGTGTTCATTTATTGACCTGCATGGGAGGGGGGTCTCCCTCACCTCCACTGGGAGAATGGAAGCTCCTGGCTGGGAGGGACAGTTCTATCTTGGGTCTCTATCCCCAGCACCCATTGAGGGCCCGGTCTGGAGGGGAGGGGTTGGTTGTTGTCCTTTGTTCTCGAAGAGGACCAAAATGACCACTACGTCAGAGTTAAGGTGCAGCGTATCTGACTGTGGCTGCTCAGACCAATATGAGCTCAGAATGCTCTACCACAGGTCGGGCACAAACAATCTGTGTGAACATTTGGGATGGATCCTCCAAACCTGCCCATCCCGCATTTCCTTTGAGCTGCTTCAGCACCTCCTCGGATGAGGGCATGCCATGCTGGACGGTCCTGTGCCAGCGTCTCCCATGTCATACAATCAAATCCAAAGCTCTTCAGAGAGACCTTGAGAGCGTCCTTGTATCTCTTCTTCTGACCACCATGTGAGCGCTTGCCCTGTGTGAGTTCTCCATAAAACAGTCTTTTTGGCAAGCGCACATTTTTGCATTCAAACGATGCAGCAGCCCACCGGAGTCGCGCTCTCTGAAGCAGAGTTTGAACTCTTGGCAGTTTAGTTCGAGTAAGGACCTCAGTGTCTGGTACCTCATCCTGCCAGGGGATCTTCAGAGTCTTCCTAAGACAATTCAAACAGAAGCCATTCGGTTTCCTGGCATGGCCCTGGTAGACTGTCCAGGTTTCACAGGCATACAACAGTGAGGTCAGCACCACGGCTCTGTAGACCTTCAGTCTGGTAGTCGGTCTAAAACCAACAGTAAGAACCCTGAGAGGTTTTCCAGTACAATGCCCCTTCCCTTATCTTACAGGGGAAAATGGATTGAGGAAACAGAGGCCTAGACTGGCCACTAGGGGGCGCCACAGTGCACTGAGTGCCGGGCCTAGAGTCAGGAAGACCTAAGTTCAAATCCAGCCTCAGACACTTACCAGCTGTGTAACCCTGGGCAAGTCATCGAATCTGCCTCAGTGTCCTCCCAAGGTAGAGGTAGAGATGAGGACACTGAGGCAGATTTGATGACTTGACCAGGGTTACACAGCTGGTAAGTGTCTGAGGCTGGATTTGAACTCGGGTCTTCCTGACTCCAGGCCCAGCCCTCTATCCACTGCACCACTGCCCTCCTGCCCTCGTAGGTGATCAGTCAATATTAGTAGCCTCAGGTCCTAAGCCTCGTCACCTGTGGCAGTAGCTGGAGGGTCTGCTGGCCTCCAGCCTCTCCCCACTCCAGTCTGCTCCTTATCCAGCCATCAAAGCGACTTTCCTAAAACAGGCCTGATCATTCCACCCCCTCCTCAGGAACCTCCGGGGGCTTCTCGTCGCCGCCAAGATCCAATGTAGCATGTCCTGACCCTCCCCCTCACCCCACCCCGCCCTGGTCCCAGTCTACACCCTGCTCCCCAACACACCCATTTCCATCCCGTGACCCAAGACCCTCTGTCTGGACTCTGGGCATTCTCTCTGGCTGCCCTCATGCCTGGGACACTCCCCTTCCTCCCCTCCCCCTACCGAGCTTCCTGGCTTCCTTTATGTCTCAACTAAAACCCCTCCTTCTCCAGGAAGCCTTCCCCAGACTCTCTCAATTCCAGGCCTTCTCTCTGGCCATTATTTCCTATTGATCCTGTGTGGAGCTCACTTCGTCCGTATTTGCTTGGTGTCTCCCCCATTAGATTGTGAGCTTTCTAAGGGCAGGACTTTTCTTTGCTTCCCTTTGTATCCCCAGTGAAAGCCCAGTGCCTGGCACATAGTAGGCGCTTAATAAATATTGACTGACTGACAGAGTGGACAAATAATAGTATCCAACAGAATGGGCAGCACCCTTGGTGCTTAGAAGAGCCTGCCCTGCTGGCACCGTGGGCATCACAGAGAAGACTCTGGGTTACAGTCCACTTGTGTTGGTACTTCTCATGGCCAGCAGAGGGCAGCAAAGCCACACTTCTGAACATTGAGGGAGGTTCCCTGACTGTTGGCTCTGCAAGAGAACCTTTTTAAGCTTATGCAGAGGTTCTTAACCTGGGGTCCGTGAACTTAAAAAAAAAAATTCTTTTAAACTGTTTTTTCAAATGTTCCATTAACTGACTTCTTTAATAGTTCTGTGTATTTTGTGCATTTTAAAATATTGTTCTGAGAAGGGGTCCCCAGCCTTCAAAAGGTCCGCAGCCTCTGCTCCAGTGCAGCTCCCTCAGTTCACAGAAGGGGAAACTGAGTCACAGAGGAGCGTGTGGCTCAGGGGGTTCTTAACATGTAGTCTGGGAACCTGCTTTCTTAAAAAAAATTACTATTTCAATATAATTGGCTTTCTTTGCATCCCGTATTTAAAATCATGATTCTGAGGAGTCCCATAGGCTTCCTGAGACTGACCACCTAAGGGGTTCAGGGCACAAAAAAGACGAAAAATCTTCAGATTTTACAGAGGAGGAAACAGGTCCCTGGAGAGGAAAAATGGTTTGCTTGAGGCAGCTGATGGCACCGAGTACAGAGCTCTGGGTCTGGAGTCAGGAAGATCTGAGTTGGAATCCTGCCTCAGACATTTACTAGCTGTATGACCCTGGCAAGTCACACAAGCCCGGTCTGCCTCAGTTTCTTCAAATGTAAAATGGAGGTCGTGGTAGCACCTATCTCATGGGTTTGTTGTGAAGATGAAGTGAACTATTATTTGTAAAGGGCTTAGCACGGTGCCTGGCACATAGTAGGTGCTTCGTAAACATTGATTGGTTGATTCACACCTTCACCTATCAGCCTAGGGCCAAGGTGCTAGTGACTGGCCAAAAACAGGCATCCCTAGATGGATCAGGGGAGGGAGGAAGCCGCTGGAGATTAAGTCTCATTGGGAAAGTTCTCTTCAAGATAAGGAAGCACACTTCCTTCCTTTTGGCAGAGAGAGGGTAGGAAGAGCTATTGTCCACTATGGGGACCATACTGGGTGATGGAGCCAGCTCAGACTGGCTCAAGAGAGTTCGGTTGTTAAATTTTCAGTAAATATTTACACCTTGAAACTTGGCAAACCACAAATCAAGGCTTGACTTAACTGCTTTGTTAATCTCCTATACTGAAGAAAGTGATAGAGAAAATGTTTGTAGGGATTAAACTTACAAGTGTGTGGTGGGTACACTGCTTCTCTCAGAACCAGTTGTTAAACATTTACTAGCACACCACTGATCAGATGCAGGTCAGCCATAATCCTTGTAATAAAGGTTGTTGCTTTTCTTTGTCACAAAAGAAGGTTCAAAGTGAGGGGGTAGAGGGAAATTACTGAAGCAAAGACAAAAAAAAGTCAATAAAACTTTCTTTTCAAAGGATAAGACTCTTCCAAGAGTTACAACTTACACTCATTGAGGTTCCCAAAGTGGGCGATACCAACCCCTGGGGAGTACTGGAAATGATCCAGGGGGGCTATAGGAGCCTCAGGTGCAACTGAAGGGTGTTGAATAAAAATAAGGGGGCCACGGAAGCATAAGGAAGGAAGAGAAGAAAATTTTGAAAAGTTGTTCATACATGTTTCATCTGTTGTGCAACTGGGTTAAAGTTGTGATTACATTATTTTCCAAATAAACACACAAAATGCAAATTATAACTGATTAGTGGTCAAGTCCACTGACAGGTCTTAACAAGTAAGTGTTGGCAGGCCAGCCTGGTGGGCATTGTAGAGAAGTCCAGCATGCATCAGCAGGAATATGTGCGTGTAATGACTTGTTTACTATGCAATACTATATGGTTGCATGAGGCGATATTGCCTCATTAAAATTTTAATACAGGAAACAATCCCATAATTTTACAATAAATTATTAAATTTGAGATGCATTGTTTTTTTAAAAATTTATGTATTTTTTGAAATGATGCAAATTTTAAAAAAACTGTTAAAAGGTTAAAGAAAGTAGATTTCTGGTGCTGAGTAATTTTTTAAAGGGGGTGGTAGGCTAAAAAGGTTTGGGAACCTCTGGCATAGTGGCTACAGACATGCTCTAAGTTCAAATCCTGCCCTTGACACAAACTGGCTGTGGAACCCTGGGCAGTCCCATCTCCTCCCCCTGCTCCAGTGACCTTTGGGAAGCTATCAGTTGCAGAGAAGGGGCTGACCTGCATTGGAAGGGAGAATTTCCTCACCCAAGAATTCCCAACATCAATGAAATCTCAGGTCCTATAATGAATTAAGGGATATCTGAAGCATCCAGAACCATTTTTCTGGTCTCTTTAATGAAAAGGAATGGACTTTGCATAATCCTCTCAATTAGTTCAATTTAATTGAGCAAATGTCTATTAAGCAACTCCTAGGAGCCAGGAGCCGTGCCAGATGCTGGGGATGGAGACCCCGGGCACCTCCTGCCTGGGTGACCTCAGCCAGTCCCACAACAGCCAGCCCTGTGCCTCATTCCCAACATCTAGAAAATGATGGGCTGGTTTCGTGGGTCTCTGGGGTCCCTTCCTGCCCCCTAACTTTAAGGAATTCAGGAGAGGTGTCCATAGTTGAGAAAACACAAAATCAATCAAGAAGAGAAACAGCATTCCACAACTGAGGAAATCCAGGAAGGCTTCAGAGAGTAGGTGGCTGAGCCTTGACTAAGGAGTCTCAGAGGTGAAGACGCGAGGAATGGTTTAAACAAATAATTATATAATTACATTATATTATAATTCATATAAATTATTACAGATGAGAGATGGTATTTCAATTTCATAGAATAGTTTCATTTGAATGGAATGGAAGGGGAATAACGTGAAATAAGGCTTAAATGCCAGGAAAAGGAGACTGTATTTTATTTTAGAGGTGATAGGGAGCCACGGATGGCTTTTGAGCAGGGCAGTGACACAGTCAGATCAGTGTGGTCCAAGCTTCCTCACTTGTAAAATAACGGGCTGCCACTAGATGGCCTCTGGGGTCCTTGCGGCTCTAATGTTCTATGGGCCAGGGAAGGGGGCCCTGGAGGAGATAACAGAGGCAGGGAAAGGCCTCCTGGAGTCTGTGAGATTTGACTGAAGTCTTAAAGGAAATGAAGCAATAGAACAAGGTATAGGCAAAGGCCAGAGTATTTTTGGTGGAGGGGACAGCTAGTGAAGGGCAGAGACCCATACTCGAGGAAGCCCAAAGAGGTCAGCACCCACTGAATTGTGGGTGGAAGGGAGTATTGGAATGTAAAGTCCTTGAGGGTAGGGACTGGTTTGAGTTTTGACTTACCTTCTCAGTGCTGGGTATACAGTAGGTGCTTAATACATGCTTGTTAATTGATTATTTGAATGACAACAGAAGAAACAAATTCCCTATTCATACTCCCCATCTCTTCAGCAAAAGAGGAAGATGCATTTTTCTTAATATACGATGTTACATCTCCTGCAGAAGGTATCACCATCCAGAGCCATGTTCCAATCTCCATCTTGCACCCATGATACCTGTTAGGTCCCATTTGCCCCCTTGCATCTTATTCCATTTGCTTGTCCCCTGTCCTTGGGGCATTTATACAGACAGAATGGAGTCTCCAGAGCTGATTGCTGGCTCCCTCCTTGGATTTTGTCTTCTGCGAATTTCTAGGTGTGGGTAACGCTATTCTTCCTACCTTGTAGCTAGATTCTAGGCTAGAAGTGTCAAACACACAGCCCCAAGGTCACGTGGATGCTTGCAACACTAGTGTGGCCAGAACCGGATTAAAATGTAATTGAGATAGTTTTAAATTATTTATTTTTAACATTCATTTTTTAAAAATTTGAGTTTCAAATTCTCTCCCTCCCTCCTGTGCCTCCTCCATCCAATGAGAAGGCCATCAATTATACACGTGATGACATGTTTCCATATTGGCCATGCTGCAGACTCCCCTCCCCCAACAAACAAAAAACAAAGAACAAGAGAGAAAAATGAAGAAAGTGAAAAATGTCTCCTTCAATCTGCACTCAGATTGATCAGTTATCTTTGTGGAGGTAGATGGCATTTTTCATCATGAGTCCTTTGGAACTGTCTTGAATCCTTGTCTTGATCAGAATCACTAAGTCTTCCATGGTTGATCATGCTTACAATGTTGCTGTCACTATGTGCAATGATCTCCTGGTCTTGTTCATTTCACTTTGCATCAGTTCATGTACCCATCTTCTGAACCCAACTCATTTCTTATAGCAAAGCAGTATTTCTTTTTTTATTAATTAATTAATTTTTATTTTTAGTTTACAACATTTCAGTTCTTCAAGTTTTTGAGTTTCAAATTTTCTCCCCTCCCTCCCCTCCTCCCTCCCTACCCAAGATGGCATGCAATCCGATATAGGCTCTACATAGTCCTTCCCACTAAACATATTTTTACGATAGTCGAGTTGCCAAGAAGAACTACAACCAAAGGAATGAACCATGAGAAAGAAGAAACAAAACAGAAACAAAAACGAACAAACAGAAAAAGAGAGCCGATAGTTTGTCTCCATCTGCATTCAGACTCCGTAATTCTTTGTCTGGAAGTGAACCACCTTTTCCATCATGAGCCTTTTGGAGCTGCCTTTGAACCTTGTATTGACGAGAAGAGCCAAGTGTATCAAAGTTAGTCCTTACAGATACCGTATGTCTGTAATTGTGATACTGTTCTCCTTCCTGGTTCTGCTCCCCTCACTCAGCATTATATCATGTAGGTTTTTCCAGGTTATAATGAAGTCCGTATCTTCCCCATTTCTTATAGCACAGTAGCATTCCATTACCTTCATATACCACAACTTGTTCAGCCATTCCCCAATTGATGGGCATCCCCTCAATTTCCAAAAATGTGATTGGGAATGTTTAATAAAATAAATGCAAATACATTAAAACATAGATAATGTTGACTTCTAGTTTTCTAGGTGAACATGGGGGCTGCAGAGGTCCTCACATACAGCTTAGTGGACTCTGTTTTTATTTGAGCCTGGTGCCACTGTCCTAGAGCATCTAGGTTGGTAGATATGCAGAGGTAGTCTCCCCCTCACCCTACCTATTCAGTTTAAAGCTATTTTTAACAATTAGGTTTTCAAGACTTCAAGCCCATACACTTTTGTTAGCCCTTGTTGGGTGTTGCAGAAATGGTCCAGAAATACAAAGCCTCTCAGGAGGCTCCCTCTTCTTTTCCAGCCTCTCACTCCCCAAACCGGCTTCCCGCCCCCCCCCCCCCCGACATTACCCTGGATGGCACCAATAATGAAAACACCACCTGTGTCCCTGAGGGCTGGAGTTTCTTGCCCAGGCCATCTGGAATTGAGGGATGCTTCTTAGATTCTTCCTGGAAGGATCAATGAATCACCCGAAGTGTTGTTAATAGTCATTAAGTTTGACAGAGGTAAGGAGTTCTGTTATTGCCTCCTGGATAGTCTCCACGGAGATAGCCGCCTCCCTACTGGGTCATCTTGAAACGAGATGGGAGATGGGAGAGGCTTCAGGTGGCGTGCCAGCCTTGGCCAGGAGGATGCCAGAGAGATGTTCAGGGACTCCTCAAGGAGAGGTCTGACTAAAGAACTCTCCTGCTTTTTAAACTCCAGTGGCATCTGTGACCTCTGGGATCAATACGGAGCTCCTCTGCTGGGCAGGAAAAGCCCTTTTCCACTTGGCCCCCATCCATCTCTTCGGCTCTTTGTTATTTTCTTTACTCACTCCGTGGTTCAGTTAAACAGGTCTTTGTACAGGTCCTCAGGCATGACATCCATCTATCACCTCTGAGCCTTTGAACTGGTTGTCTCTTATGCCCTGCAAGTGTTGGCTTCTCTGCCACTTAGAATCCCTGGTCTCTTTCAAGATTTGTTTCAAATGCTGCTTCTCATAGGAAGCCTTCCCTGATTCTGCTCCCCCCAACCCCCACCCCAGGTGCTTGTGCCTGTCTGTCTGTCTGTTCATTCATCCATATATCTATCTATCTATCTATCTATCTATCTATCAATCAACATTTATTGAGTGCCTGCTATGTGCCAGTGCCAGGTCCTATGTTAAGTGATGCCTGACTCGGTCTCTCCTTCTCTCCCCACTTCTCTCTCTCCCTTCTTTCTCTCCCCTTCTATCTCTTTCTCCCTCTTCTCTCTCTCTGTCTCTCTCCTTCCCTCCCTCTCTGTCCCTGTCTGTGTGTGTCTCTCTCTGCCTCTCTCTCTCTCTCTCTGTCTCTGTCTCTCTGTCTCTCTCTGTCTCTCTCTCCCCTCTCCCTCTCCCCTCCCTCCCCTTCTCTCTCTCCCTCTCCCACAATGGAAGGTAAGCTCCTTGAGGGCAGGGACTTTCACTTTTGTCTTCATGCCTGGGCCCCAGCAGTGTCTGGCACATGGTTTTGTTGTTGTTGTCCAGTTGTGTCAGACTCTTCATGACCCCGTGGACCATAGCACACTGTTGCTGTCCACGGGGTTTTCTTGGTAAAGCTTCAGGGGTGCTTAGCCATTGCCTTCTCAAGTGGATTAAGGCAAAGAGAGGTTGTGTGCCTGGCCCAGGGTCGAACCACTAGTAAGTATCTGAGGCTGGATCTGAACTCAGGTCTTCCTGATTCCAGGCCTGGCGCTCTGTCACTGTAGCCCCCTCGCTGCCTTGTCTGGCACCTACCATACTCCTCAATACCAATAGTTGTTGTCAATGTTGGTATGAAGTGCCCGATGAGTGATCGATTGATTGAGAGAAGTTTGGGGAGAGAAGAGGGAAGACAAAGGAGGAAATGAGAGATGGTCTTAATGTCCTTGGGGAGGTAGAAGGCAAGGACATCTGAGAGATTAGCTCTTGCTTCCTGGTTTTCTAACAGTACATTTCTTATACGCCTCTGCCCTTTCAGAACTGAAATGTCCCTTATAACAATGAAAATCAGTGAAGCAAAAACAACCGATAGGCTGACTGCATTTATCAAGTATGCCCCATTCTGCCCCCGCAGCCCCCCGCCTCTCTAACAAGAGGAAGGGATTGTGTTTCTCTGTTTTCTGGGACCAGCATTGGTTTTTGAATTCCTCAGAATCAGGTTCCTTTTGATGATTTTTTCATCTACTTTGTCTTGGGAGAAGGGGAAAGGCATCATCACTAGAGCCATCTCACACACTAAAGAGATCCAGTTGTGAAATTTTCAGTGTGAGCATTTACTTGATAATAGTAATAGCTATCTTTTCTATAGGTCTTTCTGTGCTAAGTGCTTTTTCCAATTATTGTCTCATCTGACCCTCACAACAGCGCTGGGAATTAGGTTCTATTATTAATTCCCATTTTATGGGTGAGGAAACTGAGGCAAACAGAGGTTCAGTGATTGTCTGGGCCGGATTCGAACTCAGGTGCAGTGCTGTATCCACTGAGCCACCTAGCTGCTCCCCTTTATACCTTGGACACTAGCAAAGGCTGCAACTCAGGGGCGTGGCTTATTGTTTTGTTGACTTTTTTAGACTTAAGAAAATCATGAGGAAAATATTAATAATTCAAATTAAACAGAAAAGTGCATGTACACATTTTTTTCTGGGGAGGTTAAACACTTAACAGAACGCCACGGATTGTTGCGCTCACCATGCTTGTTGTCCGCTTGGTTCCTCTTATTCCCTTTGTATCGGTTCATAGAAATCCTCCCACGTTTCTCTGAATTCCTCACATCTGTCATATCTAGCCAGTACGGGACTGTTCCAGACCTGGAAAAGAATCCAGATCCCTCTAGAAATAAAATCATGAAAACTCCAGGCTGCAAACTCAGCAAAGAGCTGTTCTTTTTACGTCCCCCTTTCCCAGGAAGGTGCCCTTCCTACCTGTTCTGCTTTTGAAAAGATAACTCCCCACTCTGTCTCTCCATGCTGGGAGAGACAATGAGTTGTTTGGACAGGGACTCCCTCTGAAGGGGAGGGACCCACTGGGGAAACTCCAGTCTTATGAAGTGAGGGGAGTGAACTGCCCAAACACGCCTCAAACAGGTCCTGGGCCCAGCGGATGATGGCACTCGGCTCACCTTGCTGGCCAGCCCCACCTGCTGCTTACACACCTGTATGAGTGCATTATTAAAGGACAAAACAAAGTTTTGTGTGAGGGCTTAGGGTAAAGGTCGTGCCTGATGGACAAGGAATGAGTAAAATGTCCATCCATCCATCCATCCAATGGAGATACCTACTATGTGCAAGGCACTTTGTTAAATACTGGGGATACAAAAGTAAAAATTAAAAACCCTTCGTTATCTTGGAGCTTATAGTCTACTGGACTGGATGCATGGAGGATGGAGGATTTGAAGGGTTGAAAGAGTAGAAATGAATTCTGGAACCCCAGAATTTTAGTTGGAAGAGATTTCAGCAGCCGTCCAGTGCAGCCTGTACCTTCCTGAAAGTCCGTGTACAACATCCTTAATGAGTCACCCTTTGGCCTTCATCTGAAGACCTCAGCCCCATCCCCTACCCCACCTCCCACTCTCTCTTCTCCAGGATAAAATTCTCAGCCCCTTCTATCTCTGCTCATAGAAGTCTCTTGATCTGTCACCATCAAAATAACCTTCTGGATGAGTTCTAGCTCAGCAATGCCTTGCCTACAATGTGGCCCCAAGAACCAAACACACTGTTTTGGCTGGCGTCCCCCTCATTCTGGACATGTCTCTTAATGCAATGAGGAGAGAGGACAAGAGGCATTTGTGAACTGTTCCAAAGGTGGGTCTGACAGGAATTATTACATAGAAGAGGTGAGGAAGAGGGAAGAGTCAAAGAAAGCCCCTGGGTTTTGAACATGCAACCTTGAATGAATAAGGGTGCCATGGCCATTCTCAGTGAAGTCAGCAGGAGGAGCAGGGGAATGGGGCAATTTGGGGGTGGGTCATAGACCTAGTGCTGAAAGGTCATCCAGTTTATGGGCTCAGGACACCACCTGGGGTCAGCTGGGCATTCACCCCAGCACTCTGCCTACTCTCACTCTCCCCCTCCCCACCTTCTTTCCTATATCTGCCCTCCTCTCCTCACCATCTAGCCCTTCTGGCACAGAAAAGTGGAGTAAGTGAACCCTTTCCAGATCCCTGGGAACACTCTTTCCTTACTGTGCACAGACTGACTCACTTTTCCTATACAACCGGAGAATCCCTCCTCCCACTCCATCCCACTCAAGAACTCCCAAGCCATCCATACAAAGGATCCATCACCACACCCAGGCCAGTTTCCAGTTCTCAAAACAACCAATTCCAGTCCTGAGGCTACTCCCCGTGTCCCTACTTAGACAAGGGGATATGAGGCTGTGGGCGCCCAAGGCCTTAAGGATGTTTCTTCCTTCCATATGGTCCCAGGCTATCCTGAACCCTAGACCCCGATGAGGTAGCTTTTCTTTTAGTCACATCTTTGGATTCCATTTTAAACCTAACACTGGTGTTGCCTGGCTCTTATTGAGAATCAGATCCTTGAGACAGGTGGCTATGATTTACTCGGTACTCCTCCCTTCAAAGCTACTTCCCAGGCTTGTTATCTATACGTATGAGTCAAACATGCTGTCAGCCACATGGTTTCACCCCAACTTGCTGGCCATGGCCCTTCCTTTCTGGACCCAGCATGTTGTTTCAGTCACTGACCCCAAATCAAGGTCATAGTTGGACAAACAATTTAATTAGATTAGATAAAAGCTTAGAAAAATTCCAAATCAATAGACACATTCATCACAAACATCCCACACATTTCCTTCTCAATTTTCTAAGGGGGGAAAATCCCTCTCCAGTTGGTGTCCTCATCAACCTTTCAACTGCATCATGGGAGTATCAAAGACCCAACTCAGAAATTCAGCATTGTACAATGGATCTCCTTTCTCTCCTACTGTAGCCACTCGATGGAGGAGTGGGGGGCGGGGCAGGGGATCGAAGTCATTCCAGCCATGAGCAAATACCAGGCTCTGTGAAGGACTTGTCCATACTGAGGTTGTTATTTCTTGCGTTGTTTTCCTGGTTCTGTTCACATCAATCAGAATCATTTCAAACAAGTCTTGCCAGGTTTGTCCGAATCTGTCTCTTTTCTTATTTTTGCTGTTCAGGCGTTTTTCAGGCATGTCCTACTCTTCCTGACCCCATTTGGGGTTTTCTTGACACAGATGCTGGAGTGGTTTGACATTTCCTTCTCCAGCTGATTTTACAGATGAGGAAACTGAGGCAAACAGGGTTAAATAACTTGCCCAGGGTCACACAGCTAGGAAGTGTCTGAGTCTGAATTTGAACTCAGGTCTTCCTGACTCCAGGCCCAGAGCTCTGCCTACTTCTTTTCTTATAGCCTATTCCATGTCTGCACCTTATATATTCTGCTATATTCCACCTGCTGGCCTCCCTCTTAGTTTCCAGTTCTCTGCTGTAACAGAGTGGCTGTAAATATATAGATATATTTATATAAATATATAATTATAAATTTTATATTGATAAAATAATTATATCGCATAATATGTTATATATTTCTAGGATAATTATACTACCATATGTAATATATCGATTCTATTGCACATTAATATAATATTTTAAAATTTATAAATAGAAATCTATATTTCTACACAGGACTTTTCTCTCTATCTTCGACCTCTTTGGGGGAATATGCCCAACAGCAGCATGACTTTGTGGGTTACTTTCTAGGCCATCTGAATCAATTTGCTGCCCCGCCTATAGGGCCTTAAGTGTGGCTGTTCTCCCACACCCTCTCCAACAGTTGCCATTTGCCATTTTTGGCAGCTTCACCAATCTGGCAGGCATGAGTTTCCTTAATTTGCAGTCCTCTTATTGTCAGCGATTTGGAGCATTTATTCCTCTGCTTGTGGAGAGCTGATTCTTGAGAGGTGGACATCCCAGCTCTGAGACCTCTGGTCAACCATTCTGCTTTGAGTTGCCTAAGCCTATGGACATGTTCATTTCAAGTACCTCGAAAGGTCTTTAGCATTAAAGATAACAATAGTAACGAACATTTCCATGGCACTCGAAGATTTACAAAGCACTACTAAGTGCACCCCAGGGGCATTCATCAAATGTGTCCTCCTCTTGGGTCCCAAGATGGTATGCCACCATGAGCAGGCGTATCCATGTTACCAAAATGTCTGCTTCTCATTTTTTGTTATTTGGGGAAATTTCCATCACATTCTTCTCAACAACTTCTTTTCCAAAATTTCTCTCATCTTAATAATGATGATGAGGGTGGATGATAGGAAGGGTGTCATTTATATGAGACAACATGACATAGAGCTGTCCTGGTATCAGGAAGACCTGATCTAAGTTCTGTCTGGGCTACACACCCTGGACAAGGCACTTAACTTCTCAGTGCCCCCAGACAACTCTCTAAGACCCTAGGTTGCAGGGGGAAATGATCTGCCGTTCCTTCCTGGGAAGTTCCTCACTCTAAACGGAAAAACCACGGGCTAGTCTGGTAAAAAAAAAAAAAAAACAAAACAGAAAACCCCATTAAAGAACCATTTGGTCAACTAACATTTATTAAGCACCTACTACGTGCCAGGCACTGTGATAAGCCCTGGAGTTGTAAAGAAAGGCAGAAAATGGGCCAAAGAAACCATACGCCGGATAACTTGGAGCTAAGAAACAGACAGAAGGCCTGATCTTTATGGGGGATTAGGAAAGGCTTCTTGCAGTAGGTGGAAATTTAACTGAGACCTGGAGAAACCAGGGAAATCAGGTGGTGAGGATGAGGAGGGAGAAGATTCCAAGAAGGGGGGCCTCCAGTGAAGATGCCTGGGGCTTCGAGAGGGAGGGTCTTGTTTGAGGAGCTTTTGCAGGACAACCTCACTGGAACACTGAGTCTGTATATGTGGGGGAGGCAGATGGTGAAGAGTCTGAAAGCCAGTCAATTGTATCTTTGATCCTGGAGGCAATCAGAAGCCCCTGAGGTTTATTGAGTGGTCAAAGGTGATGATGCAATGCTCTCTGGAGCAAGACTGACACCAAGAAAGGATTCACAAAACCACTTCCCTTGAATCTCCCCAAGGTGGTGTGGGGGCAGGGAGTGAGGAAGGGAGGTTCCATACACTGCCCTCCCTTGGACAGAACCTTTCTGGAAACCCTCTAGCCTTGCCATCTCTTTGGACATGGCTTGTGGTCTGCATGGGGCTGCCTGTGCCAAGGAAAGGAGCCTGTGGGTAGCAGGAAGCATGCTGTGGTTTAGGGAGTGGGGAACCACGGATGGCATCCAACCTTTTTCCCTATTAAGCTCTTGTCCTCTGATTTTGGAGAAACCACCACCCCCGGGTCCCTGGTCAGGGCTGCTTGCAGCTTCCCTCTACTCTCCTGATTGCCCTGGGTTCACTTTCCCACACCCTGGCCTCTGGTATCCATGAGCAGGGCTGGCAGGGAGGAGGGTGCTCCTGTTGAGCCCTGTCCACATGGGAACCTGACCCAAAGAGTTTCCCTTCCTGCGGCTCATCCTTAGGGTCCATGGGGCACCCTACTCGCTCATTGTCTTGTGCAAGGAGGCTGGATAGGATCCTAATGGATCTGAGAACGACTTCAGGGGTCATTGGGCCCAACTTCCTCTTTTTACAGATGAGGATACTGAGACATTGCATTTAACTAACATGCTAATTCTCTTTAGATGACTTCTGTGTGTTTGCATATGTTGGGGACTTGTCTCCCTAGTCAGAATAAAAGCTCCTTGAGAGCATTTCCAGACTGGGTCCTTCTTTGTATTCGAATCTCCAGCGCTCAGTGCAGTGATTGGCCCATAGTCTGTGACAGATCGATCACATCGACTGGCAGACTCATTTAATGTGTTCGTTAGTTTTGCTGGACTGATTTCTTTTTTTTAAACTTTTTGTTAAAAGGGGTGATTCACGGACAAATTAAGGAGATATAAAAACAAAAGACTTCAATAGAACTTTAAAACTTAAAAAGAAGCTTTACTTGGCTCTTCTCTTCCTCCTCTTTCCTCTACAGAAGTGCAGAAAAACAAAACAAATTCATGCCCTAGTCACCCCTGACTTCCTGTGCCTCCTCCTGCCTCAGTGGTCCAACCCCTCTGCTAAGAAACCGAGGCATGTTTCCTTCATGCACAGTTCTCCGAACTTGATAGGTGGCTGCATGGATCAGAGCTCTGATTACTTAAATGTTTTTGCCTTTGTATTCCTGGAAATATTCCTGTTTTCTGGCTGGACTTTGTGAAAATCCAGCAGAAGAGCTGGGGCTCTGACCCTGACTACAGGCCCTATGGCTCCCAGGTGAATTCAGAGGAAAAGGACCACTGACTGGAAGTACTTGTCCAGACTACGGAAGTCTGGACCCTGTGGCTCCTGTCCCTTTAATGAGTCCAAGAGGTGGATGATTGTAACAACACTGTTGCTAGCAGCTGCTGTGGAGGTGAAAGACCAACAACAAGAACACACAGAAGGGCTGCTAGCACAGGTTCTTTGATCTGCTTTTCTAAGGGTTAACAATCTCATTTTAATTAAACGTACACATATCACTCAAAGAAAGGGAAGACTCATTAAAGGCACTTGATTGCCTTAGCATTCCAAAAGAGAAAACAGTAAAAAAAAGTCCCACCCTTCTAACCATTATAGTGGTGCTACCCAGAGGTGGGGCAGAGAACCCTTCCTCAAGGCAGAGCTGGGCCCTGGGCTCTGAGGATGGGCTGGGCCCTTCTTGGAAGAATACAAAGCTTCAAGCCTTTGCCTTCTCAGGCAAGTTCATCTCAAAGCCCAGCAGAGGCAAGAGAGAACTTTAAGGGAGGGGAGCTCAGATGGCCCTCAGACCGTCTCTGAGTGTGGATTCCTGAGCCTGGTATGATCACAGGGTCATAGACTTGGAGGTAGAAGGGGCCTTAGAGGCCATTGAATCAAACTCCTTCATTTGGCAGACAAGGAAACAGAGGCCAACAGGGCGAAGTGACTTGCTCAGGGTCACACAACTAGTAAGTGCCTGAGGTTAGATTTGAACTCAGGTCTCTCTTTACCTCTCTGTGCCTCTGTTTCCTAAACTGTAAAATGAGAAGTTTGGGCTCTAAACTCGAAGGTTTCTTCAACCTCCAAATGTATGATTCTCAGACACCATGTTCTGCCCTGGGGGTGATTCTGAGGCATTTTCATTTTCTGTTCCTTCTCCCCCAAATTACTTTGAATACACTTTGTACTGACTTTTTGTGTTCCCCCAGCCCATTCACCATGAAATGCTAATCATTGATCATTTATTAAGTGCCTGTTAAGTGCCAGCCACTGGGCTAAGAACTGGGGACACAAAGACATAAGGAAAATGGTCCCTGTCCTCAAGAAGCTCACTTTCTGAAGAAAGAGACCATCCACACACATCAGGAGCTGTCCAGTGTTGGCATAGAAGTGGCAGAGAGACTGCACGGATTGGAAAGGCTTGGAGGCCTGGTGCAGAACCAGGGAGGGACTCAGGGGCAGAAGCCAAGGCTCCAGTGGAAGTGAGTGCAGGGGGCATGGTCTAGAAAGAAATGTTTGTGGATTGATCTGTAAAATGGGGATAATAACAGGGCCTTTCTCTCTGGGCTGTTGTGAGGTTCAAAAGAGATTTGGTTGGTTGTTGTCTTTCATTCTGGAAGAGGACCGAAGTGACATCACTGTGACCAAAGTGACAACACTGTGACCGAAGTGACATCACTGTGACTGAACTGATATCACTGTGACCGAAGTGACATCACTGTGACCAAAGTAACAACACTGTGACCGAAGTGACATCACTGTGACCAAAGTGACAACACTGTGACTGAAGTGACATCACTGTGACCGAAGTAACAACACTGTGACTGAAGTGACATCACTGTGACCAAAGTGACATCACTGTGACCAAAATGACATCACTGTGACCAAGGTGACATCGCTGTGACCAAAGTGACATCACTGTGACTGAAGTGACATCGCTGTGACCAAAGTGACATCACTGTGACCGAAGTAACAACACTGTGACCAAAGTGACAACACTGTGACCAAAGTGACAACACTGTGACCGAAGTAACAACACTGTGACCAAAGTGACATCACTGTGACTGAAGTGACATCACTGTGACCGAAATGACATCACTGTGACCAAGGTGACATCACTGTGACCGAAATGACATCACTGTGACCAAAATGACATCACTGTGACCAAAGTGACATCACTGTGACTGAAATGACATCGCTGTGACCAAGGTGACATCACTGTGACCAAAATGACATCACTGGGACCAAAGTGACATCACTGTGCTAGAGCCAAGTTACAGCATGTCCCACTGTGGCTGATTAGACCAGTATGAGTTCAGAATGTTCTACCACAGGTCAGGCACAAATAGTCTGTGTGAACAATTGGGGTGGATTCTCTAAATCTGCACATCCTGTGCTTCCTTTGAGCTGTTTCAATTCTGCTTTGCTCATAGAGCACACAGAGCACCTTCTCTGATGTGGGTACACCATGCTGAACAGTCCTGTGCCAATGTCTCCTGTGTCATGGAACAATTCCAAAATTCTTGAGAGAGACCTTGAGAGTGTCCTTGATTGCTTCTTCTGACTACTGTGTGAACGCTTGCCCTGTGTGAGTTCTCCATCAAATAGTCTTTTTGATAAGCACATATTTTGCATTCGAACAATGTGGCCAGCCCATCGGAGTCGCGCTCTCTGAAGCAGAGTTTGAATGCTTGGCAGTTTAGTTCAAGTGAGGACCTCAGTGTCTGGTACCTTATCCTGCCAGGATCTTCAGAACCTTCCTAAGACAATTCAAATGGAAGCGATTCAGTTTCCTGGCATGGCCCTGGAAGACTGTCCAGGTTTCACAGGCATACAACAATGAGGTCAGCCGCACATGTACAAAAATATTTATAGCAGCTCTTTTTGTGATGGCAAAGAATTGGAAATTGAGGGGATGTCCATCAGTTGGGGAATGACTGAACAGAATACTATTGTGCTGTAAGAAATGAGCAGCAGGCAGACTTCAGAAAAACCCAGGAAGACTTATATGAAATGATGCTGAGTGAAGTGAGCAGAACCATGAGAACATTTTATACAGTAACAGCACATTGTTCAATGACTGACCTCGACAGACTTAGTACTTCTCAGCAATGCAAGAATCTAAGACAACTCCAGAAAACTCATGATGAAAACTACCGTCCACATCCAGAGAAAGAACTTTGGAGTCTGAATGCAGATCAAAGCAGACTATTTTCTCTCCTTTTCTTTTGTTGTTTTGTTTTGTTTCTTCTTTCTTGTGGTTCCTCCCATTAGTTCTAATTCTTCTTTACATCATCACTAGTGTGAAAATATGCTTAATATGAATGTATATGCAGGGCCTATGTCAGATTGTATGTCGTCTTGGGGAATGGGGAGGAGAGAGTGGAGGAGAACATTCAAAACTCAAAAATCTTATGGAAGTGAATGTTAAAAACTAAAAATAAATAACTTAATTATTAAAAAAAGACTCATGGCGGAAAATGCTAACCACATCCAGAGAAAGAATGATGGAATCTGAATGCAGATCGAAGCAGACTGTCTTCACTTTTTTTGTTTTCTCTTTTTTCTTTCCAATGGTTTTCCCTTTTTATTCTGATTCTTCTTTCACAGCATAACTAATGTGGAAATACGTTTAACGTGATTGTACATGTATAACCTATATCACATTGCGTGCTCTCTTGGGGAGGGCGGGGAAGGGAGGGAAGGAGAAAATTTTGGAACTCCACATTTTACAAAATGAATGTTGAAAACTATCTTTACATGTAATTGGAAAAAATACTATTAAGGAAGAATAAAATAAAATCACCTAAAAAAGAGATCAGCACAATAGCTCTGTAGATGTTCGGTTTGGTAGACAGTCTAATACCTCTACTCTCCCATGCTTTCTTCTGGAGTCTCCCAAACATTGAGCTAGCTCTGGCAATGTGTATGTCACCCTCATTATCAATGTGGACATTCCTAGAAAGTGTACAGCCAAGATGGGGAAACTTATCTGTAGCATTCAAAACCTTTCCATTTGCTGTAACCGATGGTTCCACATATGGATGGTGCAGTGGTGGCTGGTGGAGCACCTGTGTTTTCTTAGTGTTAATTGTTAGGCCAAAATTAGCACAAGCAGCACAGAATCAATCCGCACTTTGTTGCATCTCACGCTCAGAGGCTATAAAACACTTTGCAAACCTTTTAAGTGCTTGAATTTTGTTTCTGTGCCCTCAGCCCTTAGCATAGAGCTGGCACATTGTTAGTGCTTAAGATTAATTAAGCACCGACCGCGTGCCAGGCAATGTCCTAAAAAAAGACTATCCTTGCCCTCGAGGGGCTTACAGTTTAATGAGAAGACAACAGGAAAACAAACCATATTATTTGGAGCTAAGAAGAGGGAAGGCACTGGTTTTAAGGGGTGGGGGAAGGTTTCTGGTAGAAGTGGTTTAGCTGGGACTTGAAGGAAGCCAGAGAAGGCAGGAGGCAGAGACGAAGAGGGAGAGAATTCCAGGCATGCGGAGAAGAGCAGACAAGCTTGGGATGTGAAGTGTCTTGTTTGAGCAACAACTCAAAGACCAGGGGCTCCCTGGACAGAAGGAGGAAGACTGGAAAGGGAAGAAGGGGCCAAGTTAAGGGAGGCTTTAAAAAGCAAACAGAGAATGTCACATTCCATCCTGGAGGAGCGAGGGAGCCTCTGCAGTTTACTGAACAGGGATTGACATGATCAGACCTGTGCTCTAGAAGAATCAACTTGGTGGCTAAGTGGAGAATCGAATTGAGTGGAGAGATACTCTGGGCAGGGAGAGCAAGCAGGAGCCCAAGGCCATAGTCTAGGCAGGAGGTGATGAGGACCTGGCCCAGGGCCATAGCAACGTTAAATGCTTTTTCATCCACCCATCCATCCATCCATTCAAATGTGAGCTAAATCAATTCATTTGGCACTGTCATATCCACTAGAAATGGGTACGATCTTAATGGAAATGGCATGAAAGAGGCTACTTATTAACGTCAGCTTCTCTTTGCACTTTCTATCTTGTAGATGAAACCCTTGAAATGGCTTCTCCACTAGAACATGAGCTTCTGGATAGCAAGGACATCCCACTGTTGTATCCCTAGTGCTTTGACATAGCTGGCACTTAAGTCTTTTTCAGTCTTATATTGTAGCAAGCACTTATTAAGTACCTTTTATGTGTCAGACACAGGGCGAGATGCTGAGGACCAAAGACAGAAATGAAATTGTCCCTGCCCTCAGGGGGCTTACATTCTAATGAGGGAAGTATGTCCACAACTAATGTGTGTGTGTGTGTATGTGTATATATATATATGTATATTCTACAATTATGTGTGCCTACTTGTGTGTACATATGTAAACATATAACTTACATATTTATATGTGCACACAAAATGTTTCTGGTATAACTGCTTGATGGAGAATAATTGGGGAGGGGTAGGAAAGGCACCTCATAGGAGGTGTCATAAGCCCAGCCTTGAAAGGAGCAGACATGAAGAGGAAAACCATTCGCGTTGGGAATATCTTGTATTGGGAACAATGAGTCTAGAAAGTGGGTAACATGAAATGAAGTCTAGGAAGTGAGGTTAGAGGTAGATTGAAGGGTCTTTAATGTCAACCAGAAGAATTTGAATTTTACCCTAGAAACAGTAAGGAGTCTTTGAAATGTCTTGATCAGGGGAGTTACATGATCAGACTTGTGTCTGAAGAAAATTGATTTAGCAGCTCCAGTGTACAACCTGGATTGGAAAGGGGTAAGGCCAGAGGCAGGGAGCCCCATGAAGAGGTTGCAGTAATGGTCCAGGTGGGAGGTCATGAGACAATGGTGATGGTGTATGTGAGCGGAGGGAAGGGGATGAATTTGAGGGATAGTGTGGAGGTAGAAATGACAAGTGACTGATTGGCTATGGCAGGTGTTAGAGAGGGGAGAATCACGAATGACTCTCAGGTTTTGAACTCAGGTGACTGGAAAGATGGTGTGACCCTCAACAGGAAAAGGCGAGTTAGTCAGAGGGGAAGGTTGAGGGACATAGACTTTAGGGAGAAAGAGAACAAATTCTGGTTTGGACATATTGATTTTGAGATCATCTAGTTCGAGATGTCCAATAGGCAGTTGGTGACATGAGACTGGAGCTCAGAAGAAAGGCCAGGGCTGGATATAGAAATGTGGAGTCACCTGCATAGAGATGATTATTAAATCTAACTGAGGTTTATGAAAGTAAATAGAAAGGAAGAGGGGGCCCAGGGCTATGTCTCAGGAACTCATACGAAAGGATGCTAAAATGCATTAGCTTGCATTATTATGAAAAAATCACGTTTTCCTCTCTGGTGCCAGAGAGAGAGAGTTCTATCTGGTAAGCAGAACCATGGACAAGGCCTCAGGACAAGGTAGATTCTTTCCCAGCTGCTTCACTATGGAAGGCCAAGTCTATTCAATTGTCTGCAGAAAGTCACAAGCCATAAACTATCTTATGGAGCCCCTCTGTTGCTCACAAAGCATTTGGAACCTTTAAATCTGACATTCTCACTGATCATTAGGGGGTAGGAAATTTGGAATTTGGAGAAACTGAAGTTGGCACTTTGAAATTCATTCATCAAATATAGTGTACGTAACCTTAAGAGACCCCATCTTATTACCCTCTTACTACCATCCAAGTTTATTCTTCCTTAGGAAAAAAATGGGTTGGATATATACCAATTATAGCAGCACCTTTTTGAAATAGCATGAAAGTGGAAGTAAGTCAAATGCTAAATCTAGGGAATGGCTGTAAAGATGGGAAAGTATGAATATCCTGGAATATTATAGCCCTCTGAGAAAGGACAAATGCCAAGAATTCAGATAAATATGGGAAGATTTGTATGAACTGACACAGAAGGAAGAAAGTGGAACCAAGAAAACAATATACATGACTAAAATAATGGAAATGAACCATTAAAAGGTGGCTGAATTCCGATTAAATGTTGTGAACGATATTAGCTCCAGAAGACAGAATAGGAACTACTCTTTCTCCTCCTCTTTAGAGAAGATGAGGGTTGGGATGGACAGGTACAGAGCACAGAAAACAGAGACAAATGCTGTTGCTGAGTTGGCTATTTTCCTTTTTTCCCAAAGGAGGGTTCTATGATGGGGAGAGGACAAGAAAGGAGGGAACATGTTCATCCAATAAGCATTTATTAAGTTCCTACTATGTGCCAGGCATTGAGCTAGGTGCAGGAGATACAAAAACAACAAATAGTTCCTGCCCTCAAGGAGTTTACATTGTACCTTAGAGGTGATCTAGTTCAACCCTTTCTCCCTCGTTTTACAGATAGGGGAAACTGAGGCCCACAGAGATTCAAGGACTTACCTAAGGTCATATAGGTAAGATAGAAGAGCCAGGATTTGGGTGACCTGGGGAGGTCTTCAAATCCAGCCCACTTTGTATCATACCACAGTCTAGCAGAAAATGATGGAGACATTAAAAAAAAATAAGGACATTGATAAAACTTGTAAAATCAAGAACCCATGGACCATTCTGTCCTTCCAAAAGAAACATGTAGGTTGAATAAATAAAGACAGCTGTCCAGATATTCACGGGATGATTTTTACATTTTCCAACTATTGAGGACAAGTACATTACAATGATGGACTCCCTTCATTTAGTTACATAAATAAAATTTTTATAAATATCTCTTTATAAACAATATAAATAGCTTTACAACATAAATACATTTATGCATGACATGAATTTACAAACAGCAAGGTTCGATATATTGCTGGCCTCGTCAGTCTCGGAAAAACTGTTTCTTGTCTTCGTGTCTCCATAAAGTGGGGGTCAGGGTAGAGGGTGTTTCATGTATATAATATATATAATATATAATATATAATTTTTATTTTTAATTTCGAGAAAAACAACAGCAACCCAACGACAATAAGAACGCCCCTCCCCAATCAATAACCAAACAGCTGGTGGTATCTCCCCATACCAGAAACAAAACCCCAAAGAAATGTCAAAGCCACAACTGTTGGTGTTTCCAGATGTTTTGGGGTGGGTGACCGAGGATGCTTGTAGCAAGCTGTGCCAGTGGCTGCCTGGTCCTGAAACACACAAATTCCACTCAGTTCAACAATCACTGATTATAGTCCCTCTAGTGCCAAGCCCATACAAAGACCGAAAAAGCCCCTGTCCTCAAGGAGTTTCCCTTCTACAAGGAGAGGGTACATGTATGAAGATAAATGAATGCAGTATATTCCTAAAGTAATGCACAGTAACCACAAGAAACAAGGGGGCAGGATCAGGGAAGGAGTCCTGGAGAAAAGCACAGAGAAATTCATTTGGAGCCTTCTCAGCTAACCCACGGGGACTACCACCCTGATTGTGTGTGGCCTTCTAGGTCCTCAAGTGCAGCCCTTTGATGGAATCCACCTCTGGGTCATCCCATGGGAGTCACAGACTTAGGAGATCCTCTCTCTGACAGACTAAAGGAAGCGAGGCTTAGGAGCCTCATGGGATCACAGCTGTGGAGCCGGAAGGGACCACACAGAACACTTAGTCCACCTACCTCATTTTACAGAAGAAGAAATAGGTTAAGTGACTTCCCAAGGTCACACAGTTTGTAAGCACCAGAGGCAGGATTTGAACCCAGATCCTCTGATTATAATCCCATTTCTCTTTCCATGGTGTCATTAGAGTTTACAAAATGCTTTTCTTACAACCTCCCTTCTTTGCAGATGATGCAGCCAAGTCATGTGCCCAAGGTCACCTAGCTGGTGGGAAGTCCTGAGCTCTGTCCAGGAGCCAGAGCCTCTCCCATGACTAAGACTGATCGTATGGTGAATGGACAACATAGGATGCTTTTCATCCACCCAGTCCCTGCTGATGGAAGGTTCTGGGATTCCTGGACACATTGGTCTGAACCCTTAGATGCTGCAAAGAAGTCAGGGCAAGAAGGCTTTGCTGGGTCTGCACATCACTGCGTGGAGGGTCCAGGCATGGGCTCCCTCACTCCCCAGTAGTGTGACCCTAGGTAAGTCATTTAACCTTTTCTAGACATCAGTTTCTTCATGTACAAAACGAGGGGTTGGTTCTAGGTGCCCCTCAGGTTGCTTCCATTTCCAAATGGGTGATCCTTTCATCCTGTGATCTGTAAAACAGAGAGTTCTCCCACAACCCACCTCAAAGCTGGGGAAAGCAGAAGCGAGAGCATCTGGAGGGGCAGAACAAAGCACCCCTTTTCAGGCCTCTAGTCACCCCTGCATGACCAGGCAGAGAGTCTGGGACTCCACCCAGGTGGAGAGCTCTTTCAACCCAGGCAGATCTCACCCCATCTGCGACTTCAGTCACTAGTCTGAGAGCTGCCTGGGGGCTCAGAGAGGTTAATCAGTCGCACAAGGTCACACAGCTAGGCAGGGTAGGGGTAGGACCCCAAATCTTCCAACCACAGGGCCTCACTGGTTACCTGGGCAGTTCTCATAAAAACAGATAAAATGTTAGTTCCTTGAGGTCAATGACTTTTGCCTTTAAGAAATATTTTTTTCCCAATGAAGATCTAGGCTCACAAAGAGGGATAGGATCAAAGATCCAGAGGTGAAAGGGACCTTGGAGGCTCTCTAGTCCAACCCCCTCATTTTACAGATGGGGAAACTGAGGCCCACAGAGTTTAAGTGACTTGCCCAAGGTCACATGCACAGTAAGCACAAGCAGTGGGATTTGAACCCAGGTCCCGTGGTTCTGTGCTCTTTCCACCTGTACTTAGGATTATCGCTCTAGAAATGGTCAGACAAGGAGGTGGGGGATGGGTAGATGGGCCAAGGGCTGCACCGAGACAGACACGGGGTAACCATCGCTGCTCACAGCTCTCCGAGCATTCTGAGACAGACAAAGCTCTTCCTTTACAACAACCCAGCGATTACTTCCATTTTGCAGATGAAGAAACTGGGGCTTAGAGAGGTGGAAAGGACCGGGAATTTGTTCGCTGCATGCTGGCGCCCAGCACAAGCTGCTAGGTTTGCTGCAATGAAGGCCAAAGTCCTGGTGACCTAGATCTCTGCTCACGCCAGGAGTTTCCTAACTTAAGAGAGGCAAAGAGCCAGATCCCAGAATGAGGTGGGTGAGAAGGCCCAGACATTAGACAAGGTGGTTTCTGCAGAGGCCCCAGACTTCTACCCTCCTGCGTTACAAAGCCTAGGAAGGTGGAATGAGTGGATTTGGATCTTTGGGACAGTCAACTAACAAGAAGCGCCTTTTAGCTGTCAGGCTGGGTGTGAGGCGCTGTTAGGTAAATATTAGCCTGAATACTGGGGAGCCGTTTATTTATCTCCATTTCCCTATTTGTGAAAGGAAGAGAGCAGCAGGGAATAAAGAGGAGAAGGCAGCTGTCTGTCTCACCATCATTTCCGGGAGGCCCCTGAACAGGTCAGGGAGAAGTCTGTGCATTTTTGCTGTAGTTGGGAGAAGGGAAGGACAGCTGACTTCTAGACCAAGTAGAAGAGGGAATACTGGGGGTGGAGGGGAGAAGGTAAGTTACAAAGGGAAAAAAGGAGAGTGTGGCCCAGTGTCTGGAGAGCTAGCCTTGGGACCAGGAAGTCCTGCCTATGGCACACGTTGCCTGCGCTCCCCTGGCCAAGCCACTCAAGCTCAGTGTCCCGGATAGCTCTCTCATTGGAAGCTGCAGAGGAGCTTCACCCTGAGCTCTGTGTGAAGCAGAGCTGCCGCTCTGTAGGGGGAAGGTGTTTCCAGACGGATGGGTTTGGATGCAGTCCAACAAATGAAGGAAGGAAGCACCATTTACATCTAGTGGGGCAGCTCATCTACTTTATTTGACTCTTCCTTAAGCTGGGGTAGGGAAACCCAGGTATTCCTCACTAGAGGCATGGAGGATGCATTAGCATCAGGACCTAGGAGAGGGGTCTAACCGGCTTAAAGCTTTGTTCCTGCTTAAAAAGAGGCCAAGGTTGGTTTTTAATACACCATCCTAGGGCAAACGCAGGTAGAAGACCTGAACCGCTCAAAGCTATGTTTCCACATCCTCGGGCAGTGTCTTCTGCACAGGGCCCTCAGGAGACCTGACTTTTGCATGGGGCAGACTATTTTTATGCATACAGGTTATTTGAATTGTAAATATATATGTATATACACACATTTAATTGTTTATTTTGTAGTTAAAACAGAAGGGATGGAGTGGCCATTTGCTTTTGTGGAGAAGCATCTTCTTTATACATGTGGGACCTATGAAGACTTCCTCTCCAACCCTCCTCTCTCCACCTCCCGCCCCACCCCAACCCCGGTAGAATTAATGGGCATCCTAACCCCTGGGACACCAACTGCAACAGAGCCATGTTTTTTGTTTCTCGATATGTTCATTTTTGTCTTTGAGGAGTACCCTTAGCGGCCCCTCCCTCATACATTTTCGGACCTGTCATCCTACAGGGATAACTGCCTTCTCTGCTCTCAAACAGAGAAAATGCAGGCTGCTGCTTCCATGGACCATCAGAGAAGACCCCTTTTCCTTTCAGGATTATGGGCATGAAGCCCAGGCCATAACTAGCTTCCTTGAGCCATGTGCTGGCTCTTTGCCAAAGCTGGCTCCAGCCATGGCACACAGATCCCTCCCCTGCAGCTAAGGGATTATGGAATGGGAGGGAATCATGGGAATATGGGACATTGGTACAGCTGTGCCTTTGGGATTGTTAGCCTCATTTTACAGAAGAGGTGGCTATCTTTAGGTATTTGGAAGGCCCGTCATGTGGAAAAAAGATTAGTCCTTTCTCCCCAGAGGGTAAGATGAGGAGGAAGGGATGGAATCTTTGAGTCAGGGGTTGGAATCTGGCTTTCCTCCTTATTTGCTATGCAACTTTAGCCAACTCCCTTCCTTTTCCCTGAGCCTCAGTTTCTTCATCCGTAAAATGGAGAAGTTAGACCAGATGATCTCCAAGGTGGCTTAAGGTCTTAGTGTGGCACAGTGGAAGGAAGGGGCCTCGACCCCGGGTTCGAATCCTGCCTCTGATGAATACTACCTAAGTGACCCTGGCCAAACCTCTCCCTCTCCCTGTTCCTCAGTTTCCTTATCTGTAACATGAGGGAGTTGGAGCACACAGCTTCTGTAGGTCTCTTCCAGATCTAACTTACCGACCCCCTCACAGAGAAAGAGATACACTCTCAAGGGTCTGTGCCCCGGCTCTCTCACCATTCACTCATGACTCATCCGGTAGAAAAGAGCTCTGGATTTGGAGTCAAAGGACCAGAGTTCAAATCCTGACTCTGCAACTTAGGTTCCTAGATTTAGGGCTAGAAACCATATGATCCAACCCCTATTTTACAGACAAGGAAGCTGAGACCGAGGTAGGCATGAAGTGCCCAAAGTCACACAGGGCAGTGCCAGGGGATTTGAACCCGGATCTTCAGACTCCAAATCAGCACTGTCTCTTTCACCTGCCACTTTGTGACCATGGTTCCGCTCTCTGGTCTCAGTTTCCCGATCTATAAAATGGGGTTAGGAAAGCTCCGGGACAGGGAAGTTCTCTGACAGCCTCTAGATCTTGGACACTCTGCGACTCAGGCAGGCACCTGCTCCACGGCCCAGCAGGGCTCAGAGGAGGGGGTCCGAGAGACTCACCGCCGCCAGGGGTCGCCGCCTTAGCATCCCAGGCCGCTCATGGAACCGATCCGGTCCAGCTTGAGGCCGAAGCAACCCTTGGACAAGCCCTTCTTGTTGACGCCTCGGAACTTGCGCGCGTTGGGGTAGTCATGCAGTAGGCGCGCCCAAGCCGCCCTCGAGCGGGTGTCCACGCGCAGGTCGCGAAGTAGCCGCGCGTTGGAGCCCTTGGCATTGGCCCCGCCGCCGCCGCCGCCACCGCCCCCCGGCGCCTTGTCTCCCTTCTTGTCCCCACCAGCTGCGGCCGGGAGCCCCGCCACCTCCTCTCCAGGCGGGGTCTTCGGGGGCTGTTGCGGGGAGGAGGGAGGTGGGACCATGAGGGCCATGGGCTACTATGCCCCCTTTCCAAAGTGCCCCCTACGACCCCCTGCGCCGGGTTCTGCCTGGATCTGTTCCCTCTCTCCCTCTCGGGGAGCACCGTCATTCACCTGCTATGCCATCCAATGCCCCTGTCCTCTTTCCCTTCAAGTGACCCTCGGTCGGGGGACCCTTGGGCGCTTCGCCTGTGCCTCCCTGTCCTAAGCTTTGCAAGGTGTTCGTCCCTACTTCTGTCACCCAGGAAAGGGAGCAAGAGGGGTTTCCTCCTTCTGATCTCCAAGCCCCCTCCCCTGAGCCCCGGGGATCCCGCGGGGCCGGCCGACTCTCTAGGTACTTCCCGTGGACCTGGGACTGACTCCTTCTCTCCAGGCAAATCTGTCCCCCCACACCACCTCCTCCGCCCCGGGGAGGGAAGGGCACCCACCTTCTGCGGTGCGGCTGGCTTGGCCTCGGGGCGAAGGGAGAGGAGCGTCAGAAGCAGCGTCCAGGCCAGCAGTTGGGAGACGTGCATGGTGCTGGGGGATCGTGGGCCCCACGCAGGGGTTCGGAAATGCAAAGGCTGCAGAGAAGGGTGGCGAGCCGGACTCCGAGTTGGTGGCGGGCGCTCGCAGCTGAGCGCAGCGCGGCGGGCGGAGAGCGAAGGGACTGAGCTGCCCAGCGCCGCGTTGCAGTGGAGTCAGAGTGCCGCGGGGGCGCGAAGTGGACTTGCGCTCGTTTGCGGCTGCTCAGCTGCGCCGGCTGGGAGCGCTCTGAACCCGGCTTCTCCCCTCAGTGCCTTTATAAGCCAAGCGGTCCACTGATGTCATCCCCCCGCCCACCCCGGCTTGGCGGAGCCTGGGGCTCCCGCTGGCGCTCCCGACCAATGACAAGCCGAGGCTGCAGTCCCCAGGGCCTGGGAAGGGGGCCCGGGAGGGAAGCTAAGGGGAGGGGGGGAGGGGGGAGTCTCGAGTCCAACTCCGCGCGATGGCCCCCAACCCTGGGGAACAGACTGCCAGGGCCCCAACGGGGCTCCTACGGGGGGTTCTGGAGACTGATCAGAGATGGGGGGGTGCGGTGTCTTGAGGGGCTGGAAGTGAGCGACCCGTCTCGCACCTGTCTGGGTGGTTTCGAGGGTCCAGTTTCTACCTCGTGAGGCAGGAGAAAGGAGGCTGTCGGATGGACGGAGCCGGGGGACCGAAAACCCGAAGCCCTGGACTTTCACCCCGGCCCTCGCGCTCCTTTCGTTCCTTGAACCTCAGACCTCAGTTTTCTTGTCCTCTGCAGCTTGCAGGTCTCTAGAAGGCTCCTGGAAGGATGGGTGGGTGCGGGCGTGCGTGCGTGTGCGAGAGTGTGAACATCAGTGCCCCGGGCTGGAGCTTGCACATCTCTGAACGAAACTCCACTAGGAGCCGCCACTGCTGGCTCTTCTCCAAAAAGAGATCGCTGGCCTTGCGGCTTGGTGCTGCCCACAGGCCCGGGGCCAGCACTTTTGCCCCACGTGGGGTTGTCCACGCTGAGCGCGTGTGCCCGCATGTACGTGCGCATGGGTGCGGAGCAGTCCGGTGGGTGGGCTATTTCGGCTAGCTAGCCGCTTTTCGATTCTGGCCAGGTGGCGTCTTACCACTGCGCACCCCCAAGGAGAAGGGGAAGGCGTGGGCTCTGGGCAGTCGGGTCTCCTCCGCCCACCTCCTCTTCCTCCAAGTCACGTCTAATAAGTGGTGTTTGCATTGCGCTCGAAGGCTTTCCCCATGAGATTTCATTTGAACCCGACAGGAGGCGGGCGCTACAGGTGTTATTTTCCTGCTTTTACACTCTGAGGAAACTGTGGCTCGGAATGGAGTCGTCAGCCCAGTCAGTAAGGGGGCTGTTGAAAGTAACGGTATTGTTGAAGGACCCTGGGTTCAAATCCCACCTAAGATACCTTAGGCGTGGCACTTAAAGTCCCCGGGGCCTTTCCTCGACTGTTTGACCAGCGAGTTGGCTCTAAGGGGCAGAAGTGGTGCCTCCAGACTCCCGAGTCCCACGCCACCCCTGCGTTGTCCTTCGAACTACACCCCAAGATAGGAAGGCCAGGACCTGTCCCGTGCCTCACCGGGGCTGTGAGCTTGGAGCGGGTGGCGGGGGCTTCCCTGCGTACCTCAAACATTCTAGAACCCGCTCGCCAGGCTCTTTGGAGTCGAGACAAGAGTCAAGTGAAAAGGGAGGGAACTAGAGCTTAGCATTCCCCGGCGCCGCCCCCCCCCGGGAAAGAGAGGGTCCCCAAGGAATGCAGACGATGGCAGAGAAGGAGGACGAAAGATCTCTTGGTGGTACTTCCTTTGAGGAATACCGTTCCATACTTCCTTTGGCCTCCGTGAAGCCTCTTCAGTGGACCCGGGGCGGGGGTGAGGGGGGAGATCTCGGTGCCCCCATCGTTCCCACTAGGGATCTTCCCTGAAAATTCCAGCCCCCCAGGGTCATCTCGGGAGAGGCGGGAGGCTTGTGGGGCTCATTTCAGAGGCGCGCGGGAGGAAGTCCCAGTAATCTCGTTGGAATTGGCGAATGGACGAGCGTGGGAGAGCGGTGCCCCCCGCACCCCACCCGGCTGGTTTTGCCGAGATGCTCAGCTTGGGCCAGATGCGAGGCTCCAAGGCCATGGTCCGGGGGCTTCCAGTCCCTTTTCCCCTGCTTGCAGCTGCTTCCCCAGGGTCGCCCTCTCTCCCGCAGCTCCAGTGTTCGCTGGTTCACCTCTTTTTCTTTGGCTCCAGCCTCTCCCGGGACGGTGGCTTCTCTTCCTTCCAGATCTCCTTCCCTCCCTGCGAGCAAAGGGATTCAGAGGAGATTCGCCCACATTCCCTCTTCTCTCGGAGCTGCGACTAACTGGGGGCCTCGTCTCGCCTCGGCTTTGCCCGTAGGACACTCAGAAGTCAGTGAGTGCGCCGGAACCTTGGAGCTTCGAACCGGGGAGGGGGCGGGGCGGCGTGTGCCACACAGCCCCTTCATTTTAAAGAGGGAGAAACTGAGGCGCAGGGAGGAATAGCTTTCCCGGGGTCACACAGTTAGTAAGTGAGGTGAAATTTGGATGCTGGTTTCCCTGTCCAGTGCCCTAACCATTATTATGCCATATTGCTGCTCTGTTTTGTTAAATGGTCATCTGCGTGGAAAGAACCCTAAGAGGACTTTGAGGTTTTTTTGCCTGCGTTCTGCAGTGAAACTGCTTTTATAGTTTGGGACTAATCAATAACCTCTCTGTGCCTCAGTATCCCCAACTGTATAACAGGGAAAATTCTTCATGCTCTATTTCATAGAGCTGATGAAAGGTAGAAATTGGCAATGCATCCAAACTCTACAAAAAAGCCACAATATTAGGAATTACATGTACACTCAGAAACCTATACTTATCCCTGCCCAGGGAAATACACACACACACACACACACACACACACACACACACACACACACACACATTTCATTGGAGAGAGGACCTCCACAGTGATAGCTGGACCCAAACCTGAATTCCGTATTTACCTAATCCCGGGGTGGGGCTGAACTTGAGGACCTAGAGGGCCACATGTGGCCGGGAGGCTGCAGGTACCCCACCCCTGAGGACCTCTTATCTGGATTTATTCAGACCATATTCGATCTCTCTTTAAGGTTCATGCTCCCACCCAAGGCTTCCCCTGAGAACATCAGAAAAAAGTGTCTCTACAGAAAAAGAAAAAAAAAGTCTCACCTTCCCATGCAAGCAGTTTCATATGTGAAACACAGGATGGATTTGATCTCATAAATAGTCCAGACTTCCTTCTTTCCAGTGAGTATAAAGCATTTATTTCAATGGGCCAAGCATCGTGCTAGGGGCTGGGATACAAATCGGAAATTATGACAGGCTCTGCTCTCAGGGAACACACATTTTCATGGGGGCAGTCAACATCTAGGAAGGCTCAGCTGCAGAACAGATGGAAGGCCCCCCTAGTCCTTAGAGTGCATCAGCAAGGCAGATGCTAATATATCTTCTTGAGTGTCAGTTCTACTGATAAAAGATCTGTTTCTGATTTGGAACCATTTGACTGTGCCAAGGATTTGGGGGCAGGAACTTCGTTTTCTGGGACTTTGGCAGTCCCAGCTGCTGAGGGTGGGCTGTGGGGAGGGGGAAGGCTGCAGCACCTGCAGAAGCTGTGGCCAGGTCCTGTTTTCTCAGGGGTTGTTGGATGATGGCTGTGGGGGCAGGCTGGAGGTCTGGGGGTGGGAATGTGCTTCTACTCCCAAAATCCTGGGCTACCTGAACTGAGGTATGAAGACAGGTTGGGTGACTTCCCTCCAGGTAACCAGAATCTGTGTCCCACAAGCTTCTCTCTAGTTGTCTTAACTTTGGTTGTCTTGTTTGACAAAAGGATTTTCCTGAAGCACAAGTCTGACCAATCACTCCACTACTCAATAAACTCCAATGGCTCCCCATTACCTCTATGGTCAAATGCAGACTTGTTGGGCATTTAAGAACCTCTGTAGCTTGTCTCTAGCCTACCTTTCTAGCCTTGTTGTGCATACATTACTGCGCTCCATGCACTCAGTGGTCCAGCCAAAGTGACCTCTTTCTGCTTCTCAGGTACTCTCCACATCACCTCTGTTCTCCTTACCTAGAATATTTAACTCTGCCTCTTACAATTCCTCATTTCCTTCAGGGTTTATCTTGAGTCATCCTCTACATGAAGCCTTTCCTGATCCCCCTCCCCCAATTTTGCATATGCCTATATATGCTTATAACCTGCATCTCCAACCTTCCCACAATAAAATGTAACTTTGAGGGCAGGGACTGATTTTTTGGGGATCTCTAGCATCCAGACCTGTGCCTGGTATATACTAGGAGCTTAGAGAAATATTTGCTGCTTGATTCTCTCTAGACTTCCCCTTTTAAAGGCTCAACCTAAGGGTGTAGCCCAAGTATTCTGGAATGGAATCAAATCAATCAGTGGTGTACTGCAGAGAGCTGTATTTGGAGTCAAAGGTCCTGGGTTTGAATTCTGGCTCTACCAGCTGCTTACTACCTATGTAACTCTGGGCGAGCCTACACCTCTGTTTTCTCATTTGGAAGAGATGACTTCTGAGGTCATAACTCCAAGTCTATAACCCAGGTTGACTATATTCTGTGGGCCTGCACTCCCAATACTATAACACATGAGCCCCGACTCATGAGTTTCCCTCCAACAGTCAACCAGGTAGAAAAATGAGCACAGAGTAAAGACATTTCCCAAAATGGTACAGGAATCAAAATAGCTACAGAACATCTGCCCCATAAACCAGGGGTACACTTCCATAAAGTCGGTGGTAAGAGGGGACAAACACATAGAATATACAAGTAGAGATGCACAGCCACTAGATTACATATGTAGCCATAGGTCCCTCGATCTCAGAGGCTACCTAAGCCAACCCCCTCATTTTCTATTTGGGGAAACTGAGGCACAGGGAAATGAAATAACTTACTTGTCAAAGGTCACACAGGCAAAAGGAGGGAGGAAGGAAGGAAACAAGTATTTGTAAAGGGCCCGCAGTTTGCCAGGTTCTTGACAAATATTTTTTCATTTGATCCTCACAACAACCCTTTGAGGTAGGGGCTATTTTTATCCCCATTTTAGAGTTGAAGAAACTGAGGCAGAGATTAAGTAACTTGCCCAGAGGCACTTAGCTAGCAAGTGTCTGGGGCTGGATTTGAACACAGGTCTTCTGATTGCAAGTTCACTGCTCTATCTGTGGTACCATCAGCTTGCCTTTGAAGCAGGCAGAGCCCAGCTGTTCCAAAGTCAGCCCATTCTTGACTTCACCTCCTTGCCTCCCTGACCTTTTCATGCTCATGTGGGTCATTCAGAGTTTCAGACTTTGCAGGCTGAAAATTCTGGGAAAGCTTCCCATCCATTGCCTTTTGCTGGTCCCTGGAAACCACCACCTGATGAGCCCAGCTGCTCTCTTCTCCCTGTCCTGGGGCCCCTTCTCACTGCCTACCTCAGGGGGTCCCCAACCCCTTTGTCCTGTGTAGATGATGTCATTATTTATTCCTTTACTTTTTTTTTTAATTTAGAGACTAAAAAGGGGAAAATCTTTCTCATTTTCAGCAACCTTGCTCTCTCCTACAGGGAATGGTCAGTGCATTTATTAAGTGCCTGCTGTGTGCCAGGCACTCTGCTAGGCACTGGGGAAACAGCTAGAGACTAATAGAACCCCACCCTCTGGGATTTTAGGCTCTGTAAAGGGAGGATCCCGGCCTCTGGGGGAGCTGGGGAGCATGTGAGGACATCCAGAGGCTCCAGGGGTCAGAGCAGCAGCCCAGCTGTTTCAAAGACAGGAAGGACTTGTGCCAGAGAAGGGTCCATTTCCCAGGCGAATAAAGCAGGCCCCCAGAGCTAGGAGGCTGAGACTTAGTTCTTAGTTCTCTGGCTATATGCCAGACCTAGGGAATATCCACCCCTCAACCTCTCTGAGCCCTGACTCCATCCTCTCCTCACCCTAAAATTAGACTCTCAGTGCCCCGGCCCCCAGGCATGGACTTGTACTGCACTGGGAGTCCTGCTATCTGTCCTGAATGAGCCTGGGCTCTTCCCTTCACTCCAGACCTCGGGTTCTCTTGGTCCTTGTTGGATTTGATGGCTCCCATGGTCCTCAGGCATGGACAGGGCTCCTCCTGTGACCTGAGGCCTTGCCTCTGTCCCTGAGGAGCCCTCATGCACCAGCCTTCCAAATCAAAAGACCAGATGTGATCGACGGCAGCTCAGGGAACCACTGACATGTTCCAGTGACCACATCCTAGCCAGCCAGCTGGATGAGGGTGTTCAAATAACTTTGCTTGACTGTGAAACTACTTCACAGATCTCTCTCATTCTCTTTGGCTCTATGTTGCTGGCTCTCTCTCTCTCTCTTTCCTCCTTCCCCCTTACACAAACACACACACACACACACACACACACACACACACACACACAGAGGTAGTAAGTCTCAAGCATGATTTCCCTCTCCCTCCCCTCACTTCTTTCTCTCCCCCATTTCTCTCCCTTCTCTCTTTTCTGTCTCTGCCTCCTCTATCTCTGTCTGACTCTTTCTTCTCTCCTTTCCTCCTTCTCTGTTGCTGTCTCTCTCTGTCTCTATCTCTGCCTCTGTTTCTCTCTTGCCTCTCCATCTCTCTCTCTTCTCTCTCTCCCTCCCTCCCTTCTCTCTCTCCCTCCTCTCACTTTCCTTCTGTTTCTCCCCCTCCTCCTCCCTGTCTCCCTCCCTGTCTGTCACTGTCTCTGTCTCTCTCTTCCCTCCCTCCTCTCTCCATCTCCCTCCCTCTCTCTCTCTTCTCTCTTTCCCTCCCTCCCTCCCTTCTCTCTATCCCTCCTCTCACTCTCCCTCTATCTCTCCCCCCCTCCCTCTTCCCCCTGTCTCTCTCCCTGTCTGTCACTGTCTCTGTCTCTCTCTTCCCTCCCTCCTCTCTCCATCTCTCTCTCTCTCTCTCCATCTCTCTCCTCTCTCCTCTCTCTCTCTCTCTCCCCCTCTATCCCCCACCCCAGAAGCATGATTTCCCTCTTCCTTCTCTCTTGATGTCTGTAAGATGGGTCTAGTATGAGGTAATGGCTGTAAAGTGTGCTATAAACTGAAGCCTCGAGTTGGAAGAGATCTCGGCCTCCATCTGTCTTGTTAAGGGTACACCTGAAAAGAATCCCCTCTGTCCCATTGCTGACACACAGTCATGGACCAGCCAGCCCCAGGGGCAGCCCATTGCATTCTGGGAAAGCTCTCCTTGACAGCGGGAAATTCAAAGCCCATCTCTGATGCTCACCACCTGTATGGCCTTGGTCGAGTCATTTCTCCTCCATGGGCCCCAGTTTCTTCATCAACAAGCAGCTTGGAGTAGATGACCTCTGAGGTCCCATCCAACTCTTGATAAGACAAGAACCCAAGGGTCAGTTACTAACATTGGGTGGAAGTGGGAGAAAGGGAGAGAAGGAATCACATGGAAACAAAAAAGGGAACCCACCTGTGGGTGCTCATTCCACAGGAGGCAATGATTGAGGCAGCCTAGGAGAAAGGAGGCCAAGGGGGAGGGTCTTAGTCCTTATGGAAAAGGAAGGGAGTCAGTCAGTGAACCAATGTAGGTCGGCATCTCTCGGTAACTTAGAGAGCCGGGCCCCTGCGCTGGCGTAAGTGCTGCAGACACATAGAAACAAATGATCTGAGTGGGAATCTTGCCAAGCATTTAGATCGGGGACTAACCTGGGTGTGAAAGTGCCAAAGGGGTATAAACAGAGCCCCAGCCCTGCGCATCCGACTGCAAAAGAGACCCTATTCATTGTCCATTCTCAACAGAATTTAATTTCTGAAAATATAAGCCAGCCCCATGGATGGATCGCCATTCTTGCATTGAGCAATGGGCTCTCTCTGGCCTTTGCAAATGACCTCCCTCCAGCCTGTCGTTTTTAGAGGCTTCCTTAGTCTTTCCTGTAATGCCACCTAGTGTTTGGTGCTGGGTGGCTGAGTCCAAGCCAAAAAAAAAAAAAAAATGGAAGAAGTTAGTATTGAAGGAGCTACCCAGCCTAAGGTCCCTCTGCCACCTATGGTGTGACTTTGGCCGAGTCATCTGATCTCTCTACAAGGAGCTAGGTAGGGAGATAGAAAGAGCGCTAGAGTCAGAACCTGTAAGACCTGCGTTCAATTTCTGCCTCAGACACTGGCTAGCTATGTGATCACTAGACAGAGGAATAACTAGATAGATACGGCATTGATTAAACACCTACTATGTGCTAAGGACAAGCAAGCTAGCCAACTCCTGCCCTGAGGGAGTGCATGGAGGAGCTGGAAGGTGAGCCTCAGGGCTGGGGATGGCCCGGCATCAGATGTGGGAATCCCATGGGCATGGCCCAGTGTTCCAGCGGGAGGGATGGGGATGTGGAGGGATGCTGGGAAGTGTCCTAATCATAGGTAGCCTTGACATAGCAGTTTGTGCTTTACACACATCTGCTCATCTGATCCTCCCCAAACCCTGTGAGTAAATGCCAGTATTTTTACTGATGAGGAAACCGAGGCTGAGAGAGGTTAAGTCACTTACCCTCAGGTCACACAGTGAGTATGTGTCAGAGTAGGGAAGACCTGGGTTTGAGTCTAGCTCTTTCTGCCTCCAAGACCAGCACTCTATCTACTGTCATGCTGCCTTTGCCTTGTATAGAACAGGCGCTTAATAAGAAAAACCTGAATCCTTAGGGGTGGAACAAAGTGAAACAGTCTTGGGCATCGTGGAACATTTTCAAGGGGAGGCTCTATCACAGCCTAGAGGGCGAGACTCGGAAGGGTAGGGGCCACTTAGGCCAGCCCCCTCTTAGAGCACGAATTTATGTGCCCAGAAATGGGCTAAGTGCTGGGAATTCAAATATAAACCCAAAAGAAAGACGTGGGCTGCCCTAAGGGGGCTTCCGTTCCAAGAAAGGAAGATAATAGAGGAGGAAACTGACACTTGGGAGGAGGGGAGAGAGGGCACCTGAGACTAGCAAGGATCTGGAGCAAAGCTGGGAAGGAGTGAGCGTGGCTGGCTAGCCTGGCCGCTTCCTCAGGTGGGGGAGGGTCTGAGCAGGAACTGCCCAATTGGAGGAGGAAGGAAGTGACCTCTAGGGGGAGAGGGCAGCCTGCATTTATGAAGGTGGAAAAGGCCAGAGTCACGGGGAGAGCCCTACTTTGCTGATGAGGAAAATAAGACCCAGAGTGGATCGTGACCTGCCCCAGGTCACACAGTGGTGCCACCAGTCCCAGACTCAGGTCCCATGCCTCTTTCCATTGTACTAGATTACCTTTTTCATCCAGAAGGCCAGAGAGGGGATTTCTGTTTAGCTACAGGATATGGAATGGGTCCCTCGTGGGCTAGCCTCTAATGTAAAGAGTGTACAAAATGCTTATAGAGTTGAATGAATATTTGTTGGCTAGAGGGATGAAGATGCCTTTTCTGGTCCCTCCCAGGCTTCTGAGAACCCGGGCTACTGCCCCTGTCCTCCAATGCCCTCAGCCCCAGGGTATTTTCCCCTTGGAAAACTCTCCTGCCTTCCTGGGGCCAGGCCAGTTCTCAGCCTCTGCCTCGGGCTGGCTCAGCAGGTTGTTCAGGCCTCCCTCATCCATCCGCAGGACCGCAGTGAGTCACGGTGATCAGCTGGGGGGCCTTGCTGTTGCCCTGGGTGGACACCTGCTACTGGAGAGCAGCTGTCTCCGATCTTTGCTGACGCCATGGCCAGGCTGGGAAGGGAACGTAAAACTCGAGCTTGGCAAGGGCAGTGGAAGCCCCTTTTTGCCTCACAGGCCCTTGGGCCTTCCAGCTCACTCCCTCTGCCTTTGTCAGGGTATGGCCCAGATGTTTTTTCTCTCTTTCCCTGGCTCTGGGAGTCCACAATCTCCTGTTCCCATCCTGCCTGATTGAATTACCCCTGGGATATCTGGGAAAAGGAGGGAAGGGAAGAAGAGGGGCCACATGGATGGAGAGAAGGTTGTGGGGTGTAAGTGCTTGGGAAAGCACCACGCCCCAGCCCCAGATGAATAAAGTGTGAGGGAATTGGTGGGGGGGGGCTTGGGGCCTTTCAAATAGGGAATGGGGAGACCAGAGCTGTACCTGGCTGGGGAGGAGAGAGGAGAAGACAGAGAATCTGCTTAGAAGGCTCCTGATTTGTTCACCTGTCACCTAGCAAGTCCACGGATGTGTCTTCCTCTCCATTTCTGGAGCCTGCTATCTCGTCTTACCTGGGGAAGTCTTGTGCTCCTTCTTACCAGCCAAGCCCTTCTCCGCTGCCCTGAGGCCTCCTGGGAAAGGCAGCCAAAATTCCTAAACCAGGCAGGTCAGGGCTCATGTTCCCAGGCCCAGAGGGCCACTCAGGACCTCAGATCCTAAATGCTGTTTATAAGAATGGCTCCTATTTAATCGACCTTCAGGATTGCAAAGCACTTTATATTCAGTATTTCATTTGATCCACACCATTGCTCAGTGGGGTTGGTACTGTTATGGTCTCCAGTCAATAGATGAAGAAACCAAGGCTCATGTGAAATAACTTACCCAATGTTACCTAGCCAGGAGCCATCTGGATCTAGGGCATATTTGAACTCAGATCCAGCCCTGGGCTTGTAGTCAGAGGCCCTGGGTTGGAATCTCTGCTCTGCCACTCACTGCTCATGTGACCTTGGACAAGTCACCTTTACTTCATAAGCCTCAGATTCCTCTGTAAGAGAAGGGGGCTGGCCTGGATGGCCTCCCATGTCCTTTTGGGCTGCCCTTGCCACCCTGACCGTGCTGCATCTTCCTGCTTTGGTGTGTCGGTGAACTCTGCCCATAAACAATCTCTGGACACGCTCCTAACCTGGCTCAGGAGAATGTAAACTTCCTGAAGGCAGGGATAGAACTGTGCAATGCATGGGAGGCTAGGTCATGCAGTGATGTGAAGCACTGGGTGGGCCCGGAGTCAGGAAGACCTGAGTTCAAATCCTTCCTTGGACACTTACTAGCTGTGGGACTGGGCAGGTATGTCAATCCTTCTCAGCCTGTTTCCTCATCTGTAGAGTGGAGTTGGTAATGGCACCTCCGTCATAGGGCTGCTGTGATGATAAAATGAGATAATGTACGTAAAAGGTTTTGCCAACCTTGCCATGCCATGGGAATGCCAGCCATCATTGTTATTATTGATGGGCACAGCCTGATGGATGGATGAATGGCTCCCACCCTGACAGATTGGCAGCTGGCAGGTTGGAGAGGGGGCCTGCTGCTTCCCTGCCCCTGCAGATGCTAACCTGGGCAGGGCTATATCCTTGGTTCTCCCAGGGGAGCCAGCAACCTTGTGGTCAAGGTTAGATGGCAGCATCTGCCAGACTGTGGGACTGCTCTGGAAAACAAACAGGAGCTAATCTCTGGCCCAGGGGTTTGTATGGGAAAAAGCCTGGGAAGGGAGCTATCCTGGTCCCCCAAGAAGATCCCCAGCCCACCCCCCGACTCTGACCTAACCTTCCTGTGACCAGCGAGGGTGGCCAGAGCTCCATGCAGCCGTGGTGGCCAAAGGGATGGGCTGTTTTCTTGAGATGGGGAGCCCAGGGGCTTTCACATGAGCTCATGCTGATACGTGGCTGCCTCCCCACCCCCCTCCTTCTGCCAGGGAGCCTGACAGCTCCGGCTGGCTAACAGCTGTTCCCAGATGTGGCTGGGCAGCCTGGGGCCCAGGGCTTGTTGCTGATTCTTTGGGACAGGCTGCCACTCTGACCTCGCTCTGCCTTTCCCTTCCCCCTCCCCCCTCCTATGGTTGTAGCTTTGAGGATCTGTGGTCTTGGTGACCTGAGGGAGAAACCAATTAGTTCAACTTCTCCATTTTACAGATGAACCATCTTTCCCAAGGTCATAAAGGTGGTGTGTGTCAGAGGTAGGAATTGAACCTTTGTCTGCTGACTCTAAAGTCAATGTTCTCACCATTGCCCCACACTGCCTCGATAGTCCAAAGCATCTACCTTCAGATACTTTTTCAGCCTAAGTAACATGAACTAGTTTGATTCTTCATCATTTCCTGATCTCTGCCTCCAGAAAGATACACCAATAAAGAGAGTGCTGTCCATGTCTCATTCCTTGCTCTGGTTTTGGCCCCAGAGCGAGCTTCTGCCCACGTAGAACCCAGTGGAGCTATTTCCTAATCTTGTCTTTTGATGAGAGATTGTAACTGGGACCAGGGCAGGTGGGACTAAAAAGGAAGGCGAGGGAGTGCCAGCATTTATTAAGCACCTACTATGTGCCAGGAACTGCAAGACACTGGGAAAACAAAGACCAAAATGAAATATCCCCTGCATCATGACACTTACTGCCCCCTCCCCCTTTTTAGGGGGGAGTTAACATATTCATAGAAAACAGACATCTGCATGTAATAGTTTTTCCAAAAGGAGTCTTTAGCCATACTAAAAGACCAGGGAGGTAAAAAGACAGGACCCAGAAATACAGAAGGGATGGCCTTCATATGAAAAAGAAACAGCCCCCACTTTAGAAAGGGCCAGCAGTCAGTAGATCAGTTTTGTATGAAGAGGCCAGCAGAGAAAACGTCCAGGCCATGAGTGCTCAGGCTACGGCTTCCCTTTGTCTGTAGCCTCACTGGGGTTCCTAAGACCCCAGTAGGAATCTGGGAAGTGTAACTGGCTGCACTGGGGCCGATTACCAGCAGCCAAGGAGGAAGTGTGCATGCAGGAGCTGGCCCTGAAGCAAGGATTGTCAAATGAGAGAGGTGGGCCTCTCTTACCTCATACCTGGGGAAAGGGGAGGACCTGATAGTAAAGATCAGAGCCAAGGCTCTGGGGGCGTCCAAGTCCAAGGGGACAGGTTTCTGCTTTTGGTCCAGGCCAAGAGCATGGGAGCCCTCTGGCTGATGAGAGCACTGTAATATGTAGTCAGAGGGAAGTGGGAAGGGGACTCGAGTGACTCACGGAGCGGCCAGGCCAGCTGAGCAGGTAGTGACTCATCCAGCACCAAGACCACTCCCCAAATGAATTGGGTGAAGATCTGAGTCATGCAGTGCCTCAGCCATGTGTTCCTTATAGTCACGCTTCTCTATGACTGTGCTTGAAGTTCATGTCCACTCTTTTCCCACCCCGGACTCTAGATGTGTTTGTGAGATTTTTTCACTGGTGGGACAGCTAGATGGCCCAGTGGAGACAGTGCTGGGCCCCAGGTCAAGAAGACTCTTCTCCATAAGTTCACATCTGGTCTAACACACATACCTGCTGTGTGACCCTGGGCACGCCACTTCACCCTGTTTGCCTCAGCTTCCTCATCTGTCAAATGAGTTGGAGAATGGCAAACCCCTCCAGTATCTGCCCAAAATACCACAAATGGGCTTATGAAGAGTCAGACACAACTGAAAAAAACTGAACAACATTCTTCTGGGGCTGGGGGAAAAAGTTTTATATCTACTATTCTTGCTATCTCATTTGAATAAATAAATGCCTTTGCTAAAGAACTCATCTACTGGCTGATTTTTAAGGGGAAGGATACTGGTGGGGGCTCATGACCTCTGTTAGGAGGATAGCTACCCACAGGGATACTACTCGAATCATGAAAATAGTAGTGGCCACCCCTTTGGGGACCTAGTCTACCAGTGCCAGTGTGGAGAGAGTGGTGTAACATATAAAGGGTGTCCATAAAGTCCGTGTGCAAGTTAAAATAGTTGTAACTTTGTAACTATATGTGATAGAAAGAATCTGTAAAAAGCAAAAGAAAGAAGAAACATTTAATTTTTTTATTGTTCTTGTTAATTTTCAACATGTCCACTATCATTACTAATACAAAGGGTAATACAGTTCTGTAGTTCGTGGGGAACATTTTCGAGCTGATTTTCAGTAATGCCAGCATCACAATAGTTATCCTAGCTTGCAAATCTTCTTTAGATCAAGGTTTGATTGAATAAATGTTAGTTTTCACATGTCCCCATAAAAAGAAATCCAATGGAGTCAAATCTGGTGAACATGGAGGACAAGAAAATGGTAGACTTTGGACAGCGGTGGTAGATTTTAGTTTAGCCAACCGAAGAACATAGTTATTTTACTGAAGCCATGGGTCAACGGTAATCCTGAAAAATAAGTAATTTTTAAGTTGAATTTCTAAGAATAAAAACAAAATAAACATAAAATTTCTAAAGCTAGATATATCCTTGTTATAGATTCTATCACAAATAGTTACAAAGTTACAACTATTTTAAATTGCACACGGACTTGGTGGACACCCTGCATATATCACGGTATAATAACTTCTCAGGGGGGTGGTCTAGCAGTTGGAGGGATTGGGAGAGGATTCCTTTAGAAGCTAATCCTGGAGTTGTGCTTTGAAGGAGGTGGATTCTAAGAGGTGGAGGTGAGGACCGACAGTTTTCCAGAACAAGGGACAGTCTGTCCAAAGACATGGAAGTAGGAGATGTGACAGGAAAGCACCATGTGAAGGAACTCTGAAGGGCAGGAAAGCACCGTGTGAAAGGAATCTGAAGGATCAGCCCAGTATTGGAATGGAGGTTTTGCTTCCAGCTTTTCCAGGCAATGTATTGGGTCTAATCTGCCTCATGGTGGCTCCAAAGGGTTCAGGAAACCCAGTACCTGGCATATGGTGCTTAATACATGCTTACTTGACTTCTCCCAGTGCTGAAGTCCTAGGCCATAGGGGTTCAAAACTGTAGGTTCTGAGCCAAAGGTTTCTGAAGAACTTCTTTGGCTTGTACCCTCAGGCAGGATTTTCCCTGGGAACATTAGAATTTGCCTTGGGGGAACCCTCAACTATTGTGAAAGAACTCAAGATTAATGTGACATTAAATATAGTAAGTTTTATGCAACCTGATGTCTCAGGGTGTGTGTCCAAATCCATAAATGGTCAGGGCAGCTGTTCTCCCCTTGGAATACTCCTTTCCCTAGAAACCAGCACAGTCCACACGCCTCACAGTTCCAGCAATCAATGGGTGCTCAGCATCTTTGCTCCTAAGGGGCCTGGATGATGCACTGGCCTCCCTGGGAACCCCAGGGCAGCCTGGTCTTGTTGCTCCTCCCCTGGGCACTCCTGGTGGGTGGTTTTCTGTCAGCTGCTCTCTAAGGGCAGATTCCCTCATTTCTTTCCCTTGTGTTTTTGTGGTGGCAGTTTCTTCCTCCTCTTCTTCCAAGTTTCTGCCATGGCTCTTTCTGCACATTTCTAGGTCTGGACACACAGAACCCCAACTACAGGAAGTTGAGTTCCTATCTGTATATGGTTCTCTTCCCAGTCCCCTCCTGCTTCCAACAACTTTTTGCAAAGTCAGGCACAAGGGAATGAGGGAGTGTGATCCCATGGAGAGAGGACTGGCTGGCCCTGGAGTCAGAGGATGTATGTTCAAATCTTGTCTTTGTATGCATTGTTCAGTTGTTTCCGACTCTTCCTGACCCCATTTGGGGTTTTCTTGGCAAAGACGTTGGAGTGGCTTGCCAAGTCCTTCTCCAGCTCATTTAGAGATGAGGAAATTGAGGCAAACAGGATGCTATGACTTACCCAGGGTCACACAGCATAGCCTTGGATAAATCACAACCTCTCTGGATCTTTGTATGTAAAATACCAACCTGGAGTTTGGATTAAATTGCCTCTAAGGTCCCTGGCGCTTGGAGATCTATGACCAGGCTCAGGGGATCCAACTGGCCCAGAACCTCCAGGCTGACTTACCCACCTTAGCCAGGACCTCCCAATAAAGGGAATTTCACTCCGTTTCATCTGTCAAGGAGGTTCATTTGGGAGGAGCAGCTTCCCACAGTCCTCCTGGGGCATGCTTGGGCACAGCCACTCCCTTGGCTTTCAAAGGCTCAGACTTCACAGTTCTGGGACGCTTGGCACTCGGTCCCTCTGACTACCCTCCTACTGAGCCACCTTAGTGTTCTTGGGACCTGGACAGAAGGTAAGACTGCTTCTCATTCCCCTCTATGCATTTATAGTAAACAGTTTAGAATTGGCCCCCAAATGGTCCTTGGCTTGCCTCTCTGCCACTTAAGTACTTTGTGGGGGTGGGGAGGGGTGGGAGGTCATGTCCTCTCCCTGGGCCTGTTTCCCTACCTGTAAAATGAGGCAGTTGGGCTGGATGGTCCCTTTCAGCTCTAAATCATGGGAGCATGACTTGGTATCTAAAATGAACCTGGAAAAAACCTCAGGGAGCCTCTATTCACATTCCCTACTCTGTCCCAACAATTTCACCTATGAAACAGGCTCAAGGAGGAGGTGGTTTACCTGAGGTCATAAAGCCTCCTCCCTCCTGGTCTTTCCTCCTCCCTCTTAGTCTTTCCTCCTCCCTCTTTGTCCTTTTTCCTGGTCTTTCTTCCTCCCTCCTGGTTCTTCCTCCTCCCTCTTTGTACCCTCCTCCTGGTACTCTCCCTTCCCTGGCTGCCCTCCTAGGATTCAGTCTTTCACACAAAGGGATTCCTCCCTCCCTACTAGCTGACCTCTTTGGAGAGTGACTTGACCCACCCCGTCTCTAGTTAGCAGACAGTTTTTGTGACCAGGTGCTAATTCCCAGAGCTGACTGAGAGCCAGAGATTGTCTGCCTGCCTACACCTTCACCTCCTCCACAAAAGGAAGGGAAGTTCCCACCTAGGACTGTTCTTGTTGCTTTTTGGTGTTTCTGTGTGCCCAGGTTTTTTGGAAGGCTGAAGGAGGGCAGCATCAGGCTTGGTCTGACAGCTTTGGGGCTGCTATCAGACCTTGAGTAGGTAGGTAGGAGTAGGAGGTAGGAGCAGAGAGGACAGTGGAGATGCTTGTCCAGCATCCAGGTGCATGAGCCCTTGCCTGTGCAGTCACTGAGATGCGGGGATTAGGGTGAAAGGGCTTTCTCTGGTCCAGACCTGTCATGTTTTTTGGTGTGAATTCACCCATGGGGAGCAGCCACTCTTTGGGGGACTTGGTCTATTTGCCTTGGGGGCTTGCCTGGGGTCACACAGTTGCTATTGAGAACCTAGGTTTTCTATCTGCTATGCCAAGTTGATTCTCGGTTCCCCCAGGATGTACTAAAAAAGGATTTCATATCTGTTTAAATCCTTGTGGTTTTCTGTTTAAATGAGTTAAAACCAGTGCATCTGCCAGGGGCTCTTTGTGTGGGCTCAGGGACAAGCGTACAAGTGTGCATCTCATCCCCTTTCCAAATCCTTGGCCTATTCACATTTCAGGCAGCACAAGATGCAGGGAAAGAACTCGGGGGCTGGATGATCACCAGCCTGGATGTGTAGCACTCTCTCTTGTTCTTCTGGAGAGATTCTGTGGGGTCCCGAAAGGCTAGGTAACTTGCCCTGGGTCATACCTTGACAATGTGGCCCGTAGGTGTCCCAGACAATAGACAGAGTATTGGATTTGGAGCCAGGAAGGCCTTCAGACACGCACTAGTTGTGTGTGACTCTGGACAAATCATTCTCAGACTCAGTTTCCTGAGGGGATGATGATAGCCCCAGATTCATTGGTCGAGGTTCAAATGAGTTGATATACATAGAGCACTTTGCCAACCACCACATCGGGTCAACATTGGCTATTCAGTGGCAGGTCCAAATCCGGGGCTCTTTTTTAGGCCGCTGATCAGTAAACACTGATGAAATCGGTTCTGTGGGCAGGGCTCTGTGCTGGGCTAGGAGGAGACTGCAGTGGAGGAGGGAGGCCCGGGAAAGAGGACATCTTCATGTTCACTAACCCCTGAGTGAAATGGAACATTTCCTTCCATTGTGAGTCTAGCAGCATCTGTGACTGTCATCAGTGGGAACACGAGCTTGTCACGTGATGGTCACTGCTCAGCTCATTCTGACTTCCAAGTCACACTGGTTATTCACCATCTCGGCCTTTTGGTTTACAGACTAAATTTCAGTAGACTTTGCTTCCTTTGTGATGCATCGCATCTAAGAACTGGCTGCCCGAGGAGGCTTCACCAGACAGCCTGCCAAGGGCTCTGAGACACAAAGCAGGTTCAGAACCCTGGCTCTGCCACAACCCAGAGAAGTGAGGTGGCTAGAGCCCTGGGCCCGGAGTCAAGAGACCTGAGTCCAAATCCAGCCTCAGGCGCTTACCAGCTGTGTGACCCTGGGGCAAGTCACTTCCCCCTCTGGCCTGTTTTCTGTAACTGTAAAAGGGGGACCCTAATGGCACAGGGTGGTTGTAAGACTCAGAGGAGATATCATGGGTGAAGCATTTAGCACAGTGCCCAGCACATAGTAGGTGCTTACTAGATACCTATTCCCTTTTCAGCCCCCCAGGGTAAGGTTGGAGGGGGCCTGTTGGGGAGGCCCCATGTGAACCGGATGTAGTGGACTAGAGATCCTATCGGTGAAGGTGAGAGGGGAGGGCATCCTAGACCTGGGAAGGAGACTTGGTCAGTGAATACTTATTAAGCACCTACTGTGTGCAGCACCTACTGTGTGCCACCCTGCTGCCTGATGGGGATGCACGGGGAGCCAGCAGGTAGCCCTTGCCCTCAGGGAGTTTGCAGTCGGTGAGTCCACAAGTCATAGAGGAGGCAACAGCCGAGGGGCGCCCTTGGGTGGCACAGGTCCTGGGTGGGCTTCCACGGGAACCTTCTTCTCTCCCTCTCTTGCCCCTCTGTGACATGGGTTGGTTGGCTGCCCTCGGGGAGCTTCCGGTCTCCTCCGGGTGCCTTTCTGTGCCCACGCCCGGCCCACGCGCTGCGTGACCTCGGTCACGGCCCCGGCGATCTCTGGGTCTCAGTTTCCCCGCGCACGCTTCGCCCCCGACCCTCTTTTGGCCCACGCCGCAGCCCGTAGCCGCCCGGCCTACGACCCGGAAGTGGATTCTCCTTAGCAACCTGGAGCCGGACGGCGGCCGGAGCCTGGAGCAGCGGTGAGTGACCTGCCCGGCCCTGTAGCCTGGCTTTCGCGGGGAGGGTGCTGGGCTCCCGAGGCCGTCAGTCCACCGTCCGGCCGTGCCTCTCGCCGGCCGCGCTCCTGGCCGCTGGGCCCCGCTCCTGCTCCCCCGGGCGACTCGGCGCACAGGGGGCGTCTCCTCTCACGTCTGGCGCCCCTGACCCCGCCGGCGAGGGGCACGCGTCCCGCTCCCTCCCCCCCCCCCCCCGCACTCTCCGGGAGGGCACGCGGGGCCCCGGATCCTTTGCGCATGCGCCCCGTGGGGTTGGGGGGGGGGAGGTGGGGAAGAGGCGTCGTCGCGTTCTTCGCGCATGCGCACCCGCCTCGTGGGGCCTCGTGAGGTGGTGATGAGCACATGGTACCTTCACCAATCTCCTCCGGTGGCCTGCCATAAATGGGGAAACTGAGGCTTTGGGAGGTGTCGGCTTTTGCTTTATGTCAGGCAAGTAGGGAGGGTGCCCTGTCCTGGAGCAGAAACCAGAAGGAGCTCAGAGCCCACACCTTGGTGGTGAGGGCCCAGGAAACTTAGAGTTCAGGGACTTGAGGCCCCCCGTCCCCCCCACATTGGGCTGGATGCCCAGCCACGTGGTGTCGTGTTGGATGAAAGAGGCGAGTGGAGGTTCTACCCTGCGATCCTCCTGGGGCTTTGGAGTCCACTTGCACCCCCTCTGCCTCAGTTTCCCCCTCTGTAAAAGGAGGAGGCTGAACTAAGCGATTTGGAAGGTCATTTGGTTCGAGGACCTTCCTTCCTCCTGCGATTTTCTCCCCCTCTGTGTGCTCCATGTCCCTCCGATCCCCTGGTCATTTCCCCTGGGGGCCTTGGCCTTGGGGGGGATACCCCCCTCAGACTGGGCTGACTCTTTCTTGCTCCAGTCCTCAGCTCCTAACACCCCATGCCTGGCATCTTTGGCGGTAAAGCTGGAAGGATGCGCTGGGTTGTGGGGTGCCACAATCCCCCGCCTTACTCATCTTGTGAGGGTGAAAAGACTTGGTTCCACTATTTTCCAGCATATTCACATTCTGGAAGGCCTGCCCCCCTCCCACCTTTTCAGGCTCCTTACACTGTCATAGCCCTGCCTCTCCTGCCCTGGCCCCCATCCCGATTTTTCACTGCCGATCTCCTCATCTTTACCTTCTAGTTTCCATCAAGACCCAGCTAAAGTCCCCCCTTGTCGAGAAGCCTCTCCTATCCCCTGTGTCTGGCTTGTCCCTCGTCTCCCCTCTTAGATTAGGAGCTGGATGAGAGCCAGGACTTTTCCCCTTTCTATCCAGGACTTAGCACAATGCTTGGCACTTAGTAGTAAGTGCCTAATAAATGCTTGTAAATTAGTTCTACTTTGTGATTGCTTTCTTCCTTTCTCCTGTGCTGTGAGGTGTCCTACAATTTGTCTGAAAAGGAGACTTGTTTTGGATGGCTTAGATTTCAGGATACATTTCCAGAATGAAATGAATTTGAGAGAGCCTGCGAGTCTGGGGTCTTGAGGTCTAGTTCCAGCTCAGCTAGTCATTTCTTGCACTACCCTGGACAAGTGACTTGACTTGTTAAGCTTCAGTCTTGTCTATAAAATGGGAGGGACGGGCTTAGGGCTTCTTCACCTGAGGTGCATTCACTTTAAATGTTAATTAATTTCCTTTGTATTCTATTTTATGCGTTTAAAAACTTCCTGACTGCCAAAGGTGTCCAAGATGCATTTAGGGTTGAAAACCTCCCCTGTACTAGATGACCTCTCAAGGCCTTGCCAGCTGTGATAATTCTGTATCATCCCTTTCCTCTGGGTCTCTCAAAACCTATTCACACATTTACTCCTTTGTCTTCACCACATTTTGGGGGAAGAAATAAACAGGTGTTGCCCTTTCTTCTTTGGAGCAATCATCTTACCTTGTACTGGTCCTGTTTTATTTTGTGTCACAAATATTTGTGCCCAGGACGGAGTGTAGGTAGCTTGAAGAAAGAAAAGATTATGTGATAGAGAGGTAGGGAGAGGGAGAGTCAAATCAGGACAGAGAAAACAGGATGAAGGTCCTGGGGAGTGACAACAGGATGATTTGTTGTGGACCCAGTGGGAAAACTTGTCTAACTGCCTCCTGGGGGTTCAGTAACTTGTGGACTGCAGTGGGGAGGGTGGCTGGTGAAAATGACCCAGGTCTGGGGTTTGGCCATCCATGTGTCAGGGGTAAGGACAGTGAGCCATTTAATGCCTCTGGTTCCTTCTCAGATGACGGAGTCACCTATTCTTTGGGGGTGTATCCCCTCGTTAGAAAACATTAGAAAGCAACTAGCACAGTGTCCTTGAACATAGTGGGCTATAACAAATAAATGCCTGTTGGGGTAAGTTGGGTTGGAGAGGGTCCAGACTGTGAAGGAAGGAAAGTTAGGCCCGAGCCCAGGTGGGGAACCAGGAAAGACGAGTTACAATAAAGACAAAGAAGAGGGTTAGGAAGAGGAGAGACAGGGAAGCAAGAATCAGAGATGTGGTGGTCTGAGAGGAAGTTCCTTGTTCAGGACTAATAGAGGTAGGGGTTGGGGGTGAGCTTGAGATGGAAGAGAGAAGCTGTGTGAGGCTGAGATGGAACCAATTTAGATCCTGGCACTTGAGGAAGCTCCTGGGATGGGAGACGTGGAAGGAAGTCCCTTGGTGAGAAAGTGGGGGCTGTGGAGAGAGGAAGGTTGTGTGTCACCTTTTGAGCTTGAGAAGAAAGCTGCTGAGTCACCAGCGTTGGGAGCATCTGGGCAGGCCGATAACTGACAGTGGAAGTGAACCTCAGTGATACTGGCAGTGAGAGCAAGAAGCCCATTGCTTGTCCTGGGGATGGGGGAGCTGGAACGCAAGAGGAACCCTCAGGCTTGGAGGGGGTGGCCAGGGAGCGAGCCACAGACATTGCAGAGCAAAAGCTACGCTCGAGAAGAATTGTTCTGTTCTTTTCCATACTGTATACAGTAACAGAAATGTTGTTGTTAAAATCAAACTCAGAAGAATATTATATTTATTCCCTGGCATATTTGTGCTATTTTGGCTAGGTTTTTTTTTTGATGGGGGAAGGCAGGGCAATTGGGGTTAAGTGACTTGCCCAAGGTCACACAGCTAGTAAGTGTGTCAAGTGTCTGAGGCTGGATTTGAACTCAGGACCTCTTGACTCCGGGGCTGGTGCTCTACTCACTGCGCCACATAGCTGCCCCCTATTTTGGTTAGTTTTTAATGATATTTTTGGTATATTTTTACATATTACATGTTCTATAATAACATTTCTGAATGCCAAGTGTGTTGTTGGAAATGTAATGGAAATATTAAATGCTGGTGGAATTTCATTCGTGCCTGGCTGCGTCGGGCCACAGTTCGCTTCTGCTGATGTTTCTGTTTACCTGTGGTTTCTAGTTGTGACTAAGGCCACAGAGGTGTTGTGTTGTAGAGCATAGAACCTTCCATGGAGTCAGAAGGCCCCTGTCTGATCTTGGGCAGATCACTTCATCTCCAAGGGGTCCAAGCAGATCTCTAAGCCTGGTGTGATGGTAATCAGGGCCCTTTAGGGATACTAAGGCTATCAGTGCCTTTAATGAGTCTGGCCTTTGTTTGAATGTGGCAGGTAAAGTGGGATCTTTTTGTCTTGGAGTGTTTCTCAGCACTAAGGCAATGGGGAGTCATTGATTGGAAACCATGTATCCGTTGTGGTACTAGTGATTGACTAACCTTCCCTCACCCTAAATGCCAAGTGGGCTCCAGCCCTCAGGGTCCTGAACAGGGTATGTGTGTTGGAAGGTTAGCGATTCACTTTTGGGGGTATACTCGTGGAAAGAGTGATGAGACTGTGGGCAAGCCGTTGAAACAGCCCCCTGGCTTTGATAATCCGGAGATGGTGCTTCTCTGGTAACTATGTGTTGCTATGGATAGACTGGTTTGTGTTATTTGCTCTCTTTATATGTATGCTTGTATTTGCCCTGAAGTTCAGGGGGTGATCTTTTCCCCCTGAACTAAGTGAATGACATATGTATGTTTAATTAAACTGAGATTGTTAGCCCCTTCAAGTTGCTTTCCTTAGAAAAGCAGATCAAAGAACTTGTCCTGGCAGCCCCTCCTGGTGCTGGTGTCATTGGTCGTACACCTCCACAGCAGCTGCTGGCAGCATTGCTGTTACACGGCAGAGGGGGCACCTGCCTGCTTTGGGGGAGGGAGTTTTCTCACCAGGTAGTTCCCTTTACTATAGAAATCCAGGCTCTGACCTTTGACTTGGGCTATTTGCTTGCCTGGCATCGTCTGGTCCTGCCCAAGGGCAGGCAGCCTGGAGTTGGCATCAAACTTGACTCCACTTCTTAGCAGCAAGTTGGAAATTGACCTTGTGGTGTCTGAGGAATGAATACATAACCCTTCTCTCCCCTTCCTTAATTAGGCCCTATAGGTCTGGGAGCTAGGTCATCAATCACATTCAGCCTTCCTGTGGATTTTAGAACAAAAGGACCTGAATGGAAAGCATGCTGTATGGCGACACATTTGTACTAAATGATATAAGGCTGAGGCTTGGGGGCCAAGATGAGCATATCATGTCGTAGACTTGGTACATCTCACGATTTCGCCAAGGCGTTTGACTTTCTTGATTTGCTTGTGGGAAAAGTGGGAGCTGTGGGCTTGTTGCTAGTACCCTGGTGTTGATTGATGAATAGATGCCAGCTGTGAGGGAGGTTCTGGTTTCTTTTTGGCTGGCTCTGCCTCCTTTCCAGCCTTTGGAGCAGTGGCTGGCAAGGTGCTTAATGAATGCTTCCTAATTGACTGACTGATGTTAAATGAGGAGGGCCTGAATTGAGGTGGAAGAAGTTGGTGGTATTGTCTGTCCTTTGTTCTCAAAGAGGGCCATGACATGGGGAAGTGATGTCATGACTTGCAGTAGACATGAGAGGAAAGGCAGGAATGCATTTGAGACTTCTTGGCCAGGTAGAATGAGCTGAACTTGGCAACTCCTTAGATATGGAATATTTGAGGAGAAAGAGTCAGGGATGTGCTAGCATCCGAGAGGAGGAAGCCTTCGTTTATAGACAGGGATGTTATGGGGAGACAGGATGACTTCAGCCTTCTCCTTAGTGAGTCCAAGGATTCAGTGGGTTATACAGAAGGCATCAGGAATAAGAGCCCGGACCTCTGGGGAGAGGTTGAGGCCAGATAGGCTGGCTTGAGAGTCCTTTGCATAGAGGTGATAATGAAGCCAATGTCACATTGTTTAATCGGTCAATAAGCATTTATTAAGTGCCTGTTAAGTGCCAGGCACTGTGCTAAGCTCTAGGGATACAAAAAAAGGGCAAAAGACAGTCCCTGGCTTTAGGGAACTCAGTCTAATGGGTGAGCCAATAAGCAAACAAACATGAACAAGCAATAGCCAGGCTAAATTGGAAGTAACTAACAGGGGAAGCACTTGGAATTAAGAGGGTTTGGAAAGGGCTGGAACTTGAAGGAAGCCAGGGAAGCCTGGAGCCCTTGAGGAGAGAGAGTGTCTGTCTAAGCATGGGCTGCAGTCAGAGAAAATGCCTCGAGCCAGGAGATGGGTGTCTTGTTCCTAGAATGGCAAAGAAGCCAGTGTCTGTCAGTGGATCCAAGAGTATGAGGAGGGGAATTCAGCTAGGTGATGAAGGGCTTTGAATGCCAACATTAGAAGTGGGGGGAGATGGAACCATGGGAGTTTTGAGGAAGAGCGACTGTGAAGAGGGGGATAGTATGGATGAGGCAGGTATAGGAGAGTTGCCTAGTAGTAGGGAGGGCCCAGTTGAGGTTGAGGAACAGAAATTTGTAGTGGATCCAATCAGAACGGGTTCATGATTTTCTCCAGTTTTGTTCCGTAGCGTGGGGGATAGTGAAGGCAGAGGATGGTGGGAGGGATCCAAGGCTGAATGAAGCCTGGCTAGATGACAAGGTCTCAAGAGAAGATGACAGTGTAGACAAGGGGTCAGGATAGGGAACAGAGAAGAGAGTGGCCAATGCAAGGAACATGGCGTGAGAGAGAATGGAGGCCTCATCTTCTGCTTCTTAAGGGAGTAGAAGGAGAAGAGGTCCCATGGGGGCTGGGGCCTGGCCATTAGTGAGTGGAAGGAGGAACATGAAGCAGTTTTGTATTAGATTGTAGGTGAAGCTGAGGAGAGCAGTGTCATATAAACCAAGGGAGGTTTATGCACCAGAAAGGTCAATAGGAAGAAGCCACCTGGCAATGAAGGGACCTTGAGAGAGCAAGTTAGTAAAGTGGTGGAGAGAGGAGGGCTGAGTGATGGGGGGGATCAAGCAGTGGAGGCAGTGAGTGGAGAGCTGTAATATCGGTTAAGTTGGGACTTTTTTTTATTACTGTTTTAGAATGCTGAATTAATTAAGTGTCTTTGATTGAGCCTTACTAGGTACAAAGCCCCAGGCCCAAACCCCTATGTACTAGGTGCTAAGCCTATGTGGGCGTGAAGCCCTCAGAATCCAAAGGGGAGTTGCTAAGACCAGAGCCAATAGCAGGTGCCTAAGTTCTGGTTGCTCAGATGACATTTGATGACTTCGAAAGAGTATAAAAAGAGAAAACAGAGCTATTTGCTGGGGGCTCTCACTCTTGCAGGAATATTGATGTGGAGGCTCTGGGGAACTGTATGTAAGAGCCTTCCAGCTTGGTAACCATGAATTGTATTTGGTCTGTTTATAATGTATGTTTGTAATTTGTTTGTATTTGCTCTGAAGTTCAGGGTGCTGGCTTTTTCCCCTGAACTAAATGGATGATATTTGTATGTTGGATTGAAATAAGATTGTTAACCCCTTATCGTTGCTTTCCTTAGTAAAGCAGATGAAAAGAATCTGTGCTGGCAGCGTTCTTGTTGTTGGGCTTGTGTTGGTCTTTCACCCCCACAGCAGCTGCTAGCCCAATTGTTGCAAGACCCCAAGGAGAAATGGTGACTCTGTGTGTGGCAGCATGTGATTTGTGAAGTGAATGAGAGAGAGAGAGAGAGTGTGTGTGCGTGTGTGTGTGAGAATTGATAGTTAATTTATGAAATCGTGAAGTGAGCAGGCCTGGGTTTAGGGTACTCGCTGGGGAAGACCATGAGGGCAGCAGTCAGTAATGACCACAGATGGCATGGGGGGCAAAAATCAAGAAAGTACAGAGACAAGCAGGGAAAGGGGGAGGGGATGGGGTAGGCTGGGGGCGGGGCAGAGCACGAGGTGAGAGAGGGTGGCTGTGGGCAGCTTGGACTTGTGGAGATGGCTGAGGACTCAGAAGGGCAGGAGCTGCAGGTGTCATTTTTATAGGTTTCTGAGGGACAGACCAACTCTCATCTGTTCCACATTGGGCTTAGTGCATCAACATATCCAAATCATTTCAAAGTTGTCAGTAAAACTTTAAAGTTAATATGTCGACATCATCTCAAAGTGATCAACACCTTTGGTGTTTGGGGATGTCTGGAACTTGACTGAGGCTTACACATCATAGGCTCCGAAACCTTGGCAGCAGATTCTAGGGGTCTTGCCCTGACTCCACACGTGCTACCAAGATAGGATTTTTGGTTAATGATACAGTTTGTAAATTAGGCTCCTTTGGCCTTTGGAATGGTTTGTATGTCCCATCTAGATTCCCTTTTGCAAGTTTCCCTCTATACTGGCTCCTTATAAGCAGTAGGGGGGTGGGGGTGCATAGGGGGACCAAAACCAGATGTCAGCACAATCTCTTTGTCCAATGAGGACAGGAACGTGTAGAGGGGGAGCTGGCTTATGCCTGTGTCCAAGTGCAGTGGAACCTGGGCAATCTCTTCTTTATTCAAAACACCAGTTTCTTGCTTGTATCTTCTCAGAGGATACAGTGCCCACCCAACTGAGCTGCCTGGTGCAAACTCACTCTTCTTCTGCAGGAGACCCTCCTCATCCCAGGTGTTTACAGGGGAGGGGAGCGAAGAGACTTTGCCCACCTCCTGGTGCGTACTTGCCTGGGCCAAGCTGGGGAGACCCCCTTGAGGAGGGGAGACAAGAGTTTGGCCTGGTGTGTTGTGGGGGTTAACCAGATGGCCTGTTGTGTAGCTGTAGTGGAGGGAAGGCTTGGTGAGGTCAGCTAGCTGGTGGGAATTTGTAGCAGGCATTTTGTTGTTCAGTCTTTTTCAGTTGTGTCCCACTCTTCGTGGCCACATTTGGGCTTTACTTGACGAAGATACTGGAATGCTTTGCCATTTCCTTCTCCAGCTCATTTTACAGGTGAAGAAACTGAGGCAAACAAGGTTAGTGACTTGCCCAGGATCACACAGCTAGGAAGTATCTGAGGCCAGATTCGAGCTCAGGAAGGGGAATCTTCTTGACTCCACTGTGCCAGCCGTACTGTGACTTTGAGAAACTTCTGGGCGTGTGGCTGGACTAGGATGACTGCCCAGGGGGGTAGGTTAGCAGAGTGATAGTGGGGAAAGGCCAGCAGAGCAGAGGGTGTTCTTGAGATCATTGGGGCTGGGACCAGGCAGGGAAGGGAGCCAGGTTAGAGAAGAGCACGCAGGGGAACTAAGGGTGTGCACTTTGAGTTCAGAGGGAGGGCAGCTAGTGAGCGGGTCAGGAAGGAGGAAGGCCGTGAGGGTCTGGGCACACCAGCTCTCTAGTCTGCCCCTCTGTTAACACAGCCTTTTCCCTCATTCGCTTCCTCTCCTCTGGATTGCTGGCACACAGCAGGTACCTAATAAATACTGATTGCCAGTAGTAATCATTAGTGCTTACACAGCGTGCTTCACACATGCCAGCTCATTTTGTCCTCACAATAACCCTGGCAGGTACGTGATGTGATTATTCTCGTTTTACAGAGGAGGAAATTGAGGCAGACAGCAGTTAAACATGTTGCCCATTGTTACACAGCTAGGGTGGATTCAAACCCAGGTCTTCCTGACCTCTAGGATCAAATACAAAATCCTCTGACATTGGAAGTCCTCCGTAATCTGACTGGCACTTACTTTTTGAGTCTCATTTCACATCACTCTCCTTTTCCATTCTCTCTTCCAGTCTCGTTGGCCTGCTGGTGCCTCCTATTAGCTTCCACCTTGATCTGCTACTTTTGTACTGGCTCGGCCCCATACCTGGCCTGCCCTCTCTCTTCCTCTGCTCTGACTCCTAGGAGAGTTTCTTTCGGTGCTAGACCTTTCTGGCTCACCTTAATTGTCAGCACTCTGTCCTTCTTGAAGTTATCTTGTGTTGCTTCCTAAGCCCTGGCATCTCCCACCCCCACCAGACAGAACAGCAGAGTGGAATCTGTCTTCACATCTCCAGCATCTCACAGAGTGCCTCGAACCCTGTACAATGCTTCATAAATGTGTGTTGAACTGAAGTTCAGAGGTCAGGATCCTGAAGTGGGGTTTGATGAGACAGTGGGTGCCATGCCGTGATTGCCCTGGTGGGGGCATGGACATAGGGTTGAGGGCAAGGTCCTCCCTGTGGATATTGATGTCTCCCTCTGGGAGGGTGATGATGGCAGGCAGAGGATGAGAGGAAGCTTGTGAGTCAGTTGTTCAAGTCATAGAGAAAGGTGGGAGAGTGTCTGGGAGTCTGTGGGTGAAAGGGACAAGGATCATGAGAGGGCAATGGGAACCTCAGAGAAGAAGAGGTGATGGCTGGTGGTGGTAGAGTGACTGGGGGAAGCAGGGAGTTTACTGACTTGGTCTGGAAGCCTTTCCAGATGGGGAGGAGTGACTGGCAGAAGAGAGGGCTTCCAGATGTGGAGGAAGCCTTGGCGGAAGAGAAGATTCTAGTTAGTGAAAGGTGGAAGATGTGTAAGCAGAGGAGACTGAAGACGAAGGTAAATCTGTTTCCACTGGAACACACTGGAAAGGACAGGTGGAAGAGCCTGGGGCCTGGTGTGCAGCAGGGATGGGATGGCTAGGGTGTGCTGCATCGGATTGATAGGAGTTAGGAGAGTGGAAAGTTGGGAGGTGAGCAGGAGTAGGGAGGATTAGGCCCAGAGCAGCTCTAGCTTGTCGTTCCATCTAGAATGTTGGTGCAGACCAATGGGGAGAGATGTTTGAGAGGGAAGAACTGTCCAACAATTCTAGTCCCCCAGTGGGATAGGCTCACCCTGGAGGGAAAGATTCCCAGGCAATGGAGATTTTAAATAGGACCTAGCCGTCATCTGCTAGGGTTGGATGGTGCATGTGGGATTTTTGTACTGTCTTGAAGGTTGCTCTAAATAACTTCTAATACTCCTTATGTGGAATCTGCTGCTTCTACTCTATACAGTATATGTAAAAAAAAATACTGTATATACTATATACACTATACAGTCTATACAGTATATATACGTATATACACACATATATATGACTGTCTGTACAGATATGCAAAGAGTAAAATGTATGTGTTCACCTGCATACAGATATACATATGTGTGTGCTCATTTGCAAACAGGAGTGCTTATCTGAAAACTGGTAGATGGGTGCTATCTATGTACAAAGACAAGCTTAAGTTTTAGGCCTTGAAAAGAACTTATTTTAAATACTTTTATTGAGTTGTCCCAGTAAAGTGGGATTTTAAAATGAATTTTGATCAGTGAATTATCCTGGAGGCATCTTAAATTCTACACACTCTAAAGAGAACTCACCCCTTCTCCAAACATTTATTTTTCTTCAGGGCACTGCCATCCTTTTGGGCCTCCAGGTTTGCGTTCTTTGAGTCATATTCTTTCTTGCTTCTCAGATCCTCCGAGTGACCAACAAGTGAGCCCTTCTCTCTGCTGAGTTGGCCACCTTCCTGGTTTCTACTGGCATTGTCTCTGGCCCACTTCCTAGTAACACTGGCAGCTGCCAGTCTCTGCCCTCTCTTCTCTGCTCACTTTTTTGTCGAGGTGCCAAGATAATCTCCTGAGCACACTTGACCATAGCACTTTCTTCCTCAAGATCCTTCTCAAGCTCCCTGTTGCTCTGGGACAAACCTGCAAGTCTGCTGCTTGGCTGGGCTTCTGCAGCGTCTCCCAGTAGGGCTCCAGGCTCCTCTTCCTTGACCATCTTTCACGCTCTAGTTTATGCTGTGCCGGCCCACCTGCGGTTCCCCAGGTTCTGTCTGCCATCCTTGCAGTGCCCAAGACTTGGGTGGGAAGCCTCTGTTTTCTCATTTGTAAGATGGGCCAATACCTATGATACCGACTTCACCAGGAATGTAAAACTTTTTGCAAATGAAGCTCGAGCTAGATGTCAGTTCTTAGGCTTAGGGACAAAACTGAGAGGTGACAGATTCTGTGAGCAAGACCCATCGCAGCCCCTCCTGTCAGCTTTCAGAGGGCCATCTTTGCAGCCTGTGCGAGAGGAGGCAAAGCATCAAGGCATTCTCCCACTTTTCCTTTGACCTGTTGTTGTTCAGTCATGTCTGACTCTTCGCACCCTGTTTGGGGTTTTCTTGACCAGGATACTACAGCGGTTTGCCATTTCCTCCGCCAGTTCCTTTGACAGATGAGGAAACTGAAGCAACAGGGTTAAATGATTGGCCCAGAGTCACACAGCAAGTGCCTGAGGTCAGGGCTTACCCTCTGCCTAGGTGCTCTTTTGTGAACTTTAAAAAAGGGACTCTTGTTTTTACAATGTAAAATAAATGTATCTTGCCTTCTCCCCTTCCCCAGCAAGCCATCCCTTGTAACAAAGAATAAAAAAAGAAGAAAGCAAAACTAACCAGCCCCTCGGTGTGGTCTCACGGTGTGGTGTATGCAGCAGTCCGCGCCTCTGCAGGGAATGGGGGAGGGGCACGTTCTTATCTCTTCTTGGGTGCCAAGCTTGGACATTATTATTCTTCAGGTTTTCTTTTGTTGTATCCATAGGAATTGTATAAGGAACCTGAGCCAGGGTTGGGGAGGGAACCTGTGGCCTCAAGGCCAACTGCCGCAGGTTCCCCACCCCGGCCCTGATTTTTGGTCTTTGACATCTTTGGGTTATGTGTCTAGCAGTAGGATTCCTGGGTCCAAGGTAGGGAATTGTCTGCATTTTCAAATGAGGTGACCTAGGCTTGCCTGTGACATGACTTGTTAGGACCTGAACCCCAGGCTCCAAGGCCTGCACTCTCTCCACTAAGCCCTATCGACTCTTAGCTTCCTTTTTACATTTTTCTGTCAATTTGAATTATTTGTTTGAAGTTGAGATATTAATTCAGCATTTGTTGTTGGTGTTGGGTGCCTCATACGGCCGAATAACGAGAGAGCTTACAGTGGAAAGGTGCTGAGTTTGAAGTCAGAGGATCCGCCTCTGCTTCCCGCTGTCCAATGTAGGCAGCAATTTTCTCGAGTGCTAATCCACAAGACTGTAATGTCATGGGAATTGAGTATCAAAAGAGGTGGTTTTTTGTCCTCTTAGTTCTAGAGGGTTTGCCATCTGCATCCCTAATCTACTGTGTCCATTGCATATTGGTCCAAATGTAGGCCGGACCCCTAAAAGAAGCAAAAAAGTCTTGGTGGCATAATTCAGTTAAACATTTATTAAACACCTACTATATGCCAGGTTCTGTGCCACTAGGCATTGAAGAAGCTGTGGCTCATAGAAGCATCTGGTCATCGATGATGAATGTTGAACAGTCCAGGACAGAGCCTTTGGAGACCCTTCTAGAGACCTTCAAGCCATTAATGATTATTCTTTAGGTCCAGCCATTCAACCAGGGCCAAATCCTCTGAAGTGTAATATCACCAGGCCAGCCCATTTCTCTCTTTTTTTCCACCAAAATAGTACAAGGCTTTATTCAATTATCCAATGCTTTACTAAAATCTAGGCCAGTTATAGCTACAGCAGTCTCTTTTACCCTATCAAAAAAAGATAGGAGCTTTCAGTCTGGCATGGCTTATTCACTAGAAAACCTTGCTGGTTCTTGGTGATACCTTTCCTTTTCACATTGCTTAGGTGTCCCCTGGCTGTCCTCCGTTTCAGGCAGCCATCCCTCACGACAAAGAGTTTTTTTTTAAAGGAAAAAGAAGAGGATAAAAAGATGTAGCAAAACTGATCAGACAGTCCCAAATCTGACGTTCTGTATCAAGCTCCACAGCCTTGACCCCGCTTCTGCAGAGGAGCCAAGGGAGGATTCTTCTTCTGTCTCTTCACTGAAGCCAAGCTTGTTTTTGTATGTGTTTGGATCTTAAGGTCTAAGTTGTTGATGACTATTCTGTAGATTCACACCAGTCTCTAGATAACTCCCAACTTTGTTCTTCATCAAAATTAATTTTTCCTCTTCATGATTTCATTCTTCAGAGATTCTTGCCCCTTCTGGACAGACATCTCCTGAGGAATTTCAGTCCCTGGGATCTTATCTATTAATAGATTTCTAATGTGTTCTCCTAAAATCAAAGGTGTCTGTGCTTCCAAATTCTCAAGAGGAGTGATGTCTTGTCAAGGTTCCCATTTCCCTCCTGTTGGTGATAATCAGGTCCAGCCTAGTATTTCTCTTTTGAATTCCTCTGACTTTTGAAGGATGGATTTACCGTTAAGGCAGGTTAAGAAGCTGTGACGTAGCTTGTTTGTACCTGGGCACTGCAGCAGATGTCTTGAAGTTCCCTATCACTCACTATGTCCTGCCTCTATGGGAAGTTTGTGATCAGTCTTCCCCATTCTTTGTCCCCTGGCATCTGGATGAATGAAACTGCTTTCTCCAAAGTTACCAGGGAGCCCTTAGTTGTCAAATCTAAATTAGTCCTCCTTCTCCTCCACCTCTCTGCAGGCTTAGACACTGTTGATCACCGTCTTCTCTTTGATGCTCTCTTCTCTAGGCTTTTCTGGATGTTGCTTTTTCCTGACTTTCTTCTTGCCTACCTGATGGCTCCCTCTCAATTTCGATCATTGGATCTTCCTCCAGATCGCACCCTGTAACCATAGGTGTCCCTCAGGGCTCTGGCCTGGGCCTTCTTCTCTCCTCCCTCTTGGGAGGCGATCTTGGAGATCTCATCAGCTCCCATGGATTTTATTACCATCTCTGTGCTGATGATTCTCCAGTCTGCCTTTCCTGCCACAAAGATCACCAGCTGCCTTTCAGACATCTCAAAATGGATGTCCAGAAGACATCTTAAACTCGATATGTCTAAAACTGAACTCAACATCATCCTCCCCAATCCTCACCTTCCCTGTTGCTGGAGAGGGCAACACAATCCTCTCAGTCCCTAAGGCTGCCAACCTGGGAGTCATCCTGGACTCCTTACTTTTTCTCAGCTCCCCCCACCACCCTGGTCATATCCAAGCTGTTGTCAGGGTCTGTGATTTTATCTCTGCAGCATCTCTGGACTATGTCCCCTTCTTTCCTCTGACACCACTACTACCCGGTGCTGGTGACAGCCTGCTGGGGTGGGGCTGAGGGGTCTTTCCTGTTTCAAGTCTCTCCCTCCTCCAGCCTATCTTACATTCAGCCTCTAAAGTGTAGGTTGGATCATGTCACCCTCTACTAAATAAGCTTTAGTGGCTTCTTATTGCCTTCATGAGCAAATATCAAATACTCTGTTTGGCATTCAAAGCTCTTGACAACCTGCCTCCCTCTTACCTTTCCAGCTTTCTTACACCTTACTCCTCTCTAGGTACTCTGTGATCCAGTGACACTGGCTTCTTTCTTGGCTGTTCTACAAACGAGACACTCTGTCTCCAGATTCCAGGCTTTGTCCTGGGCTGTTCCCCCAGGCCTGGAGTGCTCTCCCTCCTTCACTCCCACTACTGACCTCCCTGGGGTCTTCCTTTAAGTCCCAGCTTAAAATCCCACCTTCTGTAGGAAGCCTTCCCCGACCCCTCTTAATTGCAGCCCTCCCTGGAATGTGTACAGACAAGCTCTATACAGGACAAATGGGAAATAATCGACAGAGAGAAGGCACTAGAATGAAGACGAATTGGGGATGGTGTCCTGTCAAAGGAAAGATTGTAACTGAGGCGTGAAGGAAGTCAGGAGGTAAAGATGAAGAGGGAAAGTGGTCCAGACATGGGGGACAGCTAGAAAAGTAACCCAGAGCCAAGAGATGGGAGATCTTGTTTGTCGAACAGCGAGGAGGTCAGTGTCACTGGATGGAATAGTACATTGCGGGGAGAGGTGTGTGTATGTGTGGGTTAGGTTACAAATGGCTTTAAATGCCAAACGGAGGATTTTCTATTTAATCCTGGAGGTGATAGGGAGCCATTGGAGTTTGTAGGGGGAGGATAAGACTGGGCCTGTACTTGAGGAAAATCCCTTTGGTGGCTGAATGGAGGATGGATTAGAGTCAGGAGAGACCTACTGAGCCATTGTAATAATTCAGGGTGAGGTGATGCTGGCCGTGTCAGAGGAGAGAGGGAGGCCTGGTGGAGAGAGGTTGGCAGGCCTTGGCAGCAGGTTGAATGTGGGAGGAGGTGTGAGAAATTGAGGAGTCCCGGATGAGTCCTAGGGACTGAGAGGATGGCACCCTCTACAGTGGCAGGGAAGGTTTAGGGGGAAAGGGAATGAGTTTGATATGGGGACATGTTGAGTTTAAGATGTCTACTGGATGTCTATTTTGAGATGTCTTAAAGGCAGTTGGATATTTGAGATTGGAGATTAACAGAGAGATAGGGGAAGGATGGGTAGATTTGAGAATCATCAGCGTGGAGATAGAAATTAAATCCATAGGAAGTGGTGAATCACCAAATGAAGTAGTATAGAGGGAGAAGAAGAGGGCCCCGGCCAGATCCCTGAGGGACACCCTTAGAGGGCATGATCTGGATGAGGATCCAGCAAGAAAGACTGAGGAGTAGTCAGAGAGGTGGGATGAGAACCAAGAGAGAGAATGATGCCCTAAAATCTAGAGAGAAGAGAATCTCAAGGGAGAGAGAGTGACCAGCAGTGTTAAAGACTGCAGAGAGGTCAAGGAGAATGAGGATTGAGAAAAGGCTGTTGGATTTGGCCATTAAGAGATCGCTGGTCACTTTGAAAAGAGCAATTTGGGTTGAGTAATGTGGTCAGAAACCAGACTGGCCCAGATCTCCCAGATCTTTTCCACCATCGCTTCCTTATTTTAGTTCGTAGATTTTCTTGAATGGATATGTTCACTTCATTTGGACCTTTGGTCTTCTCAGGTCTCTTCCTCCTGCTCTACCAGATTTCATCTGGGCCTGATTCAGCTGAGCAGTTGCCCTTATCCTGTATGGCCACTGGTCATTTTCTCTTGTACACTGTCCATAGGGGTCCAGCAACCATAGAGGGAGGGTCTTCGGGGGATCTCAACGTGGAGTAAGTACCAGCGGAGCACATGGGCTATGTTTCCCCTTTCTCTTGATACGTGACTGGCTCACTTCCATTTCCTTTGTCTAATATTATCTTTTATGCTCCTTTTACTGAATGATTTTTTTGTTGCTAATGTGCTCCAGCTTTTTCAAGCTTACCATATATCTTTCTGTTGCTCTTTGGGTGACTTCTACCTTTAATTATAATTTCTTAAAATAGTTAATTTACTTTTAGTTTTCAACATTCACTTCCGTAAGATTGAATTTTAAATTTTCTGCATCTCCCTCTCACCCCCTCCCCAAGATGGCATGCAGTCTGATACAGGCTCTACTTTTCTGTTCGTATTAACGTATTTTCACATTAGTCATGCTGTAAAGAAGAATTAGAACTAAGGGGAAGAACCATGACAAAGAAGAAACAAAACAAAATGACAAAAGAAAAGGATAGTGAATAGTCTGCTTCCATCTGCATTCAGACTCCACAGTTCTTTCTCTGGATGTGGATAACATTTTCCATCATGAGTCCTTTGGAATTGTTTTAGGTCCTTGCATTGCTGAGAAGGGCTAAGTCTATCAAAGTCAGTCATCGCACAGTGTGGCTGTTACTGTGTACAGTGTTCTCCTGGTTCTGCTTATTTCACCCAGTATCAGTTCATATAAGTCTTTCAAGGTTTTTCTGAAGCCTGCCTGCTCATTATTTCTTATAGCACAATATTATTTCCATTATATTCATATATCACAACTTGCTCAGCCATTCCCCAATTGATGGATACCCCCTCAATTTCCAGTTCTTTGCCACCACAAAAAGAGTTGCTATAAAGATTTTTGTACATGTGGGTCCTTTTCCCATTTTTATGATCTCTTTGAGACATAGACCTAGAAGTGATATTGTGGGGTATGCACAGTTTTATAGCCCTTTGAGCATAGTTCCAAATTGCTCTCCAGAATGGTTAGATCACTTCACAACTCCACCAACAGTGCATTAGTGTTCCAATTTTCCCACATCTTCTCCAAAACTTACTGTTTTCCTGTTTTGTCATGTTAGCCAATCTGATAGGTGTGATGTGGTATCTCAGAGTTGTTTTAGTGTGCATTTCTCTAATCAATAGTGATTTAGAGCATTTTTTCATATGACTATAGATAGCTTTAATGTTTTCCTCTGAAAACTGCTTGTTCATATCCTTTGAACATTTATCAATTGGGGAATGACTTGTATTCTTATAAATTCGATTCAGTTATCTATATATTTTAGGAATGAGGCCTTTATCAGAGACATTGGCTATAAAAATTGTTTCCCAGCTTTCTGCTTCCCTACTAATTTTGGTTGTATTTGCTTTGTTTGTGCAAAACTTTTTCAATTTAATGTAATCAAAATCATCCATTTTGCATTTCGTAATATTGTCTATCTCTTGTTTGGTCATACATTTTACCTTTAATTCTTTTTTTTTTTTTTTGAAGGGGAGAAGGCAGGGCAATTGGGGTTAAGTGACTTGCCCAAGGTCACACAGCTAGTAAGTGTGTCAAGTGTCTGAGGCTGGATCCGAACTCAGGTCTTCCTGACTCCAGAACCTGTGCTCTACTTACTGCGCCACCTCGCTGCTCCATCTTTAATTCTTAAAAAAAAAAATTTAGAGGAGTTTATGATTTAAAGAAGTTATATATTTTGATATCTTTAGTTTTTATATTGTTTACACCTCCCTTTATTTATTAACACATTGTCACGTTCCTGTGTCTCTCTTTCCTGGGGAGTCATAATTTAGATTCCTAAATTATAAGAAGCATATGTGAGCAAAACAAACCAACACATTTTCGCCATCTGACAACATGTGCTGCAGTGCATACCTGTCTGTAGCTGAATGTCTGTGCCAAGAGGTGGGAGGGGTCTTTTGTGGTCACTTGTTCCGACTGAGTTGGTCATTGCATTGATTAGAGTTTGGAAGTCTTCCAGGGTTGATTTTCTGTATGTTGTTGTGGTCCTGTATATTGTCCTCTTGGTTCTGCTTATGTGACTGTGTTAATTCCTACAGGTTTTCCCAAGTTTTCTCTGGATTCTTCATATGTTTGGTTTCTTATGTCATAATAATATTCTGTTACATTCCTATCCCTCTGTTTCTTTAGCTATTTCCTGATTGATGAGTACTCAGTTTATTTCCAGTTTTTTTTAACCATCAAAAATGCTACTGTAAGTGTTTTATTAATTGCATTTCTCCCTCAATTTTTTGACCTCTTGGGAGTTTATTTCTAACAGTGGCATCTCTGTATAAAAGAATATATAAAATTTAATGACTTTTCTAATACAGTTCTAAGCTGTTTCCCAAAATGATTAGACCAGTTCATGGCTCCACCAACAGTGCACTCATGTGTCTAACTTCTTGCATCTCCTCTAACTTTTGTCATTTTTATCTTTCTGTTGTCTTTGCCTTCTGGTGGTAGGAAATGAAACCTTACTTCTCTCATCATTAATGATTTGGAGCATTCTTGTATGTGGTTGTTGATAGTTTGCAGTTTTGTTTTGAGAACTGCCTCTTCATATCTCTTGACCATTTATTTATTGGAGAATGGTTTTTAGGGAACTTGAATTCTTTAGGGACAGCGGTATTCTTTGCATCTTAGTGTTAAGTAGAGGGACCTCTTTGTTTCAGGAAGAAACTTGATGTCATTAAAAATACTGCATCCATTCCCTAAGCAGTCCCTCTCTCCTGTTTCAGTTCTGGTCCAGTTCTCTGCCTGTGCCTGTTTGTAGTGTCTGCTCAGGAAGATGACTCCCATTCACTTGCATAGCCCATCTGGGGCAATGGGCATTCTTCAGCCACTTGACTTTTCCTTTGTGAATGTTGGTGAATTGGAGAGTTAATCTAAAATTTTGAGTGATGATAGAGCTTATTGGGAAGGCAGCAGAGAATACGAGAGCCACTAGAGTTTACTGTTGGTTGACTGAAAATACATTAGATTTGGTGGCTCACAATTCTGCCTTAAGCTAAATTGTGTTTCAATAATGTCTATGCTGAAATAACTCATAATTTCTTTTTTTGCTCTTTTTTAGTTAAGATTTTTTTATTTTTAGTTTACAACACTCAGTTCCACATGTTTTTGGGTTCCAAATTTTCTTACTCTCCCTTCCTTCCTCCCTTTCCCTCAAGACAGCATGGAATCCAGTATATGTTCTACATATACCTTTGCATTCAACATATTTACACAATAGTCAAGTTGTAAAGAAGAATTGTGACCAATGGAATGAATCATGAGAAAGAAGAGACAAAATCCAAAAAAAAAAAAAAAAGAGAGAGAGCAAACAGTTTGCCTCAATCTGCATTCAGACTCCACAGTTCTTTCTCCGGATGTAGACAGCTCTCTCCATCATGAGTCCTTTGGAGTTGTCTTTGAGCGTTGTATTGCTGGGAAGAGCCAAGTCTATCAGGGTTAGTCATCACAGAATCCATATATCTGCGGTTGTGTATGATGTTCTCCTGGTTCTGCTCTGCTCACTCAGCATTAGATCGTGTAGGTTTTTCCAGGTTATTATGAAGTCTCTATCTTTCCCATTTCTTATAGCACAATACTATTCCATTACATTCATATACCACAGCTTGTTTAGCCATTCCCCAATTGATGGGCATTCCCTTGATTTCCAGTTCTTTGCTACCATAAAAAGGCTGCTATAAATATTTTTGTACGTATGAATCCCTTTCCCACTTGTGTGATCTCTTTGGGATGCAGCCCTAGAAGTGGTAATGCTGGGTCAAAGGGTATGCACATTTTTATAGCCATTTGGGCATAGTTCCAAATTGTTCTCCAGAATGGCTGGACTCCACCAGCAGTGTAACAGTGTTCTAATTTTCCCACATCCTCTCCAGCATTTATCATTATCCTGTTTTGTCATGTTAGCCCATCTGACAGGAGAGATGTGGTACCTAATCGTTGTTTTGATTTGCATTTCTCTAATCAATAGTGATTTTGAGCATTTTTTCATATGCCTATAGATATCTTCAATTTCTTCCTCTGAAAATTGCCTGTTCATATCCTTTGACCATTTCTCAACTGGGCAATGACTTGTATTCCTATAAATTTGGCTTAGTTCCCTGTAGATTTTAGAGGTGAGGCCTTTATCAGAGACACTAGTTGTAAAGATTTTCTCCCTGTTTTCTGCTTCCCTCCTAATCTTTGTTGCATTGGCTTTTTTTATACAAAAACTTTTCAATTTAACATAATAAAAATTATGCATTTTGCATTTTGTAATGCTCTCTATCTCTTGTGTCATGAATTCTTTCCTTTCCCATAAATCTGATAGGTAAACTATTCCTTGCTCTCCCAAATTGCTTATAGTATCAGCCTTTATTCCTAAATCATGAACCCATTTTGACTTTATTTTGGTATACGGTGTAAGATAATTGGCCTATGCCCAGTTTCTGCCCTACCATTTTCCAATTTTCCCAGCAGTTTTTGTGAAATAGTGAATTCTTAGCCCAGAAGCTGGCCTCTTTGGGTTTATCAAAGAGTAGATTGCTATAGTCGGTGACTATATAGCTCACAATTTCTTTTAAAATGTTAGAAAACTTTAGCTTCTCTCCATCAAGCCCCGTTCATGACCGTCTAGCAGACCATTTGTGGGGATGTGAGTTATCCGGTTTGATGTAGTGAGGCAGGGAGTTTTCCTGTTAAGTACTGGATTCCTGTCCCAGGAAGGTGGCAGACATCTCTGTAGTTTTTATCAGGTTGACAACAGCCTCTGCAACTTCAGTAGGAAGTTCCCAATCATGACTGCTGTGATGTGATATTCTTAAGTCACAGATCTAAGTGTGTCCCTCCTCTGGCTCCCTATTGCCTCCAGGGTAAAATGCTGTCTCCCCAGTTTGGCCTTTCAAGTCCTTCACAATCCTTGGCCCCAGCCTCCCTTTTCAGACTGATTTCACTGGACTCTTCCTACCCACTCTAAACTCCATCCACACTGGCCTTCTGGCCAGTACTGACCCTGTGTGCTCCCTTCCATCTCTGCCTCTGTACTTGGGCACAGGCTGGCCCAAATCCTGGCACGTTCTTCCTCTAGAAGCCCCTCGTTCCTGTGAAGTCTCAGTCAAACACCATGTCCTTTAAGAGGCTTTTTCTGATTCCTCCCCCTAACTCCCCCAAGTTCTCAAGAAATCACGTTGTGTGATTACATAAAACAGGAGCTGAATGTGTTGTTCTCTTCCAGTAGGGTGTAAGCTCTTTGAGGATGGGGATTATCTCACTTTTTTCTGTCTTTAAGGCAGCCTTGAACCCAATTTCCTGATTCTGATACTGGCCGCCCATGCTGCTCCTCATATATCATACACTTGGCACATAGCAGGCGCTTAATTAATGCTTATTGATTGACTGGCCCTTGATACGATTCAGAATGTATTCTCTCTCTAGAGAAGAAGTAGATGGACTTTCTGTTTTCCTCTTTGGTGGAGAGGATAAGCAGTTGCTTATTCCTTAGAGGGATTTACCTTGGCCTTTTGTTGATTCTCCTTTCCTAAGTTCCTTTCTATCCTTCCTCCCTTCCACTTCCCTCTTTTTTTTTGTCCCCAAAGGAATACTTTTTTCATTCTGCTAACCTGGTTAGTGGTGAGGCCGTCTACAAGCCCTTTGGCCTTCTTTTCTAAGAAGGCAGGCAGCCCGTCTTTAGTCACTTGGTTAGGGCAGAAATAGGAATTTGTATGTAGGTCCAAGAAAAGTTGTCCCTGCTCCTCTTGTACATAAGGCCACTCTGGCTGGTAGCCAGCTGGATCTAGACAGCTGTGGCAAACACTCTGATATAAATAAGGAAGGCAATGCATTGCCTGAGATAGGTCTGAAATCATATTTGTGGCTAGTAGTTTGTCTTTAGCTAAAAAAGTTTGAATTTGTCAGGCTTTGAGAAAGCCAAAGGAGCTTCAAGGTTTGGTTTTGTTTTTTTCCATAGCCAGAATGTATAAACTGTGGGCCATGGGCCATTTTTCCAATGGCATGTGACCAGAGTGGTCCTACTGACTGTAGCTCGGACACATTCTACATCAGAGGTCAATCCAATAGCATTCCTGTAAGAAAGCCAAAGTTGGAGGTCTCATAAGCAGGCTTTGATAGAAGGTTTGGAAAAACCTAAAGAAATCGCTCATACTTTAAAACATAATATTGCATCTGTAAGAGTTCGACTAGATTATCTGAGACCTAAGATTCTATGATTCCTATTCTATTCTGATGTAGTATTCAATTTGATGCTCTTGCGTGCTAAAAGTAATTTATTTTTTCTATTTGCATCACTTTAAAGTTTGGGCATAATCCTTGGAGTATGGATCATCTGGGATATATCCGAAGTGGAATGAGAAATAGCACCAACAAGCCTGGTGGCCCCCAGAAGAATGCCTATGCCCGGCTGGTCCAGCAGCACCGCAGTGGCCGCTTCCGCTCCTATTTGAATCACGTTGCTCAGAAGATGCAGTCTGAGGAGGTGGGCTTGACTGATGCTGGTTCAGATGCAGACTTGCCTTTGAAAAGGGGCATGATGCGAGAGGCTGTAACGAGAAATGGCTTGAACACACATGCTCCTTCGCCAAGTAAAGCTGCACCGTCGGAAAACCCCGAATGTATGGGCAGGGAGATGCTTCCTGCTGATGGTCCTGAAGCCTCCAGAAAAGCCCCAGCTTTGCCTTGTCCAGAAGTGCACCAGTTGGGCACGGGAGAGCTGGAAGAGACCTGTGGTACCTGTCCTGGAGAGGGTGGCTCAGAGGTGGAGAGCCTGAGCCGGGCTTTGAGCAGCTGTGGGTTAGTGCGAAGCCCAAGGCCAGGCCGTGCTATCCAGAAGGCTGGAGCCTCTCAAGGGAAGGCCATGCCCGAGATGGGACATAAACTACAGAAAAGCAAATGTGCCGTGAATGTGGAAGGGCTGAGGGAAGTCTCTGCGGCAGGGCAGCAGCCCCGCTCGGACTCACATTTACTGAATTCTGAGAAACCTGGGCCTCTTCCTTCTGATCAGCTGCCAGGTGAGCTCTTTGCTGGGGGGGGTTGATAATCAGCCTCATTCCTGGGGCACTGATGTTATTTGAAGTAATGGAGCTCTTCCTGTACTAGATAGATGTTGGACACTAGTTATTTCTTGCCCAGGAAGCCCCAAGAGGCCACACACTGATTCTGGGGTAGTAGTACTTTTCAGTGAATCACAGGGTACCTGGCAGGGCCTGGTGCCTGAGGGAGACTAATCTGGGCGTTTGAATGATTGAATTTGGAACAGACAAGCTTACCAGATTGGTAACTGCTAGAATCAAAAAGTCCATTATTTTAGTGTCAGTTGGGTCAATACAAGACTGCCATCCTCTTGGAAACATGGGGCTTAAAATTATTGCTGAGTCTCCGTGTTTCTCCACTGGGATGCCTGGGTGGTAAAAGTCAGTCCTCTATAGTCAGGTGAATGCAAGGTGGGATGGCCCAGGGACTATTAGTTATGGGCTCCAGTCTTTCATGGGAATGTAAATTTCTCTAGCTGCTAATTTTGTAAGCTTTGTTCTTTCCTTTGGGCACATGGCGAGGGAAGCGGGGAAGAAATGGGTGGGTAAAAATGTATTTTAATAAGGATTTTTCTTAAAATACATTCCAAGACTTCTCTACTCTAGAAGCGATGATGTTACTTAAATGTTGAAAACCATATCTGAATATTAGAAAGTAGACCTGGCATGTTGCATGCCAACAAACCAGATGATTAGTCACTCCCTCTTTATTGATCAGGGCGGGTGCTGGCACCCTTCTGGTGACGTGCTGGTGCTGCCTTGCACCTGGCCAGTAGCTGCTGCTGCAGTGACAGTTTTTCACTGTGAATAACAATCCAATAAAGAATGCATTTAAGAAGCAAAATAAAAAACGAAATCATACGGAAAACAACAAATTCTAGATCAAAGAAATAAAGCTATTGATAAACGAATATGACATTTTAAAATTTGCAGAGAGCTTTACATACGTTGTCTCTTCTGATCCTCATACCAATCCTGTGAACTAGGTTCTGTTATTATCCCCACTTTTCAGGTGAGGAAACTGAGGCTCTTGGAAGTTAACCACTGATTGAATTTTAGGGAAAAGGAGTCTGAGACAGCCTTGAGGGTTTGAATGTCTTAATACTCTGAAGTGTAATGACTGGCTGGTAAGTGTCAGAGGTCGGCTTCCAACTGGTATCTTAATAACGCCAACTTCGATTTTCTCTTGAAAAAGCAGGGTGAGGAACCTGTGGCCTCGAGGCCACGTGGGCTGCACTTGAGGGCCTAGAGGGTCACATGTTCCCCATCCTGTATGTACTCCGGTGGTCTCTGTCTGTCTCTCTCTGTGTCTGTCTGCATGTGTTTTAACAAAATTAAATCTTAACTTGTTCTGTGTCCTTTTTAAATCTCTTTTTTGTGTATTTATCAGATTTTGTCTATGTTTTTATGTTTTTGACAATAAGTTAGCAGGTATACTCTTATTCTGTTTGCTTTGTTCCATTTCAAATGAGTCTTTAAGTATTTGTTTGTATTCACATTGGTAATGTTTAAGGATACCTTAAAATTCCTTTATATGGGTAAGTTGTTTTGATTTGCTTTTCTCTAATGATCAGAATCTTAGGGAATCCTGGTTCAAGCCTGTTGCCTCTAACCTGGGCTCCAGCAGGGCCTCCCAACTGCTCCTGCAGCCCCCAGGCTCTTCTTCCCTTTCCAGTCCTCTGATGGGGAGGCGATGAAGCAGGAATTGCTGCTTGGGATCCGGGGAACCTGGCCCTGGACCCAGCTCTTTCCCTCACCACCTTTTGTAGTTACTTCATCTCCTTGGGCCAGTTTTCTTATCTGTAAGATGAGGGGTCTCTCCGGTCCCTTCCACTGTGGGATCCTTTTATCCTATGCAATATTAGGCCTGTGGCGCAGGCCTCATCATAGCAGAGGATCCTTCCAGTGGGTCAAGGACAACATTCAGGACTTTGGAGTTTGCCTGTTGGAGTCGTTGACAGTTTGTGTCCACACTGCTTTGCCAAGCTTATTTCCTATCATTTATTTCCCTTCATGCACTCAGACCACACATCTCATGGGCCTTTGCACAGCTGCCCCCAGGGGCCTGCCATCTTTTTTCCTCTCTGGGTTTTCATGTCCTTCCTCAGGCCTGATTCACTGGCTTTCTACCTGTCTGACCTCATCATCTGTATCACACTCCTAAGCTCGACTGTTCCCCTGGCTGGGTCTTGGGCCTACTTCTCTCCTTCCTTTCCATTGTCTTTCTTGGTGACAGAGTAAGCTCCCTGCACTTCTGCTGTCATCTTCATGTAAAGGACTTACTGTTCTGAGCTCTTCCTGGCCTTTCATTCCTCCAAATCCATGAGACTGTTGGACACGTCAAACTGAAACTCATCACGTCCAAAACAACTCCTTGTCTTTCTTCCTAAACCCTTTCTTCTTCCCTATCTCTGTTGAAGCCACAGCTGTCCTTATAATTTCCCAGATGTGTAATCTCAGCGTTAACAGACTCCTCACTTTCCCTCACTCTCTATTCCCCGTCGATGGTAGTTAAATCTTGTTGTTTCTTTCTGTTGTTTTACCATGTGATGAGATGTGGCCCTTCTTTACCTCCACCTCTTAGAGTCCCTTGTGCTGGATGTCTTTCCTGATTCTCCAAACTACTGAGACCTCCTTCCAAACGACCTTGTGGTCTACTGCCTTAGTTCTAGTCACTTTATGTTGTATGTGCTTATCTATATATTCGTTGTCTCTTCTCCATTAGAACGTGAGTAGGAATTGTTTCATTCCTTGTACTTGTGTCCCCAGAACCCAGCATCATGCCCTACAAATAGCAGGTGGTTTTTTTCAGGGGGGAAGGCAGGGCAATTGGAGTTAAGTGACTTGCCCAAGGTCACACAGCTAGTAAGTGTGTCAAGTGTCTGAGGCATTTTTGAACTCAGGTCCTCCTGAGTCTAGGGCCAGTGCTCTGCTCACTGCACCACCTAGCTGCCCCAAATAGTAGATGTTTAGTAAATGCTTGCTGATTGATTGATAGAAAGCCTGTCCTCATTCCTCACATTGCTCAGAAATTGCCGGGTATGTATTTTGTATTTAATTTTACATATGAATGTTGTTTCACCTTAATAGAATGTAAGCTTCTTGAGGACAGGGTTTGTTTTGTTTTATCTTTGTACCCCAGTACTTTGCACAGGCTTGGCATACAGCAGGTGCTTAATAAATGCTCGACTCGTGGATGAATTGGTTTAAATCATTTTCCTTTAAAGTGTGTTTTCTTAATGCCTTTTGTCTTTAGCCCTGCATTCATTTGCTAATAATCTACTCTCCCTTGCCACACAGGAGCCCATCCTAGCCTTCTGATGGAGAGTGCTTTTATCCTCTGATTTCTTCTCTGGATCTTGGTGACGGTTCCTTTTTCTTGTTTCTGCTCTTACACATTTGCTCCTTTTCAGTCTCCTTTGCTCGTTCTTGAAGGCGCTCCTCGAAGCTCTCTCTCTTTTCTCCCTTCAGCCCTGTGGCATCCCCAGAGTTTTGTTATCGTCCCTGCACAGACTATGGACTCCCAGATCTCTGCTGCCGCCCTCAACTTTCACCAAGTGCTAGTCTCACATCACCAGCTACCTAATGGACTTTCGGAGTTGGGTGCCCTGCAGGCCTGTGCAGCTCAGCATCGCCACAGCAGGATGCATCCTCTCCCTCCCTTACTGCCTGCGGAGCTGGATGCCACCATCCTCCTGATCACCTGGTTTTCCAGCGTTGGTGTCATCTTTGCCTCCTGACTCAGGCGTCCCATGTGTGTCTAAATAGCTGTCAAATCCTTTTCTTTTCCTTTTTTTTTAGTTTTTTTTTAAAATTGAGTCAAGCTTTTTATTTAATGTTACAAAAAATATTTAGTCAAACAGACCAAGGCCTGTGTCATCATCGGACTCCTTGGATTCTTCTTTTTTTGCTTCCTCTTTCTTCCTCTCCTCAGCTGGGGCAGCACCACCAGCTGCTGGGGCAGGTCCACCAACTCCTACATTGCAGATGAGGCTTGCAATGTTTACATGGGACAGGGCCTTTGCAAATAATCCAGGCCAGAATGGTTCAACATTTACACCTGCTGCTTTAATGAGGGCATTGGTTTTATCCTCTGTGACCGTAACCTCATCGTCATGAAGGGTGAGGGCAGAGTAGATGCAAGCGGGCTCGGAGACGGCCATTTCAGCAGAAGCCTGAGGAGACTTGTTTGTAGTGGTGCTAGTCGCCGGCTGAAGTGAGGGTTTACCCCGACGTGGCCTTAGCTTCCAAAGAAGAACCAAGCACCTTACAGACACCTGAAGAGAAGGCAAATCCTTTTCTCTTCTGTATCTACCGTGTCTCCTGCTTAGTTCCCTTCTCTCCATTCACACAGCCCTCAGTTCAGGTTAGCTCACACCTTCCTCACAGCCTTCCAGGAGGGGTCTCTCTGCCTAACGCCGTCCTTCACACAGCTGACAAAGAGATTTTTCCTAAAGCAGAAATCTGATGATGTCACGACCTCCCCCAAATTCCAGGGGCTCCCCATTACTTCTGGGATCAAATAAAAGTCTGTCGATTTGCTGTTCACAGCTGGACCTTGCCTTCCTTTCCAGGTTTCTCTGGGAATGCCTTCCCTGTACTCTGTAGTCCAGCCATATTTCTAGTCTCTTCAACATGACCCTCTTATCTCTTCTCTTTGCCTGTGCAGTGGCTGGTCCCCAGGCCTGGAAAGCTCTCCCTCCACACCCACAGCTTCTTTTGAGACTCAGTTCAACTTGCCTTCTCCTTTAGGAATCCTGTCTCCATCCCCTCACCAGCTGGTTCCTCCCTATGTGATCTGCTTTGGACATGTCTCTCCTGTCCAAATGCAGGCCCTGAAAAGCAAGGATTATTTCATTTTGTCCTTGTATCCCCAGGGCCTGGCACATAGTAGGCCCTTATTGGTTGATGGTTTGATAGCTTCTACAAATAGACATTATTTGCTGAGACTCTTCTTACCAGTGCTTGTTCTCTAAATTTTTTATGGCTTTTATGGTATTTCTAAAACAATGCTCCATTATCATGGGGACAGTTCTGCCTTAAGTAGAACTCATGTTTGTCCAGTTTGAAAAGGACTCACGACTGGGAGGAATAACTACATGAGAAGCAGGAGGCACCAGAAGGTTTCTAGGGTGGTGTGTTGGGGTGAGATGACATTCAGTAAGGGTAAATACTGGAAGGACAAATACTTGGAATCAGGAAATCAACTTCACAAGTGGAAGATGGGGGGGGTAGTTTGTCTGAGGACGATCGGGGTGTCTTAGTGGGGTGCCACCTCAACGTGAGGCAGCAGGGTAATATGGCAGCCAAAAGCTAATGGGACCTTGGGCCTGCCTTCAGAGGGGTAGCATTGCTGGCAATAGGGAAGGTATCGTAATTTAGGAATGATGTTGACAAATGCCAGAGAAGTCTGAGGGGAGCTGGTGAATGGTCTTGATTCTGGGTTGTGTTAGGGTAGGTTAGAAGAAATGGGGCATGTTTACCATGAGAGGAGAAAAGACTTGGGGTCAGGTGTCTGAAGGGCTGTCGTGTGGAAAAGCCATTAGCTTGGTTCTGTGGGCAGAACTAGGAGCAGGGGAAAGTTGCAAAGAAGCCAGCGTAGGCTCGATGTCAGGATTGGAGCTGGGCACGATGGAATGGGCTGGCTCATTGCTTGGATTCAAGCTGAGTATGTTATCGTGGGCATTCTTGTTTTGGGATTGGGTATACCCTAAGGCTGTGGAGGTCCCTTCCAAGCCTGAATTCCATTCCATAGAATGGTAACTCTTGGCTTCAGATAGATAATTTTGATAATTTTTATCATGTTAAGAAAAAGTCCTTCTATTGTTATGTATATGTGTGGGTGTGATTTGCCCAAAGTCACACAGGTGGTCAGTGGAAGAACCAAGATTCAAATCCAGATCCTTCGACTCCAGATCCAGTGCTCTTTGCACAGACTTAATAATAACATCTTTTTTCCTTTCTGGCAGCTTGAAGGATTTGTACTTCCATGTTTTAGTTGTTTAGTTTAATCCTGATATGTCTGAAATTGGAGTTTCTCCTTTCTGTGGGTTCTGTGATTTCATCGGTGTAGGGAGATCCTGGTGCAGAAATGCCCTATAGCAAGAGGTCATGAACTGTTTTGCAACACTGAATCCTCAGGATTTTACCTGGGCCATGGAGAGTTTGTCAGGAACGGGAGTTGAATGCAGGTTTTTCTGATTCTGAGGGCAGCTCTTCATTCTCTTCTCAACGCTGCCTCTGTGGGAATTCTCTTTATTTGGAATCGTCAGCCTACTTGTTTTGGATGCCTTGGGCAGGTTTGCTCGTGATGCTCGTGAAATGACGTAGAGTGGACAGGGTCTTTATAGTCTTAACTCCAGCAATTCTAAAGTTCCATCTTCTTGAGCTGTCCCAGCACCTATCATGTTTGTCCATGTTGCTTCCTAGGCTTTTTAGCTCATTTGTCTTCTGTGCTGATTTTCGTATCTGGCCTGTGTCTTCTATCGTATTTTCCTCCAGTGCATGAATTCTTTAACTGCTTCTGCTGATATTCCTAGAATATCAGTGCTTTTTTGGCATTTACTATTGCTGATCATTCTGTCCCTTCCCTCTCTTCCTCCTCATTAAAAACTAAAAAGAAAACCTTTTGTAAATAAGCATAGTCATGTAAAACAAATCCACACACAGAGGCCGTGTGTAGGAAAGTGTGTCTTGCTTTGAAAAATAGTTTTGTCTTGCTATCTTTTGTTTTAATATCTCTTAGATTTTCCCTTTTAGATTATCCCTCCCCTTTTTTCTCCTCTCCCAGAGAGTCATCCATTATGACAAGGATTTTTTTAAAGCAAAAAGAAAAAAGAGAAAAATTCAGTAAAATCCAACAATATATTGAAAAAAACCTGAAAGTGAGTGAATGAGTGAGGGCATCACTGTCAGCTTATTTCTGATTACTTTGCATAGCTTAGATGACACATGACTAACTGATGTATGGATTGAGTGACAGTCTCAGCAGCAGTCTGCCTAGGAAAGCTTAGCTTCTCTCTTATTTTTTAGATTAAAAGAGATAAAGCTTTACGTTCCAATATTTTATTACCATTTGCCAGTAGATCCCCTCATACACATCCCTGATGGGGCACATGTACCCCAAAATGGACAGCACTGGGGTAATGGAGGCCTTTTAATGGGGAAGTAACAGCCACAATACCTCCAAAGATGCTTGTCACGATTGGTTTCCGCCCTCCCGCAGAAGGATGTAGTCAGATAATGTTTGTAAAGTACTTAGCACGACAGCACGTTGTGGGCACTATGGAAAGCTTGCTTTTCTTTTTCTGACACTTGATGCATTCACTTCCTCATCACCTACTCATTGTCAGCTCTATGGCATATGACTTTCTTCACTCTCTAACGTCCCCTGTCTAAGATCTCCCTGCCTTCGGCCTTTCTGCACACACTTCCTGCCACGCTCCCTCCTGTTTCAGGCCACTGAAGAGTCAGGAAGCTAGTTAAAGGAGGAGGCCCCAGATGAGGCCATGGGAATGGGGCTGTTGACCCTGAAAAATCACACCTTTCCTGAACTGGAACCCTGTCAGCTCTTCCTTGTCTTGGGGTGTGACAGTGGTCCTGAACAACAACAGCTCACATTAATTGGGATTCCTTCCAGGAGAGACAGGGAGGGGGCATTATTTTGTCCTCTTTTAGCTAAATGAATGGAGTGAATGAATTCATAAAGGATTTATTAAATGCTTCCTCTATGCAAAGCCCTGTGCTCGAATTCCCGATTGATTAGCTGGCAGAAAGCTTGCCCTGTTATAACTAAGAGGATAGAGCCTCTGGTCCTTGTAATGAAATCTTTCTGCTCCTGCCAAGTTAGTCAGAAATAAATGTGAATTTTTACACTCAAGTTCTTCTAGGGATCATTTTTGTTTCGACCTCCCTGGAAGGAGATTTCTTTTCCTTGAGGAATGTCTGAAGCTTCTGTTTTTCCTCTTTCCCACAGCTCTAGTTTAGATGGTTTAGAGTAGATTAAGGAAGATGATTTCTTGCTTTTAAAAGTTTCCCACAGTATTAAAGAGTGTGTCAGATCTTCTCAGTATCCTGTTCAGTGTTGGGCCACAAGGAGGTTGGGTGTAGAAACTATTGGTCCTTTCGAAGTCGCAGGACTCATTAGTTTGGGGACTGGAAGGGCTCTAAGGGAGCAGCCGGGGGGCATCAGCAGCCGCTGGCAGATCTGCAAGTTAATCTGTTCAGAGCCCACTTTGGAGGCCCTCTTGTTCTTCCTTGTGTGCGGGACACTGTGCTAAGCCTGTCTGATGCCTAATGCAGGGCTTCCTACACAGTAGAGGCTTAATAAATGCTTTTTGGATTGGCCGACCTGAGGAATAAGGTTGGTGGTGTGAGTGGCACTGAAGAGCTTGTTGGGCCTTGGAGGAACCGTTCTCTCTGTCTTTCCATCTGAATTAGTGCTGCCATCTATCCATATTTCCTTGTCACGTGGCTGCTTGTGGCAGCGTCTCTTCTACTCTCCTTAATGTGTCCTGGAGGAATGTTGGCAGGGTGACGGCCTGTGCTTTGGACTGCTGGGATGACTAGACCCATAGTTGGCATTGAATTTTTAAGTTTTCAAATATCATTGCTGATGTAATGAATGTAATATCTTGTTTAGATTTACATTTCTCTGATTATTACAGAACTTAAACAATTTTTTAAGAAGTGAATACTTTGTATTTCTTTCAAAAACTGCTTTTAAAATGTTTTGACTGAGAAATGTCTCTTCTGCTTATGAATTTATATCAGTTCTTAGAGATTTGGGATGTCCGATTTTACCAGAAACATTTATGGTAAGAATTTTCCCCAAATGGTTTCTTTCCTTACAGTTGACACCATATGTTTGTTAGGAGCTCACCATGTGCCCAGGCACTTGGTATACAAAGAAAGCAAAAACGTAGTTCCTGCCCGAGGTTCTACAGTTTCAGGTGGGGGACAAAGTGCAAACAACTAGGTACATACAGGAGGTATATGAGGTAAATGGAAAGTTACCACAGAGGGAAGATCCTGGCAGTAGAGGAATGGGAGGAGGCAGAAAGGTCTCCTGCAGAAAATAGGATTTGACTGAGTCTTTGAATGAAGCCTGGGAAGCTGGTAGGTGGGGGTGGGGAGGGAAGGAAAATCTTTGAAAAAGCGCAGAGTTGGGAGGTAGTGTCCTTGGCAAGGATGATCGCAAGAAGGCATGTATGGCTGGTTTTTAAAGTATGTAAAGAGGAGCGGGATGGGGTGAGGTTGCAGAGGGCTTTAAATGTCAAATGGAGCATTTTGATTTTGATTCTGGAGGCAATAAGAAGCTGCTGGAGTTCCTTTTGTTTGTGTGGGTCACAGGGTCAGACCTATGCTTTAGGAAGTGGAGGATGGGCCTGAGTAGGGGGAGACTTGTGACTGTTGCCATAGTCCAGGTGTGAGATGATGAGGCATGTAGCAGGGGAGTGGCCGTGTGAATTGAGAGAAGGGGATGTGATTGAGGGATGTTGTGAAAATAGAAATAGCAAGACTTGACAACAGGTTGGATGAGAGAGTGAATGGGAGGGAGCAGCCAGGAGTGACACTGAGGCCAAGAGCCTGAGCAGCTGGGAGGATGGCAGGGCCCTTGTTAGCAGTAGGGAGGTTTGGAAGCTGGGAGGGTGTTTGGGGAAAGATAATGAGTTCTGTTTTGGACAGGTTGAGTATGTAAAGGGGATAGCTAATTCAAGACATCCAAAAGGTAGTTGGCGATGTGAGGTTGGAACTCAGGACAGAGGTTAGGGCAGCATGTCTAGTTCTGGGGATCATTTGCATAGAGATTCTAACTGAACCCATAGGAGTCAAGATCATGATGTGAGATAGTATGGAGGGAGAAGAGAAGAGGGCCCAGGATAGACACTTTGCTTAGTGAGTGTGACCTGGATGAAGAACCCGAAAAGGAGATGGTGGGGGGGAAAAGTCAGTCAGGTCAGAGGAGGGCTAACAGAAGCGTCATGAAAACCTAGAGAGAAGAATGTCTAAAAGAGAATGATCCACAGTGTCAGAGGCTGCAGAGAAGTCAAGAGGGAGAAAGATGGAAAAAAGACCAGTAGATTTCTTAATTAAAGGATCATTGGTGACCTTGGAGAGAGCACCTTGAATCAAACGATGAACATGGAGTCAGATTGTAGAGGGTTTAAAGAGAGTGAAAAGAAAGGGAATGGAGGTACCTGAATATAGGGGGGCTTTCTCATACTGCTTAACTGAGAAAGGGGAGATATAAATGTGCAGGGAGGAAGGACCCTGTGGACAAGGAGAGATGGAAGATTAAACAGAGTGGGGATGGCAGAGGGATCCATTTGCCCGAGGGGATGGGCTGGGATGGAATCAAGGGTGTGCATAGAGGCTTTGCCTACCTCCTCATGTGAGACATGATGTGAGGTGAGCTAGAGGGAAGCAGAGGGAGCCCTCACAGGATGGCCTCTGCATTGCTTTTTGTTATGCAACCCCTTTTTACTTTTAGAGAATCAAACCACCTATTTTGTTTCTAGTACTTTGTTCTCTTTGTTAGATATACAAACATTTTCTGTTTATCCTAACCACAATAAAGAAGCCATTCCATTTTCTTCTAATTTTTAAATTTTATTTTAGAAAATGTCTAAGATTATCTTTTTGAAATTTATGTGGTGTATATATGACTAGAATTTAAATCCAATCACTTTTTTGATCATAGTTATTTAATTCTATTAGTAGTTTTTACTGAATAACATGTTTGATGATCTCGAATTTAAACATTTCTTCTGTATTGCTTAGGTTCTAATTCTGCATTACCTCTTCTCCCTGTTTTCTATGTTCTATCTTGTTCTTTATAGTTAAGATTTACTGATTTTTGAAGTATTAATTTGAGATCTGGAAATATAAGACTTCTAAAAAATTTCTCATGAATATCCTTGATATTCTCGTCTGTCCCTCTATTACATTTTTTATTAATGCTTTATCTTAGTTGACATTTTGATTGTTGTGGCATTAAATTTGTATATTAATTTTGATATTTCTCAACCTACATGCTGAGTTTGTCACCTCTCTTGGTTGGTCATGGTGCTGACCAGAGTACTTAAGTTTTAAATACCATTTATCTTTACAATGCTGCTGTTACTGTATTGTCCTATTTTGCTCACTTCACTCTGCATCACTTCATACAAATCTTCCTAGGTTTCTCTGAAACTATCCCCTCCATTATTTCTTATAGCATGGTAGTATTATGTTACATTCATATACTATATAATTTCAGCCATTTTGCAATTGATAGGTATCTTGTTAGTTTCCAGTGCTTTGCTATGGATATTTTTTGGTACATGTGCATTCTTTTTCTCTTGCTTTGATCTCTGCAGTATTTAGTGACTTTTTGGGTGCATAGTTTCAAATGGCTTTCTAGAGTGGGTAGACAAATTAACAGTTCTATGAAGGCATTGTTATGTCAGTTTTCCCTCAGTTCTTCTGCCATTTACTATTTTTCTTTATTGCCAGTCTGATGGGTGTAAGGTTGTAGCTCCCAGTTGCTTTTAACTTCAGATACTTCATTTCCTGTCTGGGGGCTGCTCTGCTTTTGAACTGATTTGGCTTTCTTTCGTCTGTTGTCTTCCTCCATTAGATTGTAAGCTTCTTGAGGTCAGGGATTTTTGTCTTCCTCTTTGTATCCCCATGCTTAGCATGGTACCCGGTATATAGTGGGCACTTAATAAATGCTTATTATCCACTGACTCTTTTTGGGAACAAACTGCTTTCCATAATGGCTGGGCCTGCTCCACCAACAGGATATGAATGTACCTGTTTTCTCATAGTCCTTCCAGCATTTGTCATTTTCCTTGCTGTCATCTTTGCCAATCTGTTGGGTGTGAAGTGGACCCTAAGAGAAAGTTTAATTTGCATTTCTCTTAACTCTTAGTTGTTTAGAACATTTAAAAAAAATGTCTGTTGTCAGCTTGGATTTCTTCCTTTGACATTGTACGTTCATATCCTCTATCAGTTGGAGAATGACTCTTATTCTTATAAATTTGAATCAGTTCCATATATATATATATATATCTCTATATATCTATTGATATCGTCTATCTTGTGTGTCTGTCATCTATCTTTCTTAGAAATGAGACATATTCAGAATTTGCTGCAGTTTTTTTCCTCACAATTTCTTGCTTCTCTTCTAATTTTAATAGCATTGGTTTTGTTTGTGCAAAAACTTTGAAATTTTATGTAATTAAAATTGTCCATTTTGCCTTCTTTGGACTTCTTTATTTCTTGTTTGGTCATGAACCCTTCCCCCTCTCAAAAGATCTGACCGGTAGTTTCTTAGGTGCTCCTCTAATATGTTTATGATATCACCAAGTCTAAATGATGTGCCCATTTGAAGCTTGTTTTGGTATAGGTTGTGAGATGTTGATTTTTACCTAGTTTCTGCCAGACTGCTTTCCTGTTTCCCCAGCAGTTTTTTTTTAATCAAAAAGGGAATTCTTTTTTTCTGTAATCTGTTTTCCAGTTATTGAGTTCCACTTTTTCTGATTCTTCCTTGCCCAGTCTGTTCTATTGACCTACTACCTCTTTGTTTTTCAAGCAATACTAAATGGTTTTGATGACTATTGCTTTGTAATATAGATTAAGGTCTGGAAGTGCTATTCTCCCTTGATCCTTCCCTCTTGATATTTTGTATCTTCTCTTTTTCCAAAAGAATTTTGTCATTATTTTGTTGAGTCTTGCCAGGTATTTCCGTGACAGTTTGAATGGTATAGTCTCCTGCCAAGTCTGAGTGACCCCATTGTTCCCCATCTCTTTGTCCTTTTCTGGACGTGCCAGGTAGCTTATAGGCACTGACCTTTCAGTCCGCATCAGTCGGCTGGTAGGTACAGGAGGAGCTGAGGCTTGGCACTAGCCCATCCCCTTTTAGAAGCCTATCCCTGTCCGGGTGGTCTTGTGTAGAGAGTAGAGCACTGGCCCTGGAGTCAAGTGGACCTGCATTCAAATCTGGCCTCACACACTTGACACATTTACTAGTTGTATGACCTTGGGCAAGTCACTTAACCCCAGTTGCCTTGCAAAAAACCCAAAAACTAATGATATTAGTCCACAACTCTTTCTTTGTTTTATCCTTCCTGATTTTAGGCATTAGGATTATATTCGTCCCATAAAAGGAATCTGGTGGTCTTCTTTCTTTTTCAATTTTTGTAGTATGTGTACTAAGTATTTTTTCAAAATTTGATAGACTTCTCCTATGTATCTGTCAGGACAAGGAGTATTTTTCTTTGGTAGTTGCTTTATATCTAGTTCCTTTACAGTTAGTTTTATTTATTTTTCTAAGATTGGGTTAAGATGTGCATTTGGCTTTTTGTCATTTTGAGTATTTCATATTTTTTTTGTTTAAATTTTTATTTTTATGTAGGGAAAAATCAAATATACATTTAACCCCGTTTGGTTGCAAGTTCCTTAGCTTTTGCCTTTTCCAGCTTGGCAATACGAGCCACTGATTTTGGACCCAGAACATTGCCACCCCAGTGACGACAGATCTCATCGTATCTGTCATTGTAATTGGTTTTGATGGCTTCTACCAGCTTAGCCAGGGCTCCCTTATCTTCAGGATTAACCTGTGTGAAGGCAATACTTGTGCAGGTCTTTCTGTGAACTAAGCGACCCAGTCTGGCTTTACCTTTGATAATACAATAAGGAACCCCCATTTTTCGGCACAAGGCAGGTAGGAAGACCACTAGCTCAATGGGGTCCATGTTATGTGCAATCACTACCAACTATGCTTTCTTGTTTTCTACCAGGGTAGTAACAGTGTTAACACCTGCTCTCAGGACAGGTGGTCTCTTAGTGGGGACATCTCCTTTGCCTGCAGCCTTTTGTTCAGCCCGAGCCAGAAGCCTTTGCTTCTTATCTTGCTTTGTCTCGGGTCTATACTTATGAGCCAGTTTCAGCAGCTGAGTAGCTGTCTGACGATCCAAAGCCTGGGTGAACTGGTTAATTGCTGGTGGAACTTTCAAACGCTTATAAAGGATAGACCTTTGACGCTGCAGTCTGATGTACCGAGGCCATTTGACAAAACGAGTAAGGTCCCTTTTGGGCTGGATGTCCTGACCAATGCCAAAGTTCTTGGGCCGCTTCTCAAACAAAGGATTGACCACTTTCTTGGCCTCCTGCTTCTTTACTACAGCAGGGGCCGGAGCCACCTTCTTCCCCTTGGCCTTCTTCCCTTTTGGCATCTTGGCCGGCTGAACGAGAAAGGAAGAGACGAGTATTTCATATTTTTGAAGATAATTATTTCTTTTCTGTTCTTAGTTTTATTAGCATACAACTGTATAATTCTTTTAATTTTTTTCTGTTTTTTTTGTTGTTATTTCACTTTGTTCACTATTTTGTTTTGATTTTCTGCCCTCTTCTTTTTAATTAGACTAGGTAAAGGCTGATCAATTTTATTAGTTTTTTCAAACAGCTGGCTTTTAGCTTTATTTATCATTTCTATAGATTTTATTTTGGTTTCCAACTTGTGCTTATTTTATTTCTACTTTTTAAAGGTGCATATTCATTAATCCTCTCTTTTTCTACTTTGTTAATGTATTTTTGTAGAGAGACGGTTTTTCCCCCTGAGGCCTGACCTTATCCCTGAATTTTTGATATGCTGTTTCATCATTATCATTTTCCATTATTTCTATTATTTGTTCTTTGATCTATTTATTATTTAGAATTTCATTGTTAAGTTTTGATTTGAGTCTTTATCTTTTGTTTGAGGTTCCTGAACTGATGACTTTTTATTGTGTTGTGGCTTGTAAAAGATGTTTTTATGATCTTGTTTACATTTGTTCATAATTTTTGTATCCCAGTACATGCTGTTTGTCAAAGTTTTACGTCATCCTGGAAGTACATCTGTTCTTTAGCTCTAGTTTCTTTAGTAATTTATTCAGTTCTATAGTTTCCCTTTTCTTTATCTTTCTTTTAAACTTATCTAAAACTGAGAAAGGGATATTGAAATCTCTTGCCACTATTATGTTACTGTGTCTTCTTATAGTTAATGTTTCTTTTTAAAATTTAGATGCTATTGCTCTTGGGGTATATAAGTTTAATATAGATGTTGGTTTGTTGTCTAAGATTCTTTTCAGCATAATGTTTCCTTATTTTTCCTTGTTTTTGTTTTGACTTTTTTTTTCTCCTGTTTTTGGCTTTGTCTGATAGCTTGAGTGTAGCTCCTGCTCCTTTGGATTCATCTGTTGCGTAGTAAATTTTTTTCCAGCCCTTCATTTTTATTCTGTGTGTCTTTTTTTTTTTAAATTTTCTTTTCAGTAACAGATTGTGGAGTTTTGTTTTCTTATCTGATAGGTCACTCATTCATCTTATTGGGTTGTGTAATCCAGTCACATTTAGAGTTATGAGAATTAGGTTTATATTTTCCTTCATTTATCTATAATATCTTTTTTCCAAATTAAGATCCCCGCCCCCCCACCTTTCTCTATAAGCACAAAACTATGTATTTTTTTTTCCAGTTATTTTAACTTAATCTCTTTTAAGGCAAACCATGCCCATCAGCTCTTTTCACCTAATCCTCAGTCATCCTTGCCCCTTTCCTGTTTGTTACCTCTTTTCTTAGTTTTGGAGTTTCACTTATTTGTCCCTTTTTCTTTCTTGCTTTTATGTAGTTATTTCATTCTCCCCACCCCCCACTCATTTAGGTAGTTAAGTAAAATCCCCATTTTCCCTCTCCCATTCAGCTGATTTTGTTCATTAAAATTTCATTTTCTGTGCCTTTTTCTAGAAAGGATTTCTTTTTCTCATTCTCTTCATTAGTTATCTTCCTTTTCTACCTTTTGTGAATATTTATTCTTAATTTTAGTGCCTTGATAAATACAGAGACAATACAGAGTCTTTTGGTTCTTTCTAAATAGTTTCTACATTATTGTCTTATAGATCTTGACCCTTGGCTCCTCTCTTTTTGTTGTACCAAACCTTAGAAAAGGTGATAGAGAGAATTAAGTTTCTTTTTTATTCATATTCTGGTTTTTTCATTTTTTCCTTATAGGTAGGTTCCAATTAACATGAATAATGAATCCTTGGGAATGTTGGATTATTTGAACTTGAACTTCATATTCCATTGGTCTGGAACCAGTGACCATATTTTACACAATTATAACTTCAAATAGTATGATTTTGAACTTATGTGATCACTGCAGGGGTCTAGAGATCAAGCTGTATTTTCTTCTACTGCTCACTTTCTGACTCCCTCTCTTTGGATGGTAGTATTCTTGGGGGCTCTATCTCAAAGCCATTTCAGTCTCCTATACTGGTCATTGAATACTTCTTCAGCCTCAGTGTCTGCCCTTAGTAACTTCTGGGGGGACAGGGCAAGCGTCTGTCATTTTTATTTCCATACCGTTGAGAGGAAGGGTTTGTAGAATCAAGTTCTTTTGCCAGCCCCTAGGCTGGCTTGTGCAGACCTAGTTTTAGCATGTGAGGCCTAAAGCGGGTACTGAGTGGGATAGCAATTCTTCTCTGTTGTTAATTCATCAGGTTTTTACCTTGTTTGGGTTCTTGGTGGAGACAGATGAAATGGCCTTATCGCTTGGATATAATTCCTGTTTTGGAGAGGCTGGAGAGATCATGAAGACTGGACAAAAATATCTAGTCCTCCGACCTATAGGCCATGTGATGGAAAGTCTCTTTTAGTATATTTATTATACATTTTCCTTTATCTTAAACTTCTAATGTTGTTTCTGATGCTGCATTTGGTGGTGTTTCAGGGTATTTTTCTTATGGTGTTTTTGTCACTGTTTCTTTTAAATTCATAATATTTTTTCATTGTGTTGGAGCTGTATTTGGCTCGTTCATTTTTGAGTGTTTTTAAACATTTTCTTTTGAGGATTCCTTGTAGTTTTGCTTCTTTTGGCATTTCTTTTGCTGTTTTTTGAGGGATTATTGAGGAGTCGGCTCCTCTGTAACCTTTCACTTTGCCATCTCCCTAGAACTTCTTCCAAGCAAAAATATGAAAGAAGATTACATTTCAGTGGGATTCAAATTTTAGGGGAAAATTTAAAGAAATGTAAATACTGATGTATATTCAGGTACATTTTTCATTAATCTTTAAGTATGCTCAGTTAATATTGGGTCTGCCCTTGGCTCCATTCTCCTCCTGCTTTAATATTGTGCCTTTTGGAAAACCTATTGTACTGTCAACAAATTGCTGTTCATCCTCAGTCTGTTTCTCTTCTCCTTCTATCCCCTTTAACTAACTGGAACCTAGCTTCTCCTGTGGTAACACCATAACCTTTTTAAGTCTCCATGATGCTTGCCTTTTCTTCTTTCGTGCCTCCTGACTCACAGAATCAGGAAAAACGTTCAAATACTTCTTGCTTTCCATTGCCACTTCCAGACCCTTGCTCTGTCCCTCTTAGAAACTTCCTCATCTTTGAAATTCATCCGATTATCCTCCCCTTTCCTAATAATGCTTGTTGCTAGCATTAGCCCACCTCAAGGGTACTCTTACCATTTTCCTCTAGGACATTGGCTCTTAGTTTATAATCTTTCTCTTCTCCCTCTTTGTGTTAAACTAATGGGAAGACGCCTTGGAATGGGGGACACAGACTGGGTAGCCAAAGATGGGTTGGTTCTTGATCAGTGAAGGCAGCTTCCAACAGGATGAGATTGCAGATTTGGTTAAATATCTTGGAGTAGGGGTGTCCATGGGAATGAGGTTCCTTGTGGGGCTTATTCCTGCCCTGCAGATGGGAGTGATAGACTTGGCTTCTGGTGAGGGAAGATGTAGGTACTGTTATATTTTTTAGTCTCCCCTAGTTTTGGTGGTAGGGATGGGAAAAGTGTAGGATGGATGAGTTGATAATTTAAGAGGTATTCTTTAATAGCCAGTAGATCAGAAGAATATTTTTTCTTTGTGTTAGTTTTGTGCAGAGTGGATCTTCTACTAAAGCCCTGTGCCTGTGTCTTCATATGGCTTTGAGGTGATGCTGAGAGGACAGCAGGGGGCACTTTCTGTAAGGCCCTATTGAAGCTAGATTCATTTTGAGTGTGGGCCTTTTGACAGCACTTATACTGGCTACTCCAGGACTGACTTCACTTAATTTGCAGAGGCCTATCATCAGCTGATTGATATTTTTGGTCATGGCAAAGCTCTCCATCTCCCTCCATGAAGGGCTTGTAAAATTCATTGGCCTTCTCTCCTTATAGCTCATTGCTTGGGTTGGGGGAGGCTACAATACTCTTTTCCATTTAGTCACCTTTTTTTGTTGATTATTTCTTTCCTCACGGGGAAAGTGTCTAGGAAGAATCCTGAGGAACTGTTGTAATTTTGTCTTTGTTTGGAAGAGGACCCTTCCTCCATGCTCTTTGTTCCTGGATTTGGTCTTTCCCTGCCATATTTCTGGGACATCTCTATTTTTGTCTTTGATGTTATTGGACTTTGTGTCATGTTTTGGGCTCCTTCAGCTTCTTTCATTTCCTTGCCTGTCTTGACTTGACTCTTTTACTGTTAATGAGTCGGCAAATTTAGCATTTTCTCTAGGTGACATAAGGAACTTCTTGAACTTGTATTTCTTTTCTGTCCCCTTTTCACGCTAGTTTCTTGTCTCTCTGTCTCTCTCACCTTTAGGATAACTTTGGCAATTGTCTCTGGTTTTCATTTGTATCCTCTTACTTTCCTTCTGCCCATCAGCTTCCTATCTTTGCTGCTGTTCAGAAACCATCTCTCTAGAATCTCTCATTCCAAAGGCCTTTATGCCCCTTACCCTCAGTTTCTGCAAATTGATTCTTGGATGTAATGAAAGGTAGAGGATCCAGATTGTGGCATTTCTTTCATGTTGCTCTTCCCCTCCTTGGTTTCTGTCCTCTGTTATTCAGTCTCCAATGGCACATTCACTTCTGGTCTCAGGCCTTCTGGCCCTCTGAACCTTGTTCTTCCTCTGTTTTCTTCCATGCCACATTTCGTGGGTTTCAGGTGAGCAGATTTTTTCCTTTCCTGCATCAGGTTGGTGACATACTTGGTGATTGTCACTTCAGTTTCCCATTTTACAGCCTTCTTTCCTTTTCTAGGACACTCTGCATTTCTCTTGTGTTATTTACAACTTAAAAGTTGTGATTTTTGGAAAAAAAAACCACATCGTATTTCATTTGGGAGCAGCATATATGTGGCAATTGTAGAGGGAGTGGAAACTGCTGTTGAGAATGGCAACTCATTGTGTCTTCTGGGAAAGAGAGCTGAAAAAGCAAGGCAATGAACACAACATCAAAAATAATTGTGAATATGCCTGTGTAGTTCTGTATCGCAAAATATGAGAGACTCTCCATAAACAAAGTAAAAGAAGTATAACATTTATTCAGACACCAGAAAACCATATTCCATGACCAAACCCACTTTATCACAACAGCAAGGAGCTTAAAACACCATGTAACAGACAATTGTCCAATTTTCATCATCAGTTTCACTTGTTTGGCTGATATTTCAGCAGCTCCTAGTCCTGTGATGTAATAAAAGTTCCATGCTTAAATTTGTCAGGATTTCCATAAATCAAGCTGGCCTCTGCCCCAGTGTTTATCAATGCCCTAGTTAGAGTATTTGATCCATTCTTCCAATATATAGTCAGATTAATATAGGGTCTGTAATCCCATCTGTGTGTTTCTTCAATCTGAGCTGGGGCTCGGCCTATTCCCTAGTCTCCTTGAAGGTGTGACTCACTTGGATACAAGGGTTCAAGATCTGTAGGATTTGTAGGGACAGTTCTTACTTCTCTTTTCCATTTGCTATTAAGCCCCCTATCTTGGTACATTTTGTATAGCTCATTAGTTGGAATACCATCTATTCTTCTAAAATCTACCCCTGCTTTCAATAGAGTAGTAAACATTTTTCTTCTTGTCACTCCCCTCATTGGACGTCTATCTGTTGGCCATGTACCCTTCTTTCCCGAGGAAACTTATCTCATCCCAGTCTCCTAAGTCATTTAACTGTGAAATCTTATCCAGCACCTCTGAAAGAGGGTTCCCTACTTCTGCAATCAGCAGTCAGAATCACATGTTTACAAGTGGGGGGTGCTGTCTTAACTATCAAATTCCTATGAGAGACTGTATTGGTAAGCAAAATGGCCTTTGTTTTCTTTGAGTAATCCTTACTAGATGCTAAGCCCCAGGCCCAAACCCCCATCAGGTGTGGAACCTATGTGGGTGTGGATTGGTGACTGGGGTGGGGCCCAAGGTGGGGCTGGCTAAGGGGAGGTGCTAACTCCAAAGCCATGCCTTACTATTAGGTGTTAACCTAATCTATGTGGATGTGAACCTCCCAGGGTCCTAAGGGGAGGGGCCAACTCAAGAACCAATCACCAGAGCCTAAGCTCTGGTCATGCAGACGATGCTTGATGACATCCAAAACTCTATAAGAGAAGAGAAGACAGCTTGAAGATTGATTTTTTGTTGGAGACAGAGACAGCTACAGCTGAAGCTGAAGATAAAGCCGAAGCAGGAGCTGCTGGTAGCAGAGCCTACCTGACCCGCGTGTGGACCAAGGAGTGCTGAGCAAGGACTTGAGGCCAGTGGGTAATCTCACTGGAGAGGGGAAGCATGAATATGATTTGGTTTAATGCCATCATGTTTTTCTGTGGCCTTCTGGCTACTCTTGTGAGGTGGACTTATTGGGCCTGGAAGCTCTTGACCAAGATATCAAAATGGGGACACTGGTTCGTGGGTCTGCTACTTTGGAGCTTGAATAAATGCTTTGATTCTTCTGCCTTCTACTTAGGGAATTCCTTATATCCTGTGGTTCTGAATCGTTCAGACATGTATGTGATTCTCTTTGAAATCATAAATTCTGCCTTCCTAATACATTGACTCCAAAAAGAGTTTCATAATAAACTTCAGCATTCCCCAACATAATAGCAGTCTTCATCACCTCCTCCTTTAACTTTCTCATACAGTCCCTAATTGAATACCAGGGTCTATCTGGAGTAGGCCGCATAGTATCCACAGGATATTCCCCTTTACAGCCTGTCTCAGCCAAAGCCAACAAATCTGTTGCTTGGTTAGTTCTTTGTGAATGATAATCCCTAAAAACTTGCTGTGCAAAAGAGTTGTGACTCATACTTATGAATCTCATACAATCCACAGAGTCTACAGACACTCCTGCGGCCCCTTCATCACTGATTCCTGCCATCCAAGATATTAATGATTCTCCCATTTTCTGGGTGAACTGTTAAGATATCTGTGATTTCCTGCTGTGTAAAATCCTCTAAAACCAGCCTAAACTGAGTAGTGTCACCTTCTGTTTCCTGCTTCCTCCACTCTAGGGGATGTACTTCTCTTTTAAGAAGTCTGGTGTGATACTGTCTCACTGTCTCTGTGAGAAGTACCCCGCAACAACGTATAGCCTCTTATCTGTAGTTCTAACATTGTATCCTTCTGTCTAGATTCTCTGCCCCTGTTACCATGGTAACCAGACTGACTGCTAGACTTGACCTTGGCTGAACTGAGGTGCACTCTTAACTTCCTTGGCTCCCTCTGCTTTCTAGCTGAATTTACAACAAGGCTGTTAGCTTCCTGCTGTTCTGCCACCTGAGTTTCTCCATCTTGCTGTGGTATAGAAGCATTCTCAGATGTTTCAGCAACTGTCTGAGTCTGAGCTCTCTTTCCTAATAGTATGTCTCTGTGTTCACATATAATATGATAGGCTGTGAGTAAAATCCAGCCTTGTCTAGAGATAGCTCTTGGGATCCCCATTTCTGGCTCAATAATAACCTCTCTGAGGCATCGCTCCAAGTCTCTAAGTCCTCCACCCTGTAGCTTCTGCTTCCAGTCCTCACAGAGACCAGTGCCCTTAGACCATTCCTTTGCTAGGGAACAATAAGTTACATCCTCCCATCCTGGGATGACCATTTCTTCTTCTAAACCCCTTCTACCTCTGAATAGAGATCTTATACCTTGCAATCCCATCCTCCTAGTCGCCAAATGAAACAGTAAGGCAATGAACACATCAACAATAGTTGTGAATATGCCTTTGTAGTTCTGTATCGTAAAATATGAGAGACTCTCCATAAAGAAGGTAAAAGAAGTATAACATTTATTCAGATACCAGAAAACCATGTCCCACAACCAAATGTTCAGCGCCCACAGCCAGTCAGCCCACCTTATCATAACAGCAGGGAACTTAAAACACCGTATAACAGACTGGAGACTTGCCATCCCAAAGCGTCTCTGACCCCCTGCTGGGGTCTTCCCCAAAACAAACTCACAGTACAGCTAAGTCAGCCTGTTCAGCTCTAACAATCATGAGGGCGGCCATTAGCAGCCATTAGTAGCCATAACATCTCTCTCAGCATTTTCTGTGACATAACTTCCTTTTTCTGTCAGGAAGCTCCTCTCACCATGTAACTTAGGCTTCCTGTGATGTAAGCAGATCACATAGCCTATTAATGGGTGGGAAAGATCTTCAAATCTAGTTGCTACTACAGGAGCTGGCTCCTAGCAGTTTTTAGGCTTGTAGGTATGGGCTTGGGTCCTGGGCCAGTGGTTGTCGGGGAAGGCAGGTGAAAGTGGTGATGATGTGTTTGCTACCCAAGTGCAAGGCCAAGGGGCCAGCTGCCCTGTTCCCATGTCAGTCACTTGATCCACGGAACAGGATTGGCATGACCTTTAGGAGCGATTCTTGCTCTCCTGGCTGGTTGGAACTGATGGGATGGAAGAATGCAAAGCAGAGAGCCATGGTAATTTATTATTCTAGCCTGCACTTGCTTTTTTGATCATCTTTTTTAAGCTTATGGACAGATAAGTCTAGATTTAAGTTTGGGGATGAGTGGGATGGAGAAGGTCTCAGACCATTTTCCTGGGCCACGTCTCCCTTCTGTTTTGAGCCCCTGAAAGATGAAATCGGGTGTCTTACAATGTCTTAGGCTTTTATTCTTCTTCATTGCCCCATTTGAAGCAGTTTTCCATTTAAACTAAGGGCAAAGGCCAAAGCAGTCCTTTGTCCATGAAGCGGAGAGAGGGGGAGTTAGTCTTGAAAGAAAAGTCAGCTCCAGATCGAGTCATCTCATTGCTGTTTAGACAAAAATGACATTTAGGTCCTGGGCTAAGAACCTCAGAAGGACTTTGCGACCCTGTGCAGAATGAGCCACCCAAAGCAGGTGTGTTCCTCCACACTGACGGCTTTATCTTGGGTTGCAGGGAGTCGGGCTCGAAAGGCCTCTGAGCCAAGTAGCAGTACTCCTTCCAGCCTGGGGAAGAAGAGGCACCTCTTGGAGTCTGAAGCTATGAGCCATTTGGACTGCAAGATCCACCCAAAGCAGCTGGGAACTCTGAAAGGTAGGAAAAGCAGGTGTGGCTGCACTCTTCCAGAGACTGGCTGGGCTGAGGGGAGGGAAGGGTGAGCAACAGCTGTGTCAGGGCTGGGGTGGGAGAGGATGGGGAGAGATGGAGAGTGTGGACTGAGAGTTGCTATAGGCTTCCAGGACCTCTTCTCTATTAGGAGTACCTTTATTGTGATATTCAGACAAGCATTTTTCATACTCCTCCAGGAAAATGATACCACATCTTGTAGTAATAGATATTTATAGCCAATTTAAATGCATTGATTGCATATGTAAGAATCAAAACACCCTTGGCACGTTTTCTCTGAAAGGTCTTGCATAATCTGTGGGCATGTTGTCTCTTGGTTTTGTTCAGTCACTCTTGCCCAGAATTTTTTACAATGGTTATTTGGGAAACAAGGGAGTCATATTTTTTTTATATTTCCATCTAAATAAAACAAAATGAAATGTCTAATGGGTTAGAATCTGAATTTTAGGAATGTAGTGACTTTGGACTTGTGAAGGAATTGATGATGCCTTGTGTTCCTAGGTGTGTCCCATGCAGTTGGCTGCTCTGGAGCTGGGTCGTTGCCAGGTGACAAAAAGATGCCAAGCAAACACTCACAAGGGAAGAAAAGGAATATATTTGAGGCCTACATGTCTAAGGAGAGTGTCTCGGCTGGCTTGAAGAGAGGGACTCTTATTCAGGTGTGTGAAATGCAACATAAGAATGCTCCGTAAACATCATAAATGTTTGTTGATTAAACCACCAGTAATGGCAGCATTACCATGGTGGCCATTCAGAGGGCTAACAGGGAACTGGCAGCCAGCCAGAGAAAGCTTGGAGCTGCCTTAGCTGAAGGCCATTCTTTCAGTTTGGGGAGTTTGCTGGCCATTACATGGATGTAGAACCAGTGTAGGGATTGCTTTCTGAAGGTTTCTTTGAACATGACAAAAGTCTTAGGGTGTCAAACACAGGGCCCCCAGGCTACATGTGACCCAACATTCCAAGGTGCTTCCTAAACCAGATTAAAGTATAATTGGGAAATATTTAACAAAATACACAATATGCAGTAGAACATAGGTAATGTTAACGTGTGGTTTTCTAAGTCAGTATGTGGATTGCAGGGATGCTTACATGAGGTGGGAATTTGATACTACTGTTTCAGAGATCAAGCCCAGCTCAGGTGTTTTGTGTAGGCTCACTCCATACACAGAGGCGCCTATGGGGTTTGCTGTTGGAGGTAGTCTCAAGGGACTCAGTTGGCACGTGGAGGTGGCTCCTGGTGACCTTGGAGATGCAGCGCAAGACCTGGGTTCATCCCAGCAGGGCTTTGGGATGAACTTCCCACCTCCCTCCTGGGAGCCTAGCAGCCGGAAGTGGACTCTGATCTGTCAGGGCAAGAGTGTCACCATTCTAGGCCTCTACGTTCTCCTCTGTCAGTGAGGAGTTTAGACTAGATGGCTGTCTGGCCCTAACTTTCTTTTGGTTTTTTCTCAGGCAGGTGCCAGATTGTGACCTTTGCGGGAAAAAGCACCTCAAAAATCGCCCCACTTAGGAAAAAAAAGATTTTGTGTAACTTTTGCAAATATAGTTTAGCTCGTCACCATTGTTAGGCAGATGCTTTGTTTCTGGGAAGACATCCATGGTAACAAAGCCTAGGGAAGACAGGAGCCCAGCAAATGCTTTCTGGGAGGGAACATCTAGAATTGCCCCAGATTATTTTGTAGAACATCATGGCTCATCGTAGGGGAAGAGAATGGTTCTGTTGGCCAAGCTCACCTGCCTCCTGCTGCTTCTGTGTGTGACTTCGGGCTCTAGTCAGCCAAGCTCACCTGGGAGAGAAGAATTACCCACAGCTGCCGTGGCTATGGGCCTCTGTCTCCTATGAGGGGCTGGCCTGAGCTCCAGGTACTGGTACTCAGCAGTTGACATCTTGCCATCTTGCCTTCTCACTTCAGGATCATCTATGGTCAAGTGTGTGCGTGCGTGCGTGCGTGCGTGTGTGTGTGTGTGTGTGTGTGTTGGGAGGAAGGGGCATTAATAGTCTATTGTTTCTGGATGGAAAAAGCATTTTTGGAATGTAAAATGGGCTGACCTGAAGGCTAGTATTGATTCTAGGCCTCTTCCTGCCAGGTCCTTAGCTTTTCCCCAGGTTTTTGTTTTTTTGTTTTGAAGGAACAGCTGACATTTCTATAGCGGTGTAAAGTTTGCCAAACGCTTTATATACATTATCTCATTGTACACTTATGCTGACCCGTTAAAGTGGGTAATGAATATTATCTCCATTTTATAAATAAGAGAACTAAAGCTCATCTAAGGCAAGGGAATTGCCCATAATGCAATGTAAGTATCAGAGGCGAGATTCAAGCCTTGGCTTCTTCTGGTGCCAAATCTAGCACTTTTTACCCTGGACCGTGCTGGGATCCTCTCTCAGCTGTGATCACTCTGGCAATATCTGTAAGATGACAAGAGTTGTCATCTGAGGAAGAAATAAATAGGAAACCTTAAGAAAAATAGTTGAAAGACTGAACGTACAGAGGTTGTTAGCAGGGGCTGGGGAGAGACTTCTCAGGCCCAGGAAATGTAAAGGCCCTTCATTTGCTTGTGAATCAGCTCCGATCAATATGGCAGGTCTTGTTCCCAAGTGTCTGTAAGTGGTTCCTGCTGGAGTGTGACATCATGAGGCCTTACAGCCAGAGCTTCACCCCCTCATCCACATATGAGAACAGTTGTTCTTTGCAGATGGGGAAAAGAGCTGGTTCCAGATATGAGATCACAGCGTGAAATGGACAACATTGTAAATAAGATTTTCGTAGGCCAAGATACAGGGCCCATCTGCTTCCTGATGTAAACTTGCTGTGTGGACTCTTTGCTGTCTAATCAAGAGCAAAGGCGCTCTGGAAAAAAGGTATTTTAATGCCATTGGACCAAAACAGACTTCATGTTGGCCTCAGCCATGGAGCACTAGTTAATTTTCAGGTTCAAATTTCAATACATTGTGACATCTTCCCCCCTCGCCTGGGAACAGTGCCCCGACTTTTCCAGGAGCATTGGAGAGCCTGGTTGCTCTGGAGCACTTACCCCTCCTCCTTTGTTTTACTTCATTGTCCTCATTGTCTTAAATAGAATCATAGTTTCGGCCTTGAGAATCTCTTCTTCTCAGATTGTGACTGGATGAACAGTAGAGGGGAGGGCATCACAGTTTTGACCATGTACAATGAAATGTTTTTGCATAAACATATAGTTAAAATTAAAAAGGAAACAGGTTAACTAGGAAAAACAGTTGACCAAGTTTCTCTGATAAAGATTTCCTATCCAAGAGATATATAAGGAACTGATTTAAATTTATAAGAGTAGGAGCTGCATCCCACTTGATAAATGGTCAGAGGATATGAATAGGTAGTTCTCAAGCGAAGAAACCCAAGCTATATGTTAAAAAAATGCTTCCGATCACTAAGAGTTAGAAGGATGCAAATTAAAGCCGTTCTCAGGTTTTCCTTCACAACCGTCATATTGATAAAGATGGCCAGAGGAAAGTGACAAATGCTGGTGGGGCTGTAGGCAAACAGGGACATGAGCATGGGGGGGGGGCGGCGTGCTGTGACTTGGTCCAGCCATCCTGGAAAGTGATTTGGGATGACTTGGCCTACTCTCCAACTATCAAAGAAAGAGGAAAAGGACCTACAAGTACAAATACATTTATAGGGGCTTTTTTGTAGTGGCCCCAAGCTGGAAAACACAGGAATGCCTTTTATTTGGGGGATCACTAAGCAGATTATGGCGTGTGAACGGAGAAATGACAAAATGGACCCCTCTGTGAGCTAGTGCGGAGGAAAGTAAGCAGGGCTAGAACAGTTCCAGAATGACAACATTGTAGGAAAAACTAGCAGTGTTAAATCATGGGTCTGGAAGTGTGAGGGTGCAGCTCCTCCTTCCCAAGAGCTGATGAGCTTAAACTAGCAGAAGACACACATTTCTGCATCTGGACTATGTCAGCAAACATTTATTAAGCACCTGCTGTATACTAGGTACTGTGCTAAGCACTGAGGATGCAACAAGAGGCAAAAGGCAATCTCTGCCCTTAAGGAGCTTACAATCTAATGGGGACAAGGAACTGACAAATCTGCACAGACAAGTTATCTCCAGGATAAGCAGGAAATAACGAGAAGATGGGGAGGTGCTAATTAAGAGGAGCTGGTGAAGGCTTCCTGCACAAGGTGGGATTTTAGTTGGGGATCTAAGGAAGCCAGAGAAGCCAGCAGATAGAGATGAAGGGAGAGAGTGTTCCAGGTGTGGGGAATAGCCAAAAGATGGAGGCTCTCTCATGAGGAGGACTTTACTTTGCTGGACTGAGCATTTATTCTGCTAGGGCTCTAAGGGTTTTTTTTTTTTTTGAAATTGTTCAGTTGTGACGTGGGCAGTGGGAGATAATAACATGCTTGTAAAAATAAATAAACTTTTTTTAAAAAAAGATTCTCTTCTACTTCCTAGAGTATGAAGCTGTGGAACAGAGGGGACTAAGGAACACAGCACAGATCACATCTTAGGCCAGGCTGAAGTTAAAGATGAGCAAAGGGACAAACAAGTGTGTGTGTGTGTGTGTTTATATGTGTTTGCATATGTGTGTATATGTGTGTGTATTTGTATATGTCTGCATCTGTGTGTATATGTATGTATTTGTATATGCATGTGTTTGTATTTGTGTGTGTTTGTATGTGTGTGTGTGTGTGTGTGTGTGTGTGTGTGTGTGTGTGTATGTGAGAAAGAGAGAGGGAGAGAGATGGGAGCCATCTTTCATTAAAAAGCATTGAATCAGGCTCTGTTTGAAGGCCCCTGAGGGCAGAAACTTGTGGGGCAACATATTTTCCACCTTACTTTCTTTTGAGAAGAAAAAAAAATTTCTTTTTTTCTTTTAATCATGCTTTTACCTTACTGACTACCAGTAAAGAGCTTCTGCCAAACAATAGTAAAATATGTAGTAAAGCTATATGTAGCAGAATGTGTAGTAAAACTATAGTTAGGGCATTTAGGTGGCACAGTGGATAGAGCACCAGGCCTGGAGTCAGGAAGCCTCATCTTCCCGAATTCAAATCCAGCCGCAGACACTTACGAGCTATGTGACCCTGGGCAAGTCACTTCGCCCTGTTTGCCTCAGTTTCCTGTAAAATGAACTGGAGAAGGCTCCTAGCTAGTCAGCTGAGCAAGGGAAAGATAAGAGGGAAGTGTATTGATGTGATGTGCTTCAGGCATAGATACTCTTCGTTTTTCATTCCTCGGCTCTGCCTTCCTCCTCATGCTCTAATAATTGTGCTAATACAACTTAGTAAGAAGAGAAGTCATTTCACATCATCAGAGTTTGTAGAGCTTGTAGTAGGTAGGGAAACACTATTCTAATGACTTTTAAAGACGTTTTGGTTTCTGCCTTTGAGAGAAAAACAAATACCATTGAGTGTCAGTTTCCCCTAAGAAATTTCTCCCATTGAACACATTTAAAGGGTGGGATTTCAGATTTGCCAAATAAAAACTTGCTTTCCTAGATAATGTAGGTAATCAAGGTGCTTAATTTGCCAATAAAGAAACTTATTAGTCTACATGAGGGTACTTGCTCAAGCTGATCCTAGAAATGTGTTATTGGATATAGGTCATTTTCTGATAAAACCTGATAGGTACTTTCATGCAACATGAACAAAAGCATTTTGTCTAAGCCTAAAACACACCTTCCTATTACTCAGGTATGACTAGTGGTTCTTTTTCTGTTCCTTCTATCAGCTCCCCTGGTAATGAGGATTAGCACAAAATGTTAGAATGAGGGTTTTGGGCCATGGGTAAGAACATTCTATATTTGTGTAATATCAATTAAGTTGGGACTTCTTTACTGTTTTAGAATAATAAATTAATTAAGTGTCATTGATTGAGCCTTACTAGGTGCAAAGCCCCAGGCCCTGTCTACTAGGTGCTAAGCCTATGTGGGTGTGAAGCCCTCAGGGTCCTAAGGGGAGTTGCTAAGACCAGAGCCAATATAGTAGATATCTAAGTTCTGGTCTCACAGATGATGTTTGATGATGGCTAAAGAGTGTATAAAAAGAACAGAGCTATTTTGGGGGGCTCTCACTCTTGGAGGAATGTTGATATGGAGACTCTCTCTGGGCAGCTGTAGTTCAGAGCCCTCCAGCTTGTGAACCCAAATGCCTTCTTGTTAACTATGAATTGTATTTGGTCTGTTTATAATGTATCTTTGTAATTTGCTTGTATTTGCTCTGAAATTCAGGGTGCTGGCTTTTCCCCCTGAACTAGGTGAATGATATTTGTATGTTGGTTTGAAATAAGATTGGTAACCCCGTAATGTTGCTTTCCTTAGTAAAGCAGATGAAAAGAATCTGCGCTGGCAGCGTTCTTGTTGTTGGGCTTGAGTTGGTCTTTCACCCCCACAGCAGCTGCTAGCTGAATTGTTGCAACAATTTGCTTCTCTTTGAACCTTTGGTGGGGATGGGGGCTAACAGATAGGTCTGGCTTGCCATCACAGCAGCGCCTACCATGATTTGTCATAGGCTTTGATGTCACTGATCTGGATGTTGTGAAGTTGCATAATGATTGTGGCCTTTGGATGCCCAGAATCACTGAACATCTGACTCAGTTGCCTTATCTGTAGAATGAAAGATTGGACTAGAGGACCTTTAAAGTCCTTTCTAGCTATAAGCTGGAAGCCTAGTTAGGGACTGAGCCGGAAGGGACATCTCTCCTACTTAGATGTTCTAGTTGAGCACAAACTCAGGACAGGGTATGACAAAGGTTTAAAAAGGAAAATACTACTCTTGTAAGAATCTCTCCCTTATCCTATCCCCTTGCTGTCCTATTTCTGTGTAAGTTAAGAAGACTTTCATGACCCTCTATATTTATTTATTATTCCCTCTTTAACCCAGTTCTGTTGAGAATAAGGTTCTAGCACTACCAGCCCTCCACTCCCTCCTGCTCTCCACTGCAACAGTTCTTCCATCATGCCTTGTTTGTGTGCAGTAACCACTCCATTTTACCTCTTCCCTACCCAATTTTATTTTTTTAGAATCATTCCATCATACTCAACCCCAAGTCTTGTATCTATGTGTGATCTTTAAAACTACCCTAGTAATGACAACATTCTTAAGAGTTACAGAAAACATTTTTCCACAAAAGAAGTAAACAGTTTGACCATATTAAATCTCTTATAATTGGTCTTTCATATTTACCTTCTCATGTTTCTTCTGATTTTTGTAGGTTGAATCTTCTGTTCAGTTCTGACCTTTTTCTCAAGATTACCTGAAAGTCCTTTATTTTTATCAAATGTTGATTTTTTTTTCCTTGCAAGATTACACTGATCTTTGCTAGGCAAGTTATTCTTTGTTGCAAACCCAGCTCCTTTGCTCTTAATACTATCGTGTTTCATGATTTTGTGTTATCTTGACTATGCAGATCCACGGAATTTAAGTTGTTTCTAGTTGCTTGTACTATTTTCTCTTCGACCTCAGAGCTTTGAAATTTAGCTATAATACTCCTGTGATTTTTCATCTTGGGATCTTTTTCAGATGGTGATTGGTGGGTTTTTTTTTTCAATTTCTATTTTGTCCTCTAATTTTAAAACTTCAGGCATTTTCCTTAATAATTCTTGAAGTATAGTGTCCAGACTCTTTTTTTTTTATCATAACTTTCAGGTATAATTCTTATATTGTCTCTCCTTGATCTGTTTTCCAGGTCAGTTGTTTTTGTAATGAGGTATTTCACATTTTCTTGTATTTTCTCATCCTTTTCATTTTGTTTTATTATTTCTTGGTGTGTTGTGAAGTTGTTAGCTTCCCCTTGCCCAATTCTAATTTTTAAGGAATATTTTCTTTCATAAGTTTTTGGATCCCCTTTTCTAATTGGTTGACTTTATTTTTATAATTTTTTTGATTTCTTGCTTTACTCATTTTCCCCACCTAATATTTCTTTAACCTCTCTGATTTTTAAAGTCTTTTTTAAGCTCTTGTAAGAACTCTTTTTGGCTTGTGACCATTTTACATTTTTGTGAAAGCTTTAGAAGTAGCTGTTTTGATTTCACCATCTTCTGAGTTTGAACCCAGATTTTCTCTATCACCATAGAAGCTTTCTATGGTTGTTATTTCTCTTCTGCTTACTCATTTTTAAGTGGCTTATTTCTTGACCCTTAACTTTATGTTAGAGTTGGGCTGTAGTCCGGAGATGTGGGAGATAATGTCTCAGGCTTAAGTTTTTTTGAGCTGTAGTTTTCTGAGAGACCTATTTGGGGGCTTGATCTCAGGTCCTCCTCTCTGTCCCTGAGCCATGACCAGGGTCCCCAGCAATGCTGTTACTGAAGATTCTCTTATTCCCTGGGATCGCTCCAACAGCTGCAAGCTTCAGCTCACCCCTCTGCTCCCTTGCAAGTGCCTGCAGCCAGCAGAGTCTTCACCTGTCTGTGACTGCCCTCACCAGCGTGTACTTGCTCCTTCTTACCCACAGCCAGGGACAGTGTCTTGTTAGCTTCCCTGGGTGCCCAAGTCCAGCTCCAGTGGGGGGCCCTGCAGTCTTCCCCTGATCAGCTGCCTGATCCCCAACCCCACACTGTTGTTGGGGGGGGAAGTTCCTGAAGCTACTGTCACCTCCAATACAGCTGCCCCCAGGCCTTCTTGTATCTCTGTACAGGTATCTGTACTTCAGTCAGGCCAGACCACTCCTCTGGGAGGTCAGATCTTTCCTAAAGCCCCACCCCGCCAGTTGTCTTAGGCTGGACAACTGTATTATACCTACTGTCAGTTATTTCTGCTGCCCTCAAGTTCACTTTGAGTCATTATTTATATTATTGGTAGGGGAATTTGGGAGAGCCAGGTAATTTCCTGCCTTATTCTACCACCTTCTCAGAATTCTCTGTAACTCTGCAGATTTGTTGCAAAGTTTCCCTGCCCCCCCTTTTGCTCTTGGTTAATTAGAGGCAAGGGTTTAAGTGCAGGTAAGGTTAGCAGTAGTGATGCCCCTAGACAGGTTGTTCTGGCACCTTAAAAATGTATAGAAAAGAAGAAAGGAAGCTCAAAAGGAATCACAGATGAGCTGGAAAATTGGGGAGGACCACACAGGATTGTTTCTTAAAAAACAAGTAGTAAGAGTCCTGGCTTTCCATAGAAGCCTCCCTCTTTGCTCTTGGTATGCAGAAAAGCTCTTTTCTGATGTTTCACTTCAGAATAAAAAGAAAATTTTTGAAAAAAGAAAAAGGAGGGAGAGCCATTTGAGGGTGGGGTAGAGAAAAGAATGGAAGATTGCTGTGCCAAGATTGGTGTGCCATCAAGAAGAATGTTCATGAGGAAGACATGGCAAATGGCTATGAAGAAACTAGAGCTCTCTGAAAAGCTCCGGATTTAAAGACATGTACCAAATGTGGAAACATTAGCCCTTAAATACCTTAAATTACTTCCCTTTGGCTTTTGATTTTTAATGGCAGTGGAACGCTTGCTGGACCCATTATACACACACAGCGCTTCCTCTTCCCCTGTTGAAAGCAGCTCAGCTGCAGAGCCGTCAGGTGCCATCGATATCTTGGAGCAGCTGTGGTGACTAGGAGAGAAGCCCAGGGCTGGAGGTGGCCATGTTGACTGATATCTGGAAAGACCCATGAATGGGAGAGGCACCAGCCTGCAAGGAGAGTGGCCAGAGGCCTCAGACCCCAGTAGAGTTAAGAGAATGTTGTGGACAAGATTGTTTCTGGAAGCTCTGCTTATTCTCTAGCCTTCGTGATCCTTCATTAGAACACTGACTCCTTGAGTGCAGGGATACTGCCAACTGCGGCCTGAGGGGAACAGACAGTCAGGGCATTCCCTTACAGGAACACATCCATATCGCCCTGGTCAGCATCCTGGGCCCACGACCAGAAGACATGCCCACTTTGACATGGATGGTGTAGCCTTTCCTGTTCAGGGGAGGCCTCCCTGGCTCTTCTCTGAGGGATGGGCACTGGGCCCTGTCCTTTCCTTTTTGCTGTAGTGCAGCTTTAGGAGGGGATTCCACTCTTCATTAGTTCAGTGTTGAGCCAGTTTCCTTACAAACTCTGGCCGTGGTGCTGATTATTTCTTGGTGTCTGTCATAAGCAACAAGGGCAAACTTGAGACTAAACAGAATGAGCAATAAAGACCTAGCAATTCATGATACTGGGTTTATTCAGGAAATTTCAGTTGGAGTTCAAGAGAAGTAGGGTGGTCAAGAAATTGGTGGTGTCCTCATGGATTGGGTCTATGTGAAAACCATGTAGGGAGTGCTTCTGTATCTTAGAATGGAGCTGCTTCGCTTCTGCATACAAGGATCAGCTTATCACAGGTCATGGCATCCAAGCCAGAATCCTGTACGTCAGCCATGACTGAAGGTGATAAGGATTTGGGCTCAAACAATTCCTGTGGATTATTTTGGAGTAAACAGGGAATGTTTGATGTGGTGTGGCTACTACAAGACTGGAGATGGACAGAAGTTTGCCTGATTTTGGGGGAAAAAAGAGAATGTTTTGAGCCATATATTTGCGAACTTCATGTATACCCCAAGGAAAATTGTAGAAAGAATTATTAAAGGGATATTTTGTGAGCACTTAAAAAGGAAAATTATAAGAACTAGAAGCCATCAATGGTTCGCCAAGAATAAGTCATTCCATGCTAACCTCATAGAATTAGATTTCAGTTAGGATTTTGTCAATATTTTTCATGCTTGTGGATAACACTATTCTTAAATATATTTGTAACTGATTTCTGTGGCTGTATATGAACTTGGGAGAGAAAGGTGTTGCCTTTAGAGATGTAAAGAGTAGGAGAACTCTTGTTAGCAGGTATGTCCTTGTGAACAATTAAGAGAAGGAAGGATTGTTGAGTTTGTCAGTGTGTGGTTAGCCTGGCAAACTTGTTTGATGCTTTGGGATGGATTTGGTTATTTGAGGAGTGAGTGCCCTGAGTGAGTCCTTAGCGAAATCGTTTCCTGGGGAGTTCTCCCTTCTGGTGAGTATCTCTTCCTGGAAAAGCATTTGGGAGCAAGGTCTTGTTTTTGTGTTTTCCTGCCCCGGGCAACCCTGTCCTGGGGCTAAACTTTGGATCATTAGCGATGGAACCTGTTTATTGCTACAGGTGAGTCTGTGATGAGAACACCTACGTATTGCATTTTTGATGAGAGTTGTTTTGATATGCCACCCAATCTCCCCCGCTAATCAGTTAGGGAATATTTGTGAATGTCATACGTAACTGGAGGAGAGTGGACATGGAAAATGCGCCTTTCTGAGCTTTGAGGGCATCCCTTCCCACCTGGCCAATCATGCAAAAGAAGACTGAATCAAGTGTTGAATAGCCGGGGGCTAGTCCTCGCTCTCCTCTTGACTCTGCCATGTTACCTCCATGAACCTGCTCCCTCCATGATAAAATAGAAATAAGAGTGTCTGACTTGTCTGCTTCCCAGTGTTAGCTTGGACAGTGGGAGAGAATGGATGAGGAGGTGCCCTGGGGGTTGTTCAGTAGACCCGAGGGCTGGCTAAATGGGGACATCAGTTCACCTCTCTCTGCTGTCATCTTTGGTAAAAGGAGTGCAGCAGCACCTCACATGTCACAGGTCTCCTGGGATCCTTTCGAGGATCAGAAAGCACTTTGTTAGTCAAAAAGTGCTTGATAAGTAGCAGAGGTTTTTGTTGTAATTATCCATGGGAAGGAATGGTTCTAATGGTGGGGAAGCTTCTTGAAGCCAGGCACTGTGTTGCATTCCTCTTCTCTCTCCATCTCAGCATCTGTCATGGTGTCTTTTCTGGTACCTACAAAGATGCCCAGGTCTCCCTCAGGAGCCTTCACTTGACCCTGCTTCATTTCATAGCCCAACCCTGAAAGGCATTGTCGGTAGACATCGCTTCCACTTCCTCAGCTCCCTCTGACTTCTTGGCTTCTTTTCCCCCAGAAACTGCTCTAAGTTTCCAGATGGTCTCAGGTATTGCATCTGGAAGCCATTTCTCATCCCATTTCTTCTCTCTAGCTTTTGACAGTCCACCATCTCAACAGAAGGTTCTTTCCTTGATTAGGGGAGACTACTGTATCACAAGGGATACCTCTTAATTATTGGGTCATAAATTCACTCCACCTCTGATGCTGTTCACAGTGATCAGTAGGAGGTGCCTATGTGATACTTTAGGACATGGGGGGTCACCATAGAATCATAGCTTACAAGTTCTGCTGCTGCTCCCCAGCCTATAATCAGCTGGCCTAAACTACTTCAGAAGGACAGAGAAAGGAAGAGGAGCCACTTCTGTGACAAGACTTGAACAAAGTGAAGTCTGGTTCTCTCCAACAGGACCCTCAAAGGGTGGGACAGAGCCACATCTCACTTTGTCACCTCTATACCCTAGTGGTTCTGAGCTCTGGTATTATTATGGACATTAGAGCCTGGATTCTCCTACCTGGAACCATTGGTTAGGAAATGATGCACCAGAAGGACTGAGACAGCTCACCCTCTTACATTTGAATCAATCTTCTTAAGAATTAGAAGGAATTTGACATCCAGCTCAGTGTGGACCCTCAATGAGGTCTGGAAGAATGGTTTTAGTCAAGAAGGAAGAGGCAGTTAAAGAAGAATAAGGACCTGCATTCGTTCACAAGAGCTGTTGAACACGTGCTTTCCTGTAATTCTTCTGTGTGTTTTCACAAAAACCCCAGTACTCCTACTTGGAGGGAGCCATACCAGGGAGAAAGGAAGGCGGCTTGCATCTTCCAGCAGTCCATGCAGTGGAGGGGAGTATTTGTCAGGAAAACAAGAGAAGGAAACACCAGTAAGCAGAGGCCCAGGGTAGAAAGAAAATGTGGTATCTAGGGAGAAACAATGGATCAGGGAACAGAGGCTTTCTGGAGAGGCTAGAGTCATAGGACATTGAAACGTAGTAGCAAAAATTTAAGAAATGTAAGAGAAGTCTACAGGGTTTTGGTCTATTCAGTGAACATCGTGTGTTTGCTGTGTGCTAGGCACTGCTGGGCATTTGGGGCCCGGAAACGGGTTATGCAAGGCACTGGGCTAGCTCTCTCAGAGGTGCTGGTGTCACTAAGACTAGGTGCTTAGAAAGGGGTCACTTTGTATGGTGTCCTCCTGCAGAAGGGCCAGGCAAGGGCAGATCTGGGAGAGCCATGACCTGGGCCCATGGAAGACAGAGCGGGGAGAGACACCAGCCCAGTGCGATGACTAGACTACTCTGAGGCTGGAGCAGAAGTCTTTGTCCTGGTCTTGAAGGATTGGGAAACATCCACCCAGCACCACTTGGCTAATTGTTTCTAAGATCTAGGGAAGCACTCTGTAGCCTTAAGAATGAGGTGTGTCCACTATTTAAAAACTCAGACCAGTTGGAGTAACCCAAATGAGTGATGCTATCCCTCAAGTTTAGAGTGTCTGTGGTCTGCCCCAAAAGCACTCCTTTTGTAAAAATGATATTGCCTGGTGGATGGAGAATTGACCAGGTGGTTAGGCAAACCTGGGTTTAGGTTCCACCTCTGACACATTGGCTGTGTGGCCCTGGACAAGTCATCAGACCTCTTGGTATCCCAGGTAACACTAAGACTATTAGTTACAGAGAAGATGCTGATCTGCATTGGTAGAAAGAGTTTTCTCATCTGGGTGCTCCCTATGCCCCACATGAAAACGTTGTCTAACAAATTGTACATATGTGTTGGACTCCCACACTGGGGTTGGGGAGAAGAGGCAGCTGTGGGGAAAGAGCTTCCACCATTTACACACTGGAGGACAGTGAAGCACACACTCATATAGAGAATGCCTCCACTTTCCTCTTCCATCGTCAGAGGACACAAAGGGACAGAGCATGGATGTGAGAGAAAGCGGCTTCTGCGGGCACAGGAGTCCAACAGATACAAGTGTGAGGTGGACTGTATTTATGGCAGTCTTGAATTGTCACTTCCCAAGTGGCTTTTCATTTAAAAAAGAAAATGGAAAAAAAATCCCAAACCATTTGGAGTTTCTACTCATTTTCAGAATTATTCTTTGACCATGTGAAGTAAAATCTTCATATAAGTTTTGAGTATGTACAGATGAAATAAATTCCTACTAATTCACTGGAGCTCGCTTTCCAGCCATGGACTTAACAGGGGTCTAACCTTTCAGAACATGAAGTATTTATTATAGCAACCGTTAGACACTATTTTGATTTTTATTAGTTTAAAATTAGTCAGTGTTTTGGTGGCCCTCATTGGAAGGAAATTCTAAGAATACTTGGGTAATCAACACATTGAAATTTTCTAGGTCACACTGTAATCTGCCAGAAGAGGTGAATAAGGCAAAGCAGTGTGGGCACAATCCAAAATCAAGTTTCAGAATTTTACCTCTGATGGAAAGCTGAGTGATCTGTCTTTGGTCAGCCAGTGGCATTTCCATTTGTATCTGACACAGTGCGGGGACATGCTGTTTGAGGTGTGAGTGAGGTCACCTACTCTTGCAGGAAAACTCATAATTCAAACTTGGCAGATCAATGAAATGATATTTTATGTCTACACCTGTTTTGCTAATTACATTGTGTCTGTCAACATTTTGGAAAACACTTGAAACACCCTCTCAAGGCACCTTTTGATTCTGGCTTGTTAGGGAGTAATTGACACCATCTGAAAATTCCAGGGGAGTGTAATCTCCACAGCCGGAGCCTACAAAGGGTAATCGCTTCCTGCGTGAGCTCTTACAAACACTCTCCCCCCAGCCATCCCCTCGTGCACCTCCATATGTAAATAGATTCAGTCCTGGACGGCGTGTTTGGATAACATAAAGCCGGAGTCAGCCTGGGTGGCCTGGATGCTGGAGCCAGCACTCCGATTTGCATTCACACTTGGTTGTGGGCCGCTCGGAATGGCTGAGTCTGTAAACTGGCTGCTCATTTGTGTTGCCTACGCAGTTAGGTAGAATGGACAGAGCCTGGGCCTGGAAATCAGGAAGATCTGAGTTCAGATTTGGACCCTGTGTAACCTGAACAAGTCACCTGACTACTTTTAGTCTTAACTTCCTCATCTCTGAAATAGAGCTGGAGTAGCCCCTCACTTAGAGGGCTTTTGGAGGGTAGGATGAGATACCATGTCAAATACTCTGCTGACCTGAAAGTGGCATCCAACATTAGCCACAACCATCATGGCCATTATTACTCTGAAGGAGCACTTACCTTACTACTGAAGGCTTCTTGCTTTAAGCCAAGGTGTGGAATGTGGAAAGATGTCAGAAACTGGTGATTATGGGCAGTGTTTTGGAATTTGGGGTGTTGTGTAAAGGCCCCTGAGGATGTAGCAGCATCTTGGTTCTGGTGGTGAACCAGCTTGAAATGGGTAAGACAGCATCTAGAATCCAGGTGACGGAAATGTAAAGTATCGTCCCCTAAAGTTGTTTCATTTTTGTGGCTGCCCTGTGGACTCTGACACAGATTCCTTCACCTACAATATCGGGATGCCAGGGCTAAAATTGTGTTCTAGAATAAAGATGTTACCATAGTCCTAAGATTGAAAAATATAGTAATAAATCTCGTGTCCTGGTTTCAACAACAAATTTCTATGGTATTATGGCTGTCATCCATTGAACCTGTTTCTCAGGCTAATGTTTTTTTTTTTTTTTAAGGGTGTGTTGAGGATAAATCCGAAGAAGTATCATGAGGCTTTTATTCCTTCCCCGGTAAGTTAAATAACTCAATCGACATTGTCACACTTAAATTGTTAGATATACACTGATCTTGGTTGAATTATATGTGAATTCACAAAAGCCAGTTGTGTGTAAGAACTGAAAAAGAAATGAGCTAAGTCAAGTTGAAGATGGCCATGAGCTTGGGGACTCTCATGCTCAGCTGTAAGGGCACACTTGCAGTGGAAGTCAGAACACTTGTTTGCTGGACTGCAGAGAGCAGCTGAGCCCAGATGGAGGCCCACCACTTAGTGTAACTGGATTCCCTTGGTTTACAGCTTAAAGGATTTATGTTTTTTTCTAGTGGGTTAAGTTAATCTCTCCTGAAGAAATCTTCTATCTCCTTTTGATTGATTCTATGATCTAATCTGTAAAGTTTGTTCAAAAATAACATGTGGCACCTTTTTAGAAAAACAACCCGAAACTGTTCCAAGTTCCCCTTTTCTGCAGTTAGAAGAATTTGCCGGGTATCTCTGCTTTGGATCGTCATGCTTCTTCCTTACGTCAGCAACTCACGGACAAGGAAGGGCCTTTGCCATTTCAGGGGCTTGTGTTGGTCATGGTGAGCTGCATCTGGGAGAACCAGCAATGTTCCTTTGGAAATGACTTAATGGTACACATGCAAAAAGATGAGAGAAGCATATTCCCAAGCCTTCACTTCCTGGAACCTCAGCTCCCTCATCTCTGCTTTGAGGAGACTGGATGATCTCTGAAGGTTTCTACCAGATAGGAAAAGGCTGATTTTAGTAATATTTCATGTTTATACCTTTTCTCTTTGGAATAAATAACAAAGGATAACACTTAGGATTTAAATTTCTTAATTATGCTAAGTTAAGTTAGTTTAAACCTCAAACAGGGTATATCAGCTGAGTGTTACCTTTAAATTCTGTCTACTGCTCGGTGCATCTTATTATCACTACTATTACTATTTAAAAAACATCTAAGTCCTCTTTCTGAGCACTATTTATCCCAGTGCCTTCTTTGCCTTCCAGAAGGTGGGACTTAGTAACAATGTCAGTATAGTGGTTGTCTTAAGAGAGAGAGATACAGCTTGTAGAAATGAGGAGGTGATCTCATTGTCTCCTGCCCTGATTACCATAGCCCACATTAGACTTCTGGTTCTGTTTTATTTCACTTCTGTTTAGGAAAGATACAGAGAAGCTAGGGAACTTCCTCGAGGATGGTAGTGAGGAAGGTCATGGGCCTCCAGGTGATGCTGTGTTAGGATCCATGCTTTCCTTAGAGGAGAGATGGCCTGGGCTTGGGGAGGGGCCAGGTAGGGTCTGACAGCTCTCATGTCGTATTTTGAAGACTTTCAGATAGAGGAGGTATCAGACTTGTCCTTTGGGGCTACAGAGAGTAAAGCAAGGAGCCATGGGGAGGAACTTATCAAGAGGTCAATGTGGGCGTGAGATCAGGAAGATCTTCCTGACGTTGAGAGCCCTCCCTTGGTTGGATGGCTGCCTCTGGAGGTAAGAGGAGTCTTCAGGTAGAGGCTAGATGACCAGCCAGTTGTCGGGGATATGGTGGGGAGGCGGAAATCCCTTTTCTGAGTTGCTTGAATTAGTGGCCAATGACTAGATGGCCCTTCTCACTCTAAAATTCTTTGATTCTCATGGCTGTGGCTCAAGAGTCAGAGAATTTATTAGTTCATAGGATCCTAGCTAGCAGAAGCCCCTGTGGTCGTCTCATCCAGCCCCTACAAGAATCCCTTCCTGTGATTTCATTGTTGTCGGATACTTCTAGTGTGGAAGGTCCTTCCCCTAATGTAGATTGGAAACTCATTGGTAAGTGACAGTCTTAGAGGATTGCCTCAGGCACAGATGAATGAAGGGACTTGTTCCCTCGTGCTGTCAGGACCTGAACCCATGTTTTGCTGCCTCTATGGGCAGCTCTCTACCACCTATACCACCCTGCCCCTCCAATACCATACACCTTCTCCAGGATTTGTGGTACAGGTGGTCATTCAGACCTTCAGTGACGGAGACTTCCATATCTCCCATGGCAGCCTGTCCCACGTGGGGACATCACTAATGGTTCAGATGTTTTTCTTTATATTTAGCTGAAATCTGCCTCTGTACCTTGAGCCCATTGTTCTCAGCCATTCCCTCCAGAGTTGAGCCGAGCTGATGTAAGACCTCTAGCTCCAGGGTTCTTTACCTTTTTCTTTCTTTTTTGTCACAGGCCCCTCTGACATCAGTCTAGAGGAGCCTGTGAACCATCCTCTCAGAATAATGTTTTTATATGCATAAAATAAAACATAGAGGATTACCAAGGAAACCAAACATTAGTGAAAATGGAGATGTCATTTGTTTCCCATCCAAGTTGGTGAAGTCCTTGAGATCTATGCAGCAAGCCCTTGGAGGTTCTGTGGACCCCTTGTTCTAGGTAAAGACAGCGATCATCGCCTCCATGCTGACAAAACATCCTTGGTCTATTTAACTGGTTCTAATGTGATATGCTCTTTAATCCTCTTACCATCTTGGTCATTGTCTTCTTAATATGCTCCCGCTTGTCAGTGTCCTCCCATACATGTAGTGCCCAGCTTTTTGTGGCAGCAAAGGATTGGAGACAAAACGGGTGCCTGTTGGTTGAGAGATTTCCCAACTCTCTGTGGTGCATTAATGTAATAGAATACTCCTGTGCAGTAAGAAATGACCCACAGGGACCACGGGGATATTTGTGAACTGAAGCACAGTGAAATAAGTGAGACAAGAAGGGTGGTGTACTCAGTAAGTAAAAAGATAATGTCATGGGACTCCAGGGCCTGTCAGGGTTTGAAAGCTTCTCAGGCCAGAATACTGAGCAAATAAGTCTTGTGCTTGGGTTAAAAAAAATCGGCTTTGCTAGTAGAAGATGGGTGAGGTGTGGCTGGATAGCCATTCATCTGAGTATGATCTGGGGATCTTCGTGGATTACTAGCTCAGTGTGAATTATGTTATGGTAGGCCAAAAAGTCAGTGTGATAGTAGACACAGCCTCCAGAAATAAGGAAGTGATTTTCCTGCCTGTCTTCTGGACAGTGTCCATGTCTGGGTGCCACATAGTGGGATGAATATTGATAAGCTAGAGACCATCCAGGGGCCTTGAATTCATGCTCTGTGAGGCTTTGGTGAAGGAATAAGCTGTGATTATTGAGAAGAAACCATTCTTTACTTCGTAAAGGAGTTTCTTTAGGTATGATTCTTTAAGTAGAACTATTCAGAAGTACAGTGGGCTGACTCAGGAGGGGGGTGGCTTTCCCTTCATTGCAAAGCTTCCAACAAAGGCTGTGGATCACCACCTGTTGTGTTTGTTGTAGAGGGTTCCACCCACTTCCTCCAGGGATAGGTGGAAGTAGATGGCCACTGAGTTTCTTTCTATCTCTGGACTTCTAAAAAGAATTCCTTTCAGATTTATTGAGTAAGTATTTTAGCAAATCTTTTGGGTGTATGACACTTTATTGGGCACTACTAGACTGCTAGAAATGAGTCTGATAAAGGCCCTGCCTTGTATTTTTGTCCTTGTATTTTGTCCTTGTAATTTTCTGGGGAGGTGGGCTGTGCGGGCGTTCAGGGAAGACTAGTACCTCTGACATGAGGGCTGCTTTCTGCCTTTTGTGTCTGTTGGTCACCCAACTCTCACCTCTGGCTCCAAGAAGCTGTAGCATGTACAGCAGCCACACCATTTTGGTAGATGGGCTACACCAGGGTGAGGCTAACTGACAGGCCTTAAACTGGTTGGTGAGTTAGGGGTTTGTTTAGGGGGTTGTTTGCATGGCCAAATGGGCAGATAAGAATGGCCATGGAGGTGGCTGAAGCAGGTACTCTGGAGCTCTTAGAGCTTGGTTAGATGTCAAAGACACCAAGGTCATCCACTGCTTCCTGAGCCATTACCAGTCTGCTTGTGTCTTGCCACTGGATTCAGATGACTCTAGAAGAGAGAGTGAAGCTGACAACTTTACACAATTCTGTCCCACTTAAATCCAATTTATGTGTGAGTCAAAAGGCATCACCCATACCATTTTACCATTTTTATATATCTCAAAGTCCTGTGGTGACAGGCAAGTGATGAAGCAGCAGGTGCAGATACATTGGGAGCTGTAGTCACAACCCTGCACATGGCAGCCCAGGCCATAGGGTTGTCTTCTCACTGGAAGTAGCAGGGGGGTTCGGCAACCCCTGGGCATCTGAGCAGCCTTTTAAGGACCACACTGCCCATTTCCTGGTTTGAAGAAGGGGCTAGAAAGGGTGCCCTAAACACTTCTCTGCTTACCCAACCCTGGCCTATTTATTGTGGCAGGCAGGGCTCCCACCCTGAGGTCAAAACACAAAAGATGTACAAAAACTTTTGTGAAGATGATTCCACTCACTGTTGGTACATGGAATGTGCACATGCTTATGGACAACATGAAATCTAGTAGACCGGAAACACTAACAACTCTTGTTGGGAGAGAACTCAGCAGGTATCGTATCCAAATAGTAGCCCTGAGCAAAACAAGGCTGGCTCACTGAAGTCAGAGCTGGTTATGTGTTTTTCCAGAGTGGCCCAGTGAAGGGGAGTGCTGTGAAGCTGGCGTAGGTTTGGCAATCAAAGCTAATCTAGTCAACAAGCTTGTATGCCTCCCAAAAGAAGTGAGTGACAGGCTCATGACAATGAGATTGCCGCTGGAAGCAAAGTGTCATGACACCACTTCAGTTCCTGTGCTCCCACCATGATGAATCCTGAAGAATCTGAGGAGGATTTGGAGACCCTCATCATCAACGTGCTCAAAGAGGGCGAGCTTGGAATTCTGGGTGACTTTAATGCCAGAGTAGGCATCGACTGTCAGATGTGGGCAGGGAATGTTCTTGGGAATGATGGGGTGAGGAATAGCAATAACCACAGTCACTGCTGAAGACTCGTGTATCTCATGACCTTCTCAGCACCAACACAAGCTCCCATCGACTTAAACACAATAAGACTCCATAGACGCGCCCTCACAGCAAACATTGGAATTTAATAGATGGTGTCACTGTAAGGAGAAAAGACAGAATGTGAGAGTGATGAAGGCAATGTGTGGCACAGAGTGCTGGGCCAATCATAGGCTTGTCCTCTCCAAGCTAAACATTCACATTTGACAAAAGTGGCGGCCCCAAGGCGAGATGACTACCAGAAGACTTACTATCAACAGATCAGAGTCCTTCTCCAGTGGGGAACAGTTTGTTGCTAACTTGGAGGAAGAGTGGAGTCAGCACTTGGTTGGCAACAGTGGAGCAGCTTTCAGAGATCTGGTGTACAGCATCACATTTACTTATCTGGGGTGGAACACTTACAAATATCTAGGTCGGTTTGATGAAAATGATGGGGACATTCAGAAGCTGCTAAACAAAAAAGTGAGAAGTCCATAGAGCTTACCAGCAGGGTAGTTTGTCCTCTATAAGAAGGCAGTGTTTAACTTTACAAAGTAAAGTGCAAAGCTTAGAGAGATGCAGGATTCTTGGCTCAGTGAGAAGGCAGATGAAATTTAATTTTATACTGATAGTAACAATCCAAAGCACTTTTATGGTGAACCGAAGGCTATTTATGGGCAAAAGGCCTATGGTGCATCTCAGCCACTCAGTGCTAATGGAGCCATATTGATTACTGATAAGGACATGATCTTGAGGAGATGGGCTGGACACTTCCATAGCATTCTCAACAGACCATCATCGATCAATGCTGAATCCATTGACTGTATATCTCAGGTTGAAGTCAGTCCCTCTCTAGCTGAACTTCCAACTAAAGAAGAGGTTTTGAATGACATTCGGCTCCTCTCTTGTGGCAAAGTATGGGGGGTCCAGTGCTCATACAAAAGCTGACTGAAATCTTATGGGTTATATGACAAGAGGTTATCCCCTAGGAGTTCAAGGATGCCTCCATTGTCCATATATATTAAGGAAAAGGAAGTATGTTGTCCTGTGATAATCACACCAGAGTGGAGGGGTGGAGGGGTGTGTGTCTCTTTCTCAGTCACTGCTGGCAGGATTCTTGAGTCCTCCTTTATAGATGGCTCCTTCACCTGGAAGATTGTCATCTACCTCAGAAAGGGCTGAGGGAGAGTTGATGTAATGTTTGCTGCCTGATAACTCCAGGAGAAATGCCAGGATCAGGACAGACGTCTGTACACAATGTTGATCTCACCAAGGCCTTTGATACTGTCAATCGTGAGGGCTTGTGGAAGATCTTGGCAAAATTTGGTTGTGTGGAGAAGTTCATCAGTATTGCACGCCAGTTCCATGACAGCAGGCTTGCCTGGATAATGGATGATGCTCTTCAGTTTGCCCAGTCACCAGTGGGGTGAAGCAGGGATCTGTGCTTGCTTGCTCCCATGCTTTTTAGCATGGTGTTTTCAGTCATGTTGTCAGATATCTTCAACGAAGACAAGAACAGTGTCAAGGTCAGCTACTGCACTGATGGTAAATTATTTAACTTGAAAAGGCTACAAGCCACATAGTGCAAATGGCATCAGGCTTTTTGCAAAATTCCCTTTGGAGGAAACTGGTAGCATTTCAGGTATGACTGAGTCACGTTAGTGGAAGCATGATGTAGGATTCCAGACTTGTGCTGGCAAAGTTGGTGATCTTGGTCTCTGTTTCCTTCTCTGTCTTGACCGGGCCAATCATCGGATCCCAAAGGTGACGTAAAGGCAAGACTAAAATAAGTACTCTGAGTCCAGAAAATGGTTGTCAAGATCAGGGTCAGGACCTCAAATCGTTGTGGCCCAACCGAGGGCCAGGATCTGACAGGCCTTGAGGCCAGTGTCCTCACTTGTCAGAGATCAGGTTGGATCAATAATATCCTCAATGGCACCAAAATCCCATTTTTTTTTTTTTATTGTGCCCATACTTAAGGACCTCCCAATTTAGTTAGAAAGGCAAAATGAAGCCTTAACTTCTCCGAGGTCTAGAAACAGTTGTGTGAGCCAGCCCTGTCTTAGCTGCTGGATTAAAGTGTCCATACAAGCTGAGCACTGTGAATGAATTATCAGGTATAAAAGAGACATTTCTCTTTGTTTCAAATTTGGCAGGCCACCTTGACTTAGCTAATGTGCGTCACTACAGCTTTTGCTGGCATTAGAAGATTTGAGTTTTCTTCCTGAAAAAATCCAAAATACATTGGATAGATCGGATAAATGGATGTGCCAACTTCCATCTGGCTCCCAGTAAGGACAGCCCTGAAGGGAGGTAGAGAAATAGGATAAAATAAAATGACTTTCAAATGCACCAGGATAAAGTCTTATTACTGAGATAACCTTGGTTTTCTTTTTAAACATGTGGTTGATTTTATTTTGGGGATGAAAAGAGAAAGGAAAAATAGGACCATCTGTAAGAATCTGGCCTTTTAAAGAACACAGCTTCAATTCTGAATTACATTTGTCCAAGAGGATTTGCAATTTTTCTGCATCTTGTCATGGGAGGCAACCTTGGTGCAGCTGTCGAGTTTGTTGCTGGTCTGGAGGGAGTCATTTTACTGATTGACGATGCTCTGACTTTCATGGCATGCCTTTATTGAACTTCCATTTTTCCAGGTAGCTAGGCAGGCTGTCACAGCTCCCTATTTACTATGTCTAAGGTCATTTTTTTCCCTTCCCACAAGGGGTGGGTACAGTAATGTCATTGTCCTTCTGTCCTGGAATATGTGCCGAGGTGTCAGCACTTGGGGTGCTTGGTCCCTTGGAGATGATAGCATCCAAGGTTCTTGTTTTACAGTGTGAGAATTCAGTCCCAGCCTGGGGAAATCATGGAGGTAGGACAGGAACATAATTCTCTAGCTCCAAAGCAATGGACTTTCCTCCTTGAGTTGTAATTACGAAAACTGAATCTTAACCTTTAATACAATTGTCAGATAATTCCACTGTTTGATACCTTTTAACCAGGTTGTCCTGAAATAGCCAAGGGTCCTTCAGGCATCGGACAGAGCTGAGAAGGGGCTGCAGCCTTTCCACGTCTGTCTTGTGCTCATGGCCCTGTTGGACTTGTTAGGATGGAATCAAAACCATAGCAACCCCTCCTCATCTCACCTAAGTGGACTAAGTGAGCTGCCTCTGTGTGCTCAGCTGCTTAGAAAGGAGGCCTTTCCTGGCAAACAATGACAGGTTGCCATGACCTCCCAGACACCCACATCTTGTTATAGGAAAACCAGAGCTACCTTGATGCCCCTGAGTCACGCTTCAGTTCTTTACATTTTTCTGCTTCCAGTGGTACACACCATCTTTTTTAAAGAGGCCTGTCTCTGAGGTCATCTTGGAGTAATTTGGGGTTTCCGGAGCTAGCACGGCAACCACTCAGCACTGACCGGGTGGGGTTGGGTTTGGGGTTGGGGTTTGGCTGAGGCGGAGGCAGCAGCTGCCAGTTTCTCTCTATCCAGGCTTGAAGGATAGGGCTCAGGCTGTCAGAGGCCTCCTGAGAGTGTGCAGTTGGGAAGGGCCCAAGTGGCAGGACCTTTCTGTGGTATAGGGCTGGGGATCTGGCCGTTTGATGTTTATGCCCACCACTCCTGTTACTCCAGGCTGCTTAGCTCAGAGAAGCCGTGTTAATTAGGTAGCGTAGGGGTTATTCCAGCATGGTGCAGAGATTTTGAGACAAGCAGCTTGCCTCAAGTCCTCTGGCTGGTCCATATTGGAGCAAGGGTTTGAAGCTAGGGCTCCTGACTCCACATCTGGCACTTGTTCTCCTTCAGAGGCCGTTCCCCTGTTGGGAAGACCCTTTTTCAGGGCCTTTCCTTAACACTAGAGGAAAGCTGTTAAAGCACAAGATGAGGTGGTGGTGGTGGTGGTGGTGGTGGTGGTGGTGGTGTGGTGGTGTGGTGTGGTGTGGTGTGGTGTGGTGTGGTGTGGTGTGGTGTGGTGTGGTATGGTGTGGTGTGGTGTGGTGTGGTATGGTGTGGTGTGTGTGTCTGAACTGTCTGTCAGGAGCCCTGCCGGCTGCCTTGGAAAACCACATGTGAACATTATCTCTATTCTAGTGTAATTTTATTTGTTTTGTTAAATTTGTTTCCTAACTACCTTTAAATTTGCTTCTGGGGAGCATGACAGGGTCACGAGGGCCTTTGGACCTGGGTTTGGCACCTCAGTGTTCAAGCGCTCTGAGTGGGACTGCCTGGTACATTTCTCTTGGAGCCTCTTAGGTCCCCAGGCACCTGAAGAGCGTGACTCATGTATTGGTTCAAAAGCAGCAGCTGTTTGACTTTGCTTCCAGCCACACCTTTCCCTGGCCCATCTTCCCATGGATGGAAGCAGTGCTGCTGCTGTGGCTGCCGGGGATTGCTGTTTGAGAGGCTGTGGCTCACTGCACAAGAAGTCTTCCCAGTCTTGGGGAAGCTCTTCCAGAGCTCTCAGCATTTGAGCAGCTCAGACATCTCATTTCCACTGAGGCTGCAGAAGTTGAGGGATTGGTCTTTTGTTGGTAGCTACTGAGTGTTGGTTTTCAGGGGGTTTTCCAGCATCCCCTATTGGTGGATGTGACCAATGTTGTGGGAGGAGCACTAGTCACATCCCTAGAAGAGGGGATTCTTTGATGGGGACATTAGAGCCTTGAAGATTGTGTGGAGTCATTTGTGTTCCCCTTGGTAGTGGCAGAGACTCTAGGAGCCAGGTCCACCTGGCATTTGTGCTTTAGGTGAGCTGGGTTAAAACTCTGGCCCTGCCACCTCTCTGAGGCTCACTTTTCTCTCATGCACGATGGGATGGCTGGAATAAAAGACTTAATAATCCACGAATTTCTGCTCTTGTTGGTCCCGTTAAGGATTTTTGGTCCCATTTTTGGCTTTCTTGGGGGCTGGGCGGTGGGGCAGTCCTTGGCAGCATGTGTCTAAAGAGGTTTTGTCTTTTAGTTGCTGAGACTTTTATTTTCCTACATTCTCATTGGACCTTTCTCTTCTATTCTTTTTTCTTGTGTCTCTCCTATCCAACTGTAGTCATGTTTAGGAAAAAGTAGCATGTCCTGTTTGGGTAAAAAGCTCCATATAAAGCAATGACTAGAAAGCAAGCAGTTCTGGGCTTCCTTTGGATTTTGATTTTGGCTGCCCCTTTGTGCAGCTCCTCTGTTTCTCCAGTGTACTAGTTCTTGGGTCATCCAAGGCTTGGTGTGCTCATTCTTGTTCATTCTAACATTTGTGCCTTCACGTTGGCCCTCTTTGTAGCTGGGTATTCTTAGGGCCATGGAAAATCTGTACGATTGACATCTTTGAACCTGAGAAGGTGACTTTCTGCTGTGATTGTGTTTCTCTTCACAGGATGGGACCAGAGACATCTTTATTGATGGAGTTGTTGCCCGGAACAGAGCTTTGAATGGTGACGTGGTGGTCGTGGAACTGCTGCCCAGGGATCGGTGGAAGGTTGGTCTTGTTCCTGCTTTGTTCCCAGGCTTCTCCGGTCTCGTTCTGATCTCTGGAGCCTCCTTGGGCTGGAGAGTTGGGGCAGTGAAATGAGCCCGAGCCATAGTGAGGCCCCTAGCTTGCCCTTCTGCTGGAGTATCTCTAGTACTTCGGGGCTTTGGGCTTCCACCTGATTTTCTGCTGTTTTTGCTTCTTCAATTCCTTGTCCTGCCTATCTGTGAGGGAGAAGAGGAGCTTTCAGAGAGCAGGCCTCGCTTTGTATGCCCTGAACTCACAGCAGGATGCTGTGAAGGATGTGCAGGAGGGAAGGCAGTGCTGGGGAATAGGCTTCCATGTCTATGTCCAGACTCTGCTGGGTGCCCTGCCCCTTTGGAGGGTGAAGGTGATGATAGCAGTGATAACTCAGTCACTGAGGGGGTGTTGCAGCTCTCTAGGTCTCTCGGGTACATGGTGGGGGCTCATCTATATCAGGGGGGTGCATTTCCTCCTTGGGTATTCCCGATGCCTAGTAGCCAAGGAGAAGGCTTTAAAGTTTGCAAAGTGATTTTTCCCACAATAACCTTGTGAACTAGGGGGTATGAGGACTGTTGTTCCCAATGTGAAAAAGCTGAGACTCAGAGAGGGTAAATGACTTATTTCCTGTCCAGCCAGTGTCCGAGGAAGGACTCAGAGCAGCTCTGATGGATGTCGGGGCCTTTGAACTGGTTCATAAATTGGACAAATCCCTCAGCTTCTCTGGACCTCAGTTTCCTCATTTGTAAATGAGGACTCTAGGACATAGATGGATGAGTGGGCTTCTTCCAGCTCTGGACCTCTGATCCTTTTGACCCTTGGTTAGCTTCTTTTTTGAGTTTATTCATGTATGACAAGTTGTATATTTGCTTTCTGCCCTTCTGATTCTGTTTCTCACCCATTTCAGTATTTTTCTGTCTGGTTGCATGTCTTGTCAGCCTGTTCAGGAGAAAGGATAGACTGTGTCATGGCATGTGTCAGCAGATCAGAGCCTGGCATGGTAGTTGTGGCTTCCTCTTCAGGTCTGTCTACATGGATTGCGGTACCTGGACCGTGCCCTTTGCAAGCTACTTGTCAGGCTCACCTAGTACAGGGCCCTGAGTAGGCACGTCTCTACTTGATAATAACCATCCCTTTAAAGACAGATATGGGACAGCTGTCCTGCCAGCTCTGAGCATGTGCGGCAGTGTTGTAAGCTGCTGGGATGAAAAGCATGTTGATGGGCAGATGGGCCCCAACCTGGTCATTCTTAGTCTCTTTTGGATTCATCCTCTGTAGCTCCAAATCACCCACTCTTAGCATTGAATTGGATTGGATGTAACTGAAGGAAACTGACTTGAACTAAGCTTTTCTTGATCTTACCTTATTATGCTCATGCTAGACTAAAGGAAACCCTGTGGAAGTGGTGAGACCTGGCCCCTGCCTTTCCCTAGTTGACAGTCTTATAGGAAAGATGAGACATTAGATAATTCTGAGCACATGGAACAGTGATGTCACACAGAAAGATTATAGTAAGTGGAAAAATGCATCTAAATCCACTTGCTGTCTTTTCCATTTTAGAAAAAACAAAATAGAAAAATAGAGGCAGCCGAAATCAGTGGGAGTTACGGATCAAGAAAACTCTGTGGAGGAGCTGGTGATACGTGAACTGGGGAATCAGGTCTCGGCAGGCAGTGGTCACAAACTTGAAAAAAATGCCATGGTCGAAGGGTGGAGTCATGGAATCACTCTTGGATTTGGGAGGGCACTCACAGGCTGTGTTGTCTAATGTTCATGTGCTTACATGGTCCCCAAGCCTTTTCTTTAGGGCCTTTGGGGAGGGGCAGTTGACCACTTCCCAGTGCAATCCATTGTGTGTGGAGACAGCTCTGATGGTTAGGGAGTTTTATCTTATGTTCAGTTGGAATCTGCCTCTTCATAATCACTTCCTCTCACTGCTCCAAGTTTTGCCATCTAGGGACAAGCAGAATGAGCCTTGGCCCTCTTCTAAAGGATAGCCCTTCATCTATTTGGGGAGAGTTATTTTGCCTTCCCAGAATTGTTTTCTCTCTGGGCTAAAAACCTCTTGGTCCTTGTCCAGTGTGAGGTGGAGACCTTTCATCATCTTGGTATCTGGACCCTTCCTGGATTCTCTCTACCTTATCAAGCTCCCAGAACCGAGCCCAATGCTCTGGGGAAGGTCTGTGGAGAGCAGATGGTGGCAGGCCTGTTCCCTCCCTTGCTGACTGAGACAGCCAAGTGTCTTGGCTCTAACACATAATTTTCTTATTTTAGTTGAAAAAAATTATTTTTAAAAATTTTTGAACTTAAAAAAAAGGAGTATTTTCTATGAAACTGTGAATCTTCATGTCATGTTACTTTCAGAATGTCCTGCTTGTCTCTGCTTCCCTCTTAACTTCCTTTGGGTCTCTTCTGTTCATAGAACATTTTTTTCCAATATAGCCCTCTTTTCCTCCCCCTCTGTATTGTCTACTCTCCTTCATCCCCTCACTCCAATTAAAAAACTGAAAAGAGGAAAAAAAACCACCTTTGTAACAAATGAACATTGTCAGGCAAAACGAATCCACATGTGCTTATATTCAGCAACCTCCATTTGCTCCACCTTGAGGTCATCACCTGTCGGGGGCTGGTGACATGCTGCATCCCTGTCTGCCCTTCGGAGATATAGTTGGGGTTCACCACATGGAGCAACTTCTGAAGGCTTTCAGAGCTGTTTGCTCTCCCATGATGCTGGCCCTGTGTACATTGTGCTCCTGGTTCTGCTCACTTCCCTCTGGATCCCATCCTATTACCCAAGATTCTTTGCATTGTCTGTCTTCATTTCTTATCACTTAGTAATATTTCATTACATTAATAGACATAACTTATTCCCGTTCCCCATCTCATGGGCACTGCCTTAGATTCTAGTTCTTAACCTTTCTTATTCTCTTCCCTTCTCCAGCCCTGTCTTCAGTGCCCCCAGGATCAGGAGGTTTGTTTTGCTTGAAAACTCACTTCCTGATAGTACCTTTCTCCATAACTTCCCCTCCCTATCGCCCCTTGTTTCCTTGTTCAGTTTGATGTGTTTCTACACCAAACTCTGTGTGTGCGTGTGTGTGTGTGCGCGTGCGCACGCGCATGTGCAGCTCTGTGAGGTTAATCTGGTGACTGTGCTCCTCACCCCTTCCACCATATTTGTATACTCTTCTTACCTCGATGATGAAAAAGAGCCAATTTAGCCCCCTTCTTTTCTATTCTAGTTTATTCTGTTTGCTCTCTCCCTTCTCTTTGCCCTTTTAAAACCCTCAGAACAAAAGTGGTCTGTATCATGTCCTCCATTTTTCTTGTTTAGCTCTCCCTGTATATTTAAAGACTAAAGTTCTGAAGGGGTCTTGTTTGTTTCCCTCCTATTCAGATGTTAGCTTTACAGCATCATGCAGCCCCTTCCAACAGCTCAGATAAATCACTTTGACGCTTGTGTTTGCATTTCAAGTTTGTGCTCAGTTCTAGTCTTTTCATCAGAAATACTATGAATCCTGTCTTCCACTAAAGGTCCGTTTTTACCCCACAGGATTATACTCAGCTTTTCAGGGTAGGTTTTTCTTGGTTTTGAGTCTCTTTCTTTTGCCTTTTGGAATATTGTTCTCCAAGATCCTCTCATTTTTAGTAGAAGATAACAGTACTTATGTGATCCTCTCTGTGATTCCTTGATACATGAACTGCCTTTTTCTGGATACTAGCAGGATTGTTTCTTTGATGTGGATACAAGACAAAAAGAAAGAGTCTTTATACTTGTTCTGCATTTATTGTTGTGGTAATGTGATTTGGCTTATTGGTGTATATGTCATATTGATTATTTTCCTGATGGTGAACCATCCTCATATTCCATATATACACATATATTCTTATATACACACACAATTTGGTAATAATAGATAATTTTTTTAAGTGTTCTTTTCTCTTGTCAATATTTATTTACTGGCGTGTGTGTGTGTATGTGTGTGTGTGTGTGTGTGTGAGAGTGTGTGTGTGTGTATTATCATTAATTATGTTGACCTCTAGTATTTTTTAATCTTTATCTTTTCCGGGCTTTGAGAGTGAAAGCATTTTGCAAAATACCACCTTTCTGTATATTATAAAACAGTCCATCTTAATGGTTTCCAACTTTTTGTGTATGAGGACTCCATTTTAATGTTAAAAAACTTTAAACAAGCCCGTATTATAATAGTGAAGATTGAGAAAATGCTTAATGAAGAGAAGTCTGAATTGGTGGAGCTCTTGCAATAACACAGCCCACATGTTGAGTCCATGTAATATAGGGATCCCTTATTCTTTGAAGGTAGAGGAATTATATGAACAAACTCAGTGGGTTGCCTATCCAGTTCTTGCCATGATCTGGACAACGTGCATTTTTCAGCCACTTTTTTGTGTGTGTAGATGGCAAACTAGTACATTTCTCCTTTTTTGAATTTCACTGGAGAGGCTTTGTGGTGTTTCGGGCCTCCACAAAGTGAGTGTAGTGTCATGTGTGATGAGAACTAGTTGTGTCGTTACTTTTTATGCCTGCATTAAAGAATAATACATATCCATTACATGCGTTATTTTATAGACTAAAAGTAGATAAACATCATATCCTTTCATGATTATCTGCATTATCAGAAGTATTCATGGTTGTTTCATATTTACTTGAAAAAAGTATGTGCTCCTTGATTTTACCCTCAGGTGTTAAAGCCAGCTCATGGTACAGTCTATTCTGTCTCCCCTTACTTATAATTTCGTTTGATTTGTTACTCTTTTACTGTTGTTAATTTGCTATATTCTTCTTTTTCTTTTTGGAGGCAATTGGAGGTAAGTGACTTGCCCAGGCTCACACAGCTAGTAGGGATCTGAGGGTGGATTTGAACTCAAGTCCTCTTGACTCCAGGTCTGGCACTCTATCTCCAGTGCCACCTAGCTGCCCCTAATTGGCTATCTTTTTACAAACTGTCAAGTCTTGATGAGGTTTGCTGTGATATTAGTTGGTGCCTCTACATTCAGAAGCCACATGCACTCATTCCTTTAGACATGATACTGTATTTCTTGTTTATTTCTTATGCTGCTTTCTGATTGGAGTGCCAGTTTGTCTGGTATGGTCAGTGCTCCTCTTGGTTTTCTAGATTTGATAGGGCGTGATACATTTATGGGAAATGCTACAATAACTATGTTTCATGAAGACAGTGTTTTATTGAGTTCTGCTGTTTAATCCATTTTAGAATCCTTTTTCCTCTTTGTTAGAGCTTATTCCACTAATAACATATTCTTATTAGATCTGTCCTGTTATTTACCTTTTTCATTCAATTTTCAATTGTCTTCTTGTGAGCACAGCCTGCCTTCATGGTGTAGCCAAAAGAGCATTGGGATTGTAGTTGGGGCCCTGAGTTTGAGTCCAGGGTTAGGTACTGTTACTTAATGACCTCTATGACCTTTGAGAAGGCTCCAGATCTCTCTGGACCTCAGTTGTCTTATCTGTAAAATGGAGGGGTTGGAGTAAGTGACCTTGAAGATCGTTTCCCACTCAAAGCCCCCTATTTAATTAGGGTCAGAAACACTTATTTATGTGATGCTGTTAACTTTTTCACTATCTTTAGCACTGGAGCTTGGGCCCTCTGCTTTTTGTCAAGAATGGGAACTTCTCCGTGGGATCATGGCCACTTCTTCCTCCTTTCACATTATTTACTGATCCGTTTTGTTTTGACACAGTAGGCCCTTCTTAAGAAATACCAAGGAAAACTCCTTAACAGAGTACGTTCCTTGAGAAAATGGTTTATTGATGAAGCTGGAGCTAACATTGACTGTGTTATTGAGCAGGGTTCTGCAATCTCTTTATGTGAGCTTTATTTGCCTGGTTGTAGCCCCTGTGCGCATTGCTCCTGTGCCTCTGTGTTCTCTGCTCTCCCATCTTTCATGGGAATCTTTCCGTGTTTGTATGAATTCTTTTTAATTCATCACTGCTTATGGTGCTATGAAACACGATTCTGTTTATAGGCTATCATTTGCTCAGCTGTTCTCCAATTGTTAGGTCCAGGGATGGTTACAGCTAATGCTGCTGGAAATGCTTTTGGCTGTTTGGGGCTCTCCTCACCATCACTAACCTTGTTGGCATTCAGTGCCAGCAGTGGGACCTCTGGGCACAAGGGGAGAAGCAATTTAGTAACTTGGTTTTTGCACACTTCCCATTTGTTGTTCATAACAGTCAAATGAATTCATAGATAACACTGGCAATGAATTCGCATTGTCTTCTTGGAGCCTCTTCTTCTACTCATCTTTTCCAGCATCTTGGCTAGATTCGTGTTGTACGAGTTGGTTCCACAGGGTTAGTTTAATCCACATTTCTTTCATTATTAGAGATTTTGGGTATTTTTCAGGTAGTTATCGATAGTCTCCTTTGAAAATAACTCATGCCTGACCTTTACTTGTATTTGTGTTAGTTCCTTAAAGGTGTGAGTTTGTTAGACTTGTATGAGAAAGAGTTAATGCAAAGATTGCCCTATACACGTATAGATTTTCCTCTGAATCTAGCTGTATTGATTTTATTTGTGCAAAGACTTTTTAATTCTGAATTAATCCACAAGCTGCACTCCATGCAGCCTCTGAAGCTGAGATGCAACAAAGTATGGATTGTTTCTCTGTTGCTTGTGCTAATTTTGGCCTAACAGGTAACACCAAGAAAACGCAGCCGCTCCATCAGCCTGCACCACAACACTCATACATGATGCCGTTAGTTCCAACAAATGGAGAAGTTCTGGATGCTGTGGAGAAGCTCACTTACCTTGGCAGTGTACTTTCCAGGGATGGACACATTGATAATGAGGCTGACGCACGCATCGCCAGAGCTGGCTCAGTGTTTGGGAAGCTCCGAAGGAAAGTGTGGGAGAGGAGAGAGATTAGACTGACTACCAAACTGAAGGTCTACAGAGCTGTTGTGCTGGCCTCATTGTTGTATGCCTGTGAAACCTGGACAGTCTGCCAGCCCCATGCCAGGAAAAGGAATCGCTTCCGTTTGAATTGTCTTACGAAGATTCTGAAGATCCCCTGGCAGGATAAGGTACCAGGCACTGAGGTCCTTTCTCAAACTAAACTGTCAAGCATTCAAACTCTGCTTCAGAGAGCCCAACTCTGGTGGGTGGCCACGTTGTTCAAATAGAAAACTTCCGCTTGCCAAAAAGACTGTTTTATGGAGAACTCACATAGAGCAAGTGTTCACATGGTGATCAGAAGAAGCGATACAAGGACACCCTCAAGGTCTCTCTGAAGAACTTTGGAATCGATTGTGTGACACAGGAGACACTGGCACAGGACCGCCCAGCATGGCGTGCCTGCGTCAGAGAAGGTGCTGTGCTCTATGAGCAAAGCAGAACTGAAACAGCTTAAAGGAAATGCAGGATGCCCAGATTTAGAGTGTCCACCCCAAATGTTCACACAGATTATTTGTGCCCAACCTGTGGTGGGGCATTCTGAGCTCGTATTGGTCTGATCAGCTACAGTTGGACACATTGAATCTTGACTATAGCATAGTGATGTCATTTTGGTCCTTTTCGAGAATGAAGGACAACCACCAACCAACCAGCCAGTTGATCCACAAGCAGTTATTAACTGGTTATTCTATTCTAATGGAATGGTAGAAACATCTCCTCGGGTGTTGCCATTGAGATTGGTACAGGCTCTGTGTAGGAAGTCCTCGGTACCTGACTGAGAGAATGAAAAGAGGCCTGGCCTGAGGCATGTGGTGGAGTCGGGTGACTGGAGCCTACCACGGTTGGTCAGTTCAAGTTATCATGGGTCCAGGTGTTGCACCAGTGACAGGCCTTCTGTGTTGGTGAGGTGCTTTACGCACATCATCTCATCTGATCCTCGCAGCATCCCTGAGGAGGAGGTGCTGCTGTTATCCCTGTTTTACAGATGAGACGATTGAGGCAAGTGGAGGCTAAGTGCCTTGCCCAGGGTCCCACAGCTAAGAGATGCCTGAGGCAGGATTCAAACTCAGGTCTTCCTGACTCCAGACTTGGTGCTCTAAACACTGAGCCACCTAGTTGTCAATTCTAGCAAAATTGGCTGTAAAATGAATTTATGTAAAGTGACTCTTAGTTTCCCATTTTGAATTGAGTTGTATCTGTCTAATCAAAACTCTTTTGTAAGAAGACTGAGCCTGTGGCATTTGTCAGAAAGGAGGTTAATTGGTGGCTTTGCCCAGTGGCAGTACCTGTGCCTCCTGGGACTCCCTTCTAGGACCAGGGAGGGCCTTCTAGTGCTTTCCTGCCTCTGGCCCCTTTTGGGAACCTAGGCAGCGCATTCTGGGTATCCCTCAGGCTCCTGCCGAAGCATCTACCTCTCCTGGGCTGGGCTGGCACCCGACGCTTGGCTTTCTATGTGGACTTTGCTTCTCATTTAGTTTAGACTTTTTGGTTTTGGTACGTGGAAGGGGCTGCCTTTTCTCAAGGTTTTGAAGCCCTCCAGATGAGCTTCATTAGACTGTCCTTTTCTTGAGGGAGGCTGTTGGCAGACCTATGGATGGTGACTCTCCTGGGGCCTCTCGCATTGGGGAGAGAGTGTGGCAGGAAGCAGGGGCTACTGTGCAGGCTGTGGCCTCCTCAGTGCCGCTGCTCTGGCCGCTTCCCTTTGTGTCCCCATCTCCCTGGGTACAGACTTAGTGGCAGCCAGGGTGCTTCTCTAGTTTTGTCCCGGCCCATTCTGCCTGGAATGCTGAGATTGGCGGTGTGAATACTGTGTTTGGATTGGTGCTGTGACTCCAAGGACATTCAGAGCTGACCCTGTAACATGGAAAGGGCTCTTGGGGACCCCATTGGGTTGTGGAGAGTGTGAGGTATAGTAATCTGTGGAAAACTAGGATTACTTTTATTGTTGTGAGGACTTGGATTGTTGCTCTAGGTGCAGGAGGAAATCATATTACTTGGGATGCCTGGAATTTAGTACACGCTCTTTGGGAAGAAATGAATAGAAGGAATAAATAAATGTGCTTTGTGGACCTCATCTGAAAATAGGAATTTAAAGTGCATTTCCTGTGCCATAGGGAGGAAAAGTATGGTAGACCAGGTGTTACGGGACAGTCTCAGCCTTCCAACCACAACATAGTGGAGAGGAGACCTTTCTCTTGGGAGAGCTTGGCTCCCTCAGTGGAGAACTCCAGGCTTGGAGTGCCCTTGCCTTCTTGGGCCCATTGATTTCCTTTTTTATTTTTTTTACTTGTACCAAATTCTTTATAGGATAGTTTGAAGTCTAGAAATGCTATTTTCCCTTTATTTCTCCTTTTCCCCCCATTATTTTCCTTGATGGTCTACATAGGAGTCCATGAACTTCTTCTAAAAATATTTCTATGAATGTATTTCAATACGTTTGATTTCTTTTGTACCTATTTTTAATTCATTTAAAAATATTATTCAGAGAAGAGGAGTCATGGTTTTCACCAGATTGCTAAAGGAATCCCAGACAAAAAAAACTGAGTATCTCGTTCTGCGTGTTTTGTTCTTCCGGGTAAATTTTGTTTTTATTTTTTCAGGTTCTTTAAAATATCCCTTTGATAGTTTGATTGATACAGCATTTAAACTGTGAATTAACTTTGGTAGTGTTGTGGCTTTTACTGTATTGGCCTGCCTCAGCTCTGAGCACTGAATAGTCTTCCAATTCTTTTGGGTTCATTATTTCTTTAAGGAATATTTATGATTGAATCTATGTAATTATTGAAAGTGCTCCGGCAGAGTGAGCCCCAAATCTTTTATTTATTTTGTAGGTCTTAGTGTGAGACTTCCCTTTCTTCTATTGCCCCTTGGACTTTGTTGTTATTCCATAGAAAGGCTCTTGCTTTTTGGGGGTGATTTTGTAGCCCTAGGCTTTGCTGAGGCTGCTGTCTCGGTTAGTTTCTTTGCGGATTCCATTGCATCTTCTAAGTAGACCTTGTGCCATCAGCAGATAGGGATCGTTTGGTCTTCTTGGTCTTTTCCCTTCATTCTTTTGCAGAAGTGGGCAGTGCATGGGTGTGCAACATTGCACATAACGTCAGATTTTGTTTGATATATTGATCATTTTTGCTGATTACTTTCTCCCTTTTTCTTTAAAAAAATTCTTTGTTATGAAGCATGGCCCTTTGGAAGTGGGGGTGGGAGAGATACAAGGGGATGCTTAGGGGATGCAAAAACAAAGGATATCAATCAAAATGTATTTTAAAACACTTAGTTCCCCTACTCCTTTAGGTATTTAAAATATTTAAATGGTGTGTGTTATCACCTGCATGAGGCAGGTTTCAGGGCAGTATTGGAGAAAGCTATCCAATAATTAGAACCACGTAAAAAATGAATGTGCTACCTCAGGAGATAGTTCCCCATTATGGGGACTGTTCAGGTGACTGGATGGCCACGTGTTACGATATTGTAGAAGGGAATTAATACATCTGGGAGGAAGTTGGATTAGACTCCCTTTAGGGACCCCTTTTTAACTCCAGGAATCTATGATTGATTAATAACATCTACTAGAAAAGTGTGATCCTTGACAGAATCCAGCTTTATGTGTAAGGCAAAGATGTGTTCCCACCCTCTTCTTTTTCCACTCCCAGCTCTTGTAGATAGATTGTAAAACATTGGAGGACTGAACCATATTATGATCATTTTTCAAAAACCTGGTGACTCACTTAATTGAAGAACATTCGAATTTCATGAAATCTTTGTTGGAAAGGGACCTCCAAAGCCATCGGGTCTGACCTAGACCCCCGACCAGGATTCCCCTCTCTGACATCCCTGACAGTTCCTGGCCTTGGCTCAGAGACTTCCATAGGGAAGTGATTGCTCATTGCACTTTCAGATAGCTTCAATCATTAGGAAGCTTTCCCTTTGCTGAGCTGAAATTTTGCTGTTCAGTCTTTTTCAGTTGTATCTGACTGTCTGTGACCCCATTTGGGGTTTTCTTGGCAAAGATACTGGAAGGGTCTCCCATTTCCTTCTCCAGCTTATTTGACAGATAAAGAAACTGAGGCAAACAGGGTTAAATGACTTGCCCAGGGTCACACAGCTAGTAAGTGTCTGAGGCCAGGTTTGAACTCAGGAAGATGAGTCTTCCTGACTCTGGGTCTGGTGTTCTACCCACTGTGCCACCTAGCTGCTCATACTGAAATACTAGCTGAAGCATTCTTTGTATTAAACTGCTTGTTCATGAAAAGTTATCTAATAACAATAGCTGTACTTCTGAAAAATTGGTTTCCCCAATGTTTAAAAGCAACAGGATATACTGTACTTTTTTCCATATTTTTCCTGAGAGCACCCTGAGGCTGGTTTTTATTGCTCTGGCAGGGAGAATTTTTTCTGTAGATGTCAAAGGATGCGCCTGGGTTGGCCATATGAAGATGCAGTTCTCAGCTCTGGGCAGAAACTGGAACCTTGTATTGTCAGTTCTTTCTTAACAGTAACTCAGAAGAAGGAGTGGAACGGACCAGAGTTTTGAGAGCTGAAGGGGCTAAACCTCCTTGCTTGACACTTTCTTTCCTCAGGAGAGAATGGAGGCTCAGAAAGGCGGCGGACGTGCTCGTGGATGCTCAGGTGGTGAGATACAGGCAGGCCGGCACTTATTCTACCTAGTCTCATTTAAAACTCACTGTGGAGTCAGGCCTTTTATCAACAATTCTTGTGTCATAGGTTTGGCTGAATTTTTGTAAATACAAACAAAAAACCCAAAACCTCAAATTCATTTCTATGCTAAGGTATTAGTTAATTCTAGAAAATATTTCTCAGGTGAGGGTTGGGCTTTTTAAATATATTGGCAAAGATAAAAGGGCTCTGGTTTGAAGAAATGAAGTCAGTGCAGATTGGAGCAACTGTTCTTGTACTAAATTAAACAAAAAAAAAATCAAAGCGAACATTTCTTTAATCCTTAATTTTCAGCGGCTGGTTTCCAGACCTTTCTTTTGGTCACGTTAAATCAATCTAGTATAGTAAATTGTTTCTTTTAACAGCTAGCTTCTCCTTCAAGTGATTGTTTTAAAGTCTTGTCTTCCAAATTCTTCTGTAAATATACACTCATCATACTAGGTTATGCTTAATCCAATCTCTTATATAACCACTATCATTTTGGATTGCTCTTATTTCTTGGTTCCTGTGGAATTAGTCTTTCTTAGAACTATTTGGTTTCTTGGCCTGCGTGGCAGGCCCAAAAAAAGACTTGGAGAGTAGCTTACGGTATCACACAAGGTCTCAGAGCCACCACCTAGGACAGTCTGGGCAGGTAGAACTGTTGTCACAACTGAGCATTTGCTGGATCTGTTACATGTACAACCTGCTCTTAACAGTCATCATTTTGTTTTCCCTTATTGCCAACTCTAGGATCAAACACTTTCCTTTAGAGTCTTGCCTGCTTTTAAATTCGCCTTTAGATCTGTGTAATTCAAATAGAAATGTCTGAAATAAGGAATGTACTCTTCATGGAGGAGAAGAGGCAGCTTATATTTGTACTGGGAAACACCCAATTAACATTTCAGAATGATTTCTTGGAAGATTAATTCTACGTTCTTTCAACTTCCAGGTGGTTAATGTTGGAGGTGGCTAGAAAGCCACACCTACACCAGGCGAGCAGTTCAGTGTTAGACCTGGTAATTGAGAGGTCTTGGTCTGGCCATAGTCACATGACTAGAGTTGAGTGTCAAGCCAGTCCTTGCTGTGTGTTAAGCAGCTGTGGTGGCTCACAGGTGACTTCTTTCAATGGACCTTACTCAGGCATTCTCTGTGTCTTTGGAAAGTTGTGTGTTGCTTAGTTGGTTAGCGTAGTGTGTGAATGTAGATTTGTAATCCCCACACACCTAGTGCAATGATACTTCTTATTGTAATAATGCGATAATGCTTCAGTACTTCTAGGACAGCCTCTTTGGATGTGGGTCACAGTTCCTCCACACTGTAGTTAGTTTAATGAGTGCCTGGGGCTAAAAGCATTCATGAACTGGTGGCCAGCCCCTCTGGTGATAAACTTAGCTAGCTAGACCATCCCCAGGCTTTTCCAGCTAGGTTTTACCTGTGTGAGCTTGTGGACTGTTGGCTTATTTCTTGAGAGTATTAGTCCCTTATACTTTGTCCTCAAGAGAATCCACCCCTTCTATTGCTGAAATAGGAAAATTGCTTAAGAACTCTTTGTGAGAGATAACTGTTATTAAATACCATTAGTGACATGCCTAGAAAGTGTGACCTGACCTTGTTTAAGGTTCTGCTCACTCTCCCAGCATCAACCAAGCAGTTGACAAGTCTTAACATGACACCTGTAGTGGAAGAGAACTGAGCACTGGCCAGGGAGTCCAGAGACTTGGATTCTGGAGCTGTGCGCGTGACGTAGGGCACAGCTGTCCTGCTTGCTCAGCTCCAGTTTCATCATCTGTACAGTGGTGTTAGATTAGATGTTTCCTGAGGTATTCCAATCTTTACATTCTGCAGTTTTATGAGAATGCAGGGTTACCCGCATCCCAGAATGAGATCTACACAGAGGACTTTACTGGAAGAAGATTTAGTAAGCATTCTTCTGTGTGCCTGTGTTGGTAAGCAAAATGGGCTCCTTAGCACTTAGTTCAGCAAGTGCCCTTGAAGAGTTTGACTTTTGTTTGCTTTGAGTAATTCAGTGTATTTCATTGAGTCTTACTAAGTGCTAAGCCCCAGGCTCTAACCCCTACTAGGTGTTAACCTAACCTATGTGGATGTGAACCTCCCAGGGTCCCTTAGGGAGGGGCTAACTCAAGAGCCAATCACCCGAGCCTAAGTTCTGGTCATTCAGAGGATGCTTGATGACTAAAACTCTATAAGAGGAAAGAACACAGCTTGGAGATTGAGACTTGTTGGAGCCAGCAACAGTGATGACAGCTACAGCCGAAGCCGAAGGAGCTGAAGAAGCAGGAGCTGCTGGTAGCAGGCTGACCCTCGTGTGGACTGGGGAGTGCTGAGCAAGGGCTTGAGGCCAGTGGGTAGTCTTCTTACCAGAGGGGGGAAGCATGAATATGATTTGGTTTAATGCCATCATGTTTTTCTGTAGCCTCCTGGCTACCCTTGTGAGGCGGACTTATTGGGCCTGGAAGCTTTTGGCAAGGATATTGAAATGGGGACGCTGGTTCGTGGCTCTGCTGCTTTGGAGCTTGAATAAATGCTTTAATTCTTCTGCCTTCTACTTAGAGAATTCCTTCTATCCTGCGGTTCTGAACCGTTCAGACATATATATGATTCTCTTCGAAATCATAAATTCTGCCTTCCTAATACAGTGCCTTCCATTTGTATAGCCTTGTATGATTCATACAAGTCTTTCCTCTTCACAGACTTGACGTGTAAGTAGTTGCACATGTTCTTATTCTCATTTCATGCATGAGGAGGCTCAGGCTTAGTCTAATGAAATGACACAGGTAATGAGCATCAGAGCTGAGGGTCGGAGGAGGGACCTGAACTGAGGCCTAAGGTCTCCTGACTTCCAGTCCAGTTGTGAAGTTGTCATTGTCAGATTGGCATTGTGTAGGGTCAGTTAGTATCATTGTGTTCTGTACCCCTGATTGTAACCCAGCCTGACACGTGTGAGTACCTGTACATGTGAATAAGCTACCTGATACATGTGAGCCAGGGGTCACTTGAGAGGCTGGATTAGTGTCAGTGCTTTACTGTTCATGGAAAATCAGTGCCGATGTGCGTGGAACAGGACTAGATCTCTAAGGATCTTCCCACTCCAAAGTCGGTGATTTCCCAGAATCTGCGCCATCAGTAGCACTGGAACAGATGCTCTCTGGGGATGGTAGGTCTGTCTGTGCATCTCTTGTAGCTGTCATCCTTGCCTTCCTGTGCGGTTGCCCCTGCAGGGCCACACAGTGTGCCAGGTGCTTTAGTCAAGTTCTTTTGACTCTGAGCATGGGGTCTATGGTCTCGCATGGGACATGCCATCTCATTTTCACACATTTCTTTGATGAAATCTTTCACACACTTTCTCCTCTGCAATTCCTTATTTGTCATGTGTCACAGCCTATTTCATGTTAACCTATACCTTCTCATTGCCCTCCAGGTGATCCTCAAGCTCTTCAGAGACTGTAGCATTATGGATTACATCATTATTTTCATTATATTGGCTTGTGAAAGATGGACCTTTGTTTCAGGAAGAAGCTTGAGCTCATTCACCCTGTTTTTCTCCTGTTCGTTTCTGGGACCAGCATGTGGCCAAGATTTACATAAACTGATGGACAAGCTGAACAGGCTATCCATTCAGCTACATATCATTGTCTGGATAACAGGAAGTCTTCATCTACTTTTTCCCTGTCTAAATACCTGGGCAGATTTGGGTGTGAGTGTGGCTCTCTGAAGGCCCTGTAGTATTCTGCGTCTTGTTGCAGGTAGTGCAATGTAGCCCACAACCAGTAGCATCTGGGGGACCTAACTATCAGTAGAGAACCCCGCATTCCCTTGAGTTGTGCTTTGGATCTCCTGTCTTTGGTAAGTATATGTCTCTCTTTTATCCCTTTTATCCCTAGTCAGCAGATGGTTATTGAAAAAAGCTATCTCTGTTGTTATATCTTTCTTTTTTAAACTTTTAAAAAATTAAGCTTTTATTTTCCCTTCCTTTCAGTTTTTCCTTCCTAGTTGGGAGTGGGGGAAAGAAAAAGAAAATCCTTGTAACAAATATGCCTAATCGAGAAAAACAGATTCCTATGTTGGTTGTGTCCAAAATTGTGTCTTATTCTGTATATTTAGTTCATCACCTTTCTGTTAAGAGATGAGCAGCATGTTTTATCATCAGTCCTCTGGAGTCAGGGTTGATGATTGCCTTGGTCAGAGTTCTTAAGGCTTTCAAAATTGCCTGTTTTTAAAATGTTCCATAGTACAAATTGTCTTTCTGGTTCTGCTCACTTCCTATCAGTTTATATAATTATTCCCAGATTCTTTGAAACTGTCCATCTTATTTTTCAAGGAGTCGTTTATATTTTTTATATTTGCATGAGAGCCCCTTTGTTGTAGGGTAAAGTCTTTTAGGTAACCTTTTGCTCTGCTGAAATGAGTTTTTTTAATGTTATACTAGTAATAAGCCCACTGACATCTTGTGTTCTCTTGTGTCTTCCAATCAGTTATACCATGGGAAAGGTGGGTGTGCTGAGGAATGTCACTAGAGAAGTCCTATCATCCCCCTTCTAATAGCTTCATCAAAATTGTCCTTGCAGAAGTTTTGCATGGATGGGAAAGTAGGCATATGGGTTAGAAATTATTAATGTTGGATTTTAAAGTAATAATTAGGTCCAGGATTTTTCCCATGCCTTTGGTATCCTTCCCTCCTTGAAGTACCTTGAGAATCTCTCTCACTGCCTCTGGCATTGTGTCATGTCCAGCAAGGAGCCTACTCCTCTACTCTGGTCTAGCTGCTTTATCTTCACTCTTTAGGGCCATTTCCACTTAGGAAAGGCATCCAGGTTTGGGGTATTCAGTGTCCATACTGGTGGCCTCACTGTCCGTGGTATTACTAAAATCTGCACAGATCTTTGCCATCTTTCCTTTGTTTGTTGCCCTCCTTCTAGCTTCATCCTTAAATGCCCCCAGGATGACTTTGCTTAGCTGGGTCTCTTGCCAAGCTTTCTTTAAACTGGTTTTTCCTTTCACTGCTTCTCGCTGTTTTATGAGGGGATGCTGCTCATAATCTTCCATCATGCTTCTTTGTAAGATTTTACAAATGAGTTTATAGTCTACACTGTTGTTGCCCTTGGCCGTCACCCCTCTCCTCTTGGCGAGGAGATCAATTGTTTGCTGACTGAGCTGGTTTTCAGGCTTCTCTGGTCTCCTGATTATGGCAACTGATCTACATGGGTCAAACTTCTGTAGGAAATCAATATAATTGGGGTGAGGCCCTTTCTCCCGTGTAGTTTCCATTTTTTGGCCTGATAATTAGTTTAAATAAGTCAGGTTGGAGTTGTTTTAATTGCATACTCTATCTTTTTCTCATTTGATTCTGCTAGTTTTGTGCTCATTTGGATCTTTGCTCTAAAGTTGGTGGTCTGACTATACATAGAAGCCAATCCAAGAATTTCTCCCACATCAGTAAGAAGTTGTTTCCTGTCTGTTAAAATATAATCAGTGTCATTTTTTTGTGATGTTATTTGGTGCTTGCCTCTCCAGTGGTTTCCAGATTTTATTTTCAAAGAAAGTATCTGTGATGTTATAGGCAGGAGGCTTCTGTCTGGTCTACAAGCCTTTGACTTTTCACATTTTTAACTTAGGAATTTTCATTCTTTGCCAATTTTCCCCCTTTCCTTGGAGTCACCAGGCATCAAAGCATATGTTGCTTTACTTTGGAGGATTGTAAGCCCATCTTCGGATTTCCATATATCTCCGTCTCCTGCAACATGTTGGTACTTCTGCTGATGTACTTTTCCTGGACTTCTTTTGCTGATACTTAGATGAGTACCATAACAGGAGGTGACAGATGCTTCATGAAATGACATTTCCTATTGTTTCTGGAAGTCGAGTCAACAAGCAGTTATTAAGCACTGGGGATATACAATCTTACTTTCCATCCTATAGTCCACTGCCATCTTTGGAGGCTTTAATATTGAATCCTCTGACCGTCTTGGAGACACCTCAAATTCAACATGTCCAGAATGGAACTCTTTATTTTTCTCCCTTCTTCCTCTTTAGGACTGGCTTTATATTCATTGACACCCTCTAACTTCTTGTCCCTGGAAGGGGCATCGCAATACTCTTCTTGCTTCCTCTGCCACCACCAGGCTCACCTCTCGTTGTCATCCTTCAGCTACCTCTTCTTCTCTCAAATTCACTTCGTTCAGATTTTCTACCCTGTTCCAGTTGTGGGTGAGAGTATACACCAGCCTGCAGCTCATTCTCCTTGCTTTCTCAAGGAGTTCGGTACTAGGTTCACTGTCTTTCCACCACCATTTCTACCCTTATACAAGGGAACTTCAGTATCCAAATCGTTGCTCCCTCAAGCTCTCTGACCCCCAAATTCTTGGTTTCTTGAATCTTCGTCCTTGCTTTCCCAGCCACACCCTAGGATGGCCACACCCTGGGTCTCAGCATCATCCATTCCTTAAAAAAAAACAAAACCCAACACTCCTCCATCTGACTATGATACTGTATCATTCCATTTCTCCCTGTCCTTCTAAATGGATTCTCTGCTTTTGTTGTGGCTTCCAGATCTGTGGCCCCTTGTTACCTTCTGTTGTGACTTCACTTTCCTCCCTTCTCAGTCTTGACATTATAGTTAACCAGTTCACCTCCATCCATCCTTTAGCGGTGAATCCCTCCCCAACTCGTCCCCTCACTGAGCCCCCCTTGCCAAAGTTCCCTCCTGGATCAGTATCACCTTTTGCCTCTTCCACTCCTACTCACATGCTGCCAAATAGAGCTGGATGAAGCCACGAAGCTGTGCTTACTGGATGCGTTGTCAATTCATGTTGCCCAACTCCAACCAGACCTACATTCCAGCAAGGCAAATTCTTTGTTCCTACCTAGAGCCTTCCACAGAAACCATTCCGAACATTCTCATCTCCACAACTCCAGCTTTGTGACCTCAGTATTATACTGTCCCTGCCCCTCTTTGGTCAGTGGCCACATCTTGCTGTTTTCACTTCCACAACATCTCTTGAATCTGACCCCTCCTCCTTACTCACACGGCCACCATCTTAGTTCAGGTCTCCTTCACCCGTCCTCTAGATTATGTCAACAGCCTTCTAATTGGGCTCCTTGCTGCTAGTCTCTCCCCATTCCAGTCCATCCTACATGCTGCTGCCAAAACACAGATCCAATCATGGGAGTCCCCTCCTCAACTCAAGTGGTTCCCCATGCCTTTAGGATAGACATAAATTTTCTCTGTTTAGCTTTTAAAAGCCCTTCATAACCTGACCTCCAACCTCTCTTTCCAGCCATATTCAACGTTCCTCTCTATCTCATGCTCTGTGATTGAGCCATTTTGGCTTTCTTTCTCTTCTTCACGTAGGACACTCCCGTGTCCCATCTCTCTACATCCACACCATCCATTGTACTGTGCTTGGAATGCACTACCTCCTGACATCCCTCCCTTTCTAAGACTTAGCTCAGGTGCCATCATCTTTGGGAAGCTTTCCCCACTTCCCTCAGCTGCTGCTAGTTTTCTACACAACACTGCCTCCCTCCAAAGCTCCCTTGTATTTAATTACTTTGTTATATACTTGTGTTAGTTCACTTTATATTTATGCTGTGTGTATTTAGAGACACGCTTTTTGTGTCTCTAAATTAGATGTAAGTTACTTGGGAGTAGGTGTTGTTCTGCTTACCCAGCCTAACCCCCCAGCTCTTGGAACAGTGTTTGGCACGTTAGTGCTTCCTGAAAGCTTGTTAATTTATTGATTGATCAGCAATGATATCTTTATACAGGCAGAGTCAGTGGCTCATTATATTTTAGATGCACTCGGGGGCTTGTTATATGAAAGTGTCCTTGAAAGACAACTCAAGTAACTTTTTAATCTCCAATGTGGTATAAAATGAGTGGGCGTGTCCTCACCAGAAGACTTGCCCCTGTCATGGAAGCTGTCCAGCAGAGAGTCCCAAGTAAGGAGGAATCCTCTGTCACTGGTGGGGGCTTGGAGATGCTCTGGTTCATAGGTGCCATCAAGTTGATTTTACGGCACTCTGGAGTACAACAGAATCTTCTAAATGAGATTCCTACACTCAGACTGGTCTTTGGAGGGCAGGCTCACAGCACCTCACCAGACCCACACTGGAAGGCTTTTCTGCTTAACAGGATCTGCTAGAACTTCTGCTTCCCTGGCAGATTTTTCCAGAGCCTAGGGTCACACCCATGCTAAGATAAGGCCTTGAAGGAACAACTTACTATGTGTTTAAAACAATGTATTGAAGGAAAGAATCAATGAATGATTAACTTGGGGGGGGGCAGTAATGCAGATTGGCGTGTTGCACTGGCTTTTCAGGCCAGAGTAGATGTGATCATTTTCAGCCATATCTATAAATGAGGACAATGTTATATAAATATTGGTATCTGTTAACATTTTATTATTATAATTCATTTGGGAAAAGAATTTCTCCGCAGAAAATGAAGGAATATGACCATGAAATATTTGGACAATTCTTTTAAATAGAAGATTGGCAAAAGTTTTATAGCTAGTTTTATTTTACATAACTGAATTTTGCATTTAAAGTCTAATCAATTTTAATTTTTTACAGATAAATTTTGTTAAACAAGGCATTGATTAAATTAAAAAAATTTTGAAAGGTCAAATATAAATTGGACTTCATTAGTTCCAGTTGGAAATATTCCATTTGTGGAAATTCACTTATTTGGGAATGATGATGGGGAAAAGTTGAAGTAATCACTGGTAAACCTGGTCATTAGATAATAGAGACAGACTTGAAAAAACAGTACCCTTCTCTTTTGTGTTTTTTGGTGCATACACAAAGGGAGGTCAAGTAAGAGTGAAGGGCCTGGAGATTGGCTTCATGGGAACGATCTGGAAGCTTCCATGATGCCCAAGGGGCCTCCTCACTGTCTCTTTCCTGTTCAGGAAATCCTACCTCCAGTCTCCAAGCCTTTGCACAGGCTGGCTGCTGGGCCTGAAATGCTTCTCAGATCCTCTCACAGTTCACCTCAAGTCCTCCCTCCTGAGCAAGGCCTCTCTGGCTTCCTTCCAGCACTAATTCTTCCCCACCACAAAAAAAAAATCACATGTTATATTTCACTGAGGATGATGTTTATCCCTGTAGAATCTAAGTTTTTAAGGGCATTGACTGTTTCCTCTTTTTGTCTTAGTATTCTCCTAGCCATTAGCACAGTGCCTGGCACGTTGTAGGTACTTAGAGGTGTTCAGTGGACAGAGCAATGGGCCTGGAGTCCAAAAGACTAATCTTTCTTACTGCCTCAGACAATTCCTAGTGGTATGACCTTGGGCAAGTCACTTTACCCTGTTGGCCTCAGTTTCCTTACCTATAAAATGAGCTGGAGATGGAAATGGCCAACCCCTCCAGTAACTCGTGACCCTGATGGGGTCACAAAGAATTGACTATGACTGAAATGACTGACCAACAACAAATGCTTTGGGGATGCAGTGGCATGACTGGTTGAAGCCAAGTCTAGACAGCTCTTCTTTCATCTTGTGGCAGCCATCCCTGCTGCTACCTGAGGACAGATCTCAGAGATGTCCTCCTGGGAGAAGGGACACCTGTGTCTGGACGGGAACCAGCAGGTTCTTCCAGAGGCAGATCAGTTTTTCAAATAACTTAAGACTCATGAAAATAGTGCCTGCATTTTGGAATCAGAGAAAAGACAAGAGTTAGGAGCTGCCTTTTTTTTCTGCCCTTTCTCATGCTGTGCGTTCATTTATAAGAGTAGAGTCTGTGGAGAAGCTACAGGTAACTCTGATGCAGGACCTGATGTGGTGGCATGTGATGACGTGTGGTGGCATGTGGTCATGTGTGCTCCTAACTCTACTACTATATTACCCACAAAAACATCGCTGAAGCAGAGAACGGCAAGAGAGCTACAATGTGATCTGTGTGTTGGGGTGGTGGAAAGCGAAGAGATGGTGTGAGAAAGTGGAAAGAATTGGATGAACTTGGGGTTAAATAGTCCCTGGCACTTGGCTATTGACTAACTGACAGTAAATTACTCCCTCTGGGCTTGAGAACCTATAAGGAGGCGATCATTTGGACAGTAACTTGAGCTGACAGACAGAATCCCAAAGTGGCAGCCTTGGATATAAACTCACATGACCCCTGCGAGGGGCAGCAGGCTTTGGGTAGCTGTGTATCCCTGCCTTTGAGTCACTGACAGCCTGACTCTTTTTTTTTTGGAGTGAGGGTCCTGGCCTTACAACGAGTACATTAGTGAGGAAGCAAGGCCAGTAGTCTCAGTGGCAGCCCAGTGAGATCCGTGCTTGTTGTGGGCAGTGGATGAGGGGCACTTTTGAACCCATGAATCCCCATTGCGTCTGCTTCATAAGAAGGAATCCTTGGAGAGGGGGTGCCGAGCAGAGATGGCTCCCAGAATGGCCATGGCTTCTGGTATATTCCACGTTAAGGAAACACCTTGAACACCCAAACCCTCAACTTTGGAGACAAGTCAGTGAGTGATTCTTTGCATTTCATTTAATAAATACATGTTGATTAATTGACTAACCAAAGTTAGCCCATTTTGGATTGATCCTTTCTAGAACAACTTTATTTCTCCATATAAGCCATGTAAAAGATAGAAAGATTGAATTTAGAAATGGAAAAATCTGACTACTGATTTGATGCCCTCTTCATTCTTTGCTATTCCCCTCTTCTTGCCTTTCCTCTTGCCTCTCCTCCCCTTCCTTTCCTTCCTCCTCTTCTCCCCCCATGAAGTACGAAATGAACACTTATTGATGAAGTTATCATTGGGGAAATAGGGGAGGCCTCTGAGCTGTGATGAAACTCCATAGGTCTAAGGGCTAGCAAAGTGGAGTGGTAAGAAGGAGAGCAAACTCTTCCTTCCTCAACCCTCCAGGTCCTCCAAACACACCTAGAAAGCACAGAAGACCAAATCCTGATTGGGAAAATCCAAGAAAAATCACAGAGAATTGATTTTCTGGCCCAGGTCACCATAGGGAGACCAAGAGAGGTCTGCATACATTGGGGTGCACCGTGCAGCACGACCCTTCCAGCTCAGGGAGAGCCCGTGCACCTGGGCAAGATGAGACTGAGATTCAGCATGGAGGGGCCCCTACACTTGAGTAGGGTGTGGAAAGTGCTCTGTCACTCCTCAGCCCTGGGTCACAGATCCAGAGGGGACCACAGAGGGGACCTGTTCCTGGAGGTGACATTCCAGGCTGACAAACCATCCCAGGACCCAGGCTAGGTGCCAGGCAATGAGCAAGGTGAGAAGCCAGCAGCAGCCTTGTGCTCAGACCCAGGAGAGGAATGGGATCTCAGTTCTAGCTTCCAAACTCATCTGAAATCTGCAGGGGAATAGCCAGGGCAGGAATCCCAGACCAAAGGGAAGCCTACAGTTCTGACCCTCTAAATCAACAGAGCTTTCCAGCTGGCTGATGCTGGCTGAGTCCAGCCTCAGGCTACTCAAGCTCCAGATGGACAAGCCCAAAGGCCTATTGTTCAGACCCAGATCTAAGTCAGGAACTTGCAGAGCTCACACCAGGAGACAGCAATCAGACTTTGCTTTGGATCAGACCACTTTGGGAGGACTGCAAGCCTGAACTTCCCCCAGCCTGACCTGTCCCTGAGATCTTGGAATAACATGGCATTTAGTATCCAAGAAGGCAACAGCAAGAACAGTTCAGACATGACTTCCAGAAGTGTGCAGAGCCTGGCTCTAACATCGAGTCCAAAGTCAGGAGGGAGGCTGGAAGAAGGAGCAAATGAGGAAAGAATCTGATCCCCAAATCTATGGTGGTGAGAGGGGTGCTCAAGACATAAACTCAGAAGAAAACGTTATAGGCAGCGATTCATAACCTTAGTCACCCATGTCTGCAAGCAAAGGAAGGAAATTCATTCTCATATTTTTCTTGTGGGCCAAGCTGGGTCATTATAATTTCATAATATTCAGTTTTATTTTTAAAAATTGTTTCTCTTTTCCATTTTTACCTTCATCATTGTGTATAATATTTTCCTGGTTTTGCTTACTTCATTTTGTATTAGTTCATATTACTTTTCCCAAGGTTCTCTGTATTCATCATATAATCATTTGTTACAGCACAATCCTATTCTGTTATGTCTATGCATCACAGTTCATTTAGCCACTCCCCAGTGATGAAGCCTGCTTTGTTTCCAATTTTTTGCTACCACAAAAAGCATTAGTATAAATATTATAATTATAATTATATATAAATATATAAACCTAATTATACATAAATATAAATATATGAGTCCTTTTTTTCATTGACTTCTTTGGGGTTTCTGTATAGATGTGAGGTCAGGGGGCATGTGCTTTCTTGAAATCATTCCAAATTGCTTTCCATAATGGTTGGACCCAACCACAGTTATGCTGAGGGTACCTGAGTGTGTCTGTCTTTTCATAATTCCTCTTGCACTGACTCTTCCTTCCTTTATTTTATCATGATGAGTGGAAAGTTCCAAGTTGTTTTGATTTATTTTTCTCTTAGTGGATTTGGAGCAACGTTTCATAGGCTTGTGAGAAGTTTGTGGTTCTTTCCAGAACTTCCTATCATTTAATGATGAGATATGTGAACGTATCAGTTTACAAATAGCTGGATGTATTTGCTGGTAAGTAATAGCAGTTTATAACCTTATTGCCTTCTTTTTTCCTTCTTTCCACTTTTTTTACTCTTAGAACCTTTTTCTCATCCTATTTCCCTGGAATGGTTTTGACCCTGTGGATTAAGTATCCTGAACCAGAGACACTACAGTAAAAAGAGCATAACTAAATGAATTTTGTCGAGTTGTTTCAGTCGTGTCTGACACTCTGTGACCCCATTGGGACTTTTCTTTGCAAGGATACTGGAGGGTTTTGCCATTTCCTTCTCCAGCTCATTTGACAGATGAGGAAACTGAGGCCAACAGGGTGAAGTGACTTGTCCAGGGTAACCCAGCTAGTGTCTGAGGCCAGATTGGAACTTGGGTCTTTCTGACTGGCCCTGGTGCTCTATCCACTGCACCACCTAGCTTTCCCATGGCACATAGTAGGTGTTGTATAAATGCTGCCATTGTTGTGGTCGTCATCCTTGTTGTTATCCTCTAGGACAACTGGGCAGAAGTGACAGCATGCTTGACCTCTTCCTCCCTGACAAGCATACCATGTGTCTGTCTTCACTGCATTATCTTGCCTTTAGAGGGAAGCTTTATGGCAGGCATACTCTTAAAGAGCTGGGAGTTTGAGCCTTGGTGTTCTGGATTCCAGTTGGGCTGTCTGCCTATCTGTAACATCAGGTTTGAGTTGGATGTGGCGTTCTTCTGTGGCTGTAATGTTTCTAGCCAGCTGTTAGCCAGCTGTTGCTATTTTGGAGGTGGCTGTTTTGCAGTTTAAGGGTAAAACAGATTGTGCTTAAAATGTGCCTGTTTGGGTTTTGATTTGTTGGATGAAGGCGACACTGCAGGCAGTATTAGCCCATTCTAGCCTGGTCCAAGAGAAGGTCGGCTTTGCTCTATGCACGTTGGTGGTGCTTCCCAAGTGTCCAACGGTGTTAGAGTGAATCTTGGATTCATCTTTTGTCTTTGTCCAGTGAAGCAGCCATCTCATGCCTCTGCTTTCTCACTGGTCAACTGGAACAAATGTAGTGCCTGTTCTTGGGCACACTGCGCAGCCACTCTTAGAATTAACCCAGTGCTGAAATCCTCTTTGAAGCATCCTGAACAAATGGTCCTCCAGTTTTTTCTTGGATAGTTCCAAAAATGAGGAACTTACTACCTAATAAATGAGTCCATCCCATGTTCGAATTGTTGCGACACTTAGGAGATTCTTTCTAATAGTGTGTATAAATTTACCTTCTTACAACTTCTTTTTTTCCCCCCTTCTAACTACTTTCATTCATTAGATTCAGTCTACTATGTTTCATTCATCAGTCCCTGATCTTCTCCTCTTTTCTTCGTCAGCCTCATTCATTTCTGTTGCTTCAGCTATCAGTGCTACACAAAGTACTTCCAGATTCATATCCATGGTCCTGGCTTCTTTCCTGAGTTCCAGATTTGCATCTCCAACTACCTATAAGATAGCTGCCATCTTGATGTTGGGCAGGCACCTCCAATACTACCCATGTAGATGTGTCCCATCTTGTGATATTATGGTTTGACTTTAGTCAGTCTCCAGTGTTCAAAAGCACAACGTTGGCATTGATTTCTTTTCCATTTTTCCCTCGTCTCCCATCAGTTACTAAGTCCTCCTGATACGATCACTTTGAAAGTGGTATGAAAGATGAACTTGAAAGGGAAAAGAGGCTTAAGGCAGCAAAACTAGTTAGGGCAGTGTTACTGTAGTCCAGAGGAGAGCAGTTGAGGGCCTGATCGAGGATGGTGGTCATGAGTGGTGGGAAGAGATGGATGGGAAAGATGCTGTTGAGGTAGAGTCAACAAGATGTGGCCATGGATTGGAGTTGGGGGTAAGGGACAGGGAAGGGTCGAGGCTGATTCTGAGGTTATAAACCTGGGTGCTGTGGCAGAGACGCAAATCAGTCAGGCCTTACCCATCCTCAGGAAGCTGTTTTTCTACTGGGTGGAGTGATTATAGATGTCCTTCCTGTTAGTCGTAATACCTGATGCTTAGATGGTACATTCCCTTTATAAGTAAGCCTACCCATTACCATTCTCTTTTTCATGATCATCCTGTAAAGTTGGTAATGTAGCTGTTATTACTGTCTAACAAGACGATGTAAGGTGGTTTGCCTAAGCTCACACAGCTCAGAGGACTGGGTCTTGTGACCCCAACCTGAACACCAGGCACACTCTTCCGCAGTTAGTTACCTTCAGTTCCCCTCATCACAGCTAGTTCCGTTTCTGAATTTTGAAAGTTCTCTCAATGGAAGTTTCTCTCCTCATTAACACTATGTGGAGAATGACCTAGAACCCTTGTCAGAAGAGGGGCATTGTGAGAAGGTGAGCCAGCAAAAGAGTGGAGGCCTGTTTTAGACATGTGGAAGTCAGAGCCAACGTTGGAAGTACAGCACTGGTGGCAGACCTGCATGTACTGGTTTTCTGGCCTGGTTGAAACTGGGAACAGGTGAGCCACTTGCCTGTGGCTCCTTGTCTCCTGGAATTTCAGAAAAGCCCCAAGTGCCTTTCTGTTGATGTAAGGCTTGATGCTTCAGTCTTGGGAACTGGACTTGACGTTTTAATGGCTTGTTTCTTATAGACCATTAGCATTTCCTACAACGATGTGCATTGATGTATTGGGCTTCTGAAAAGACTTATGAGCAGCTGGTGGCTCCTGTGAGATTCAGAGGGTGTTGAAGCAAAACCTGTTGTATTGCCTTATGACAGACATGTTTTGTCTTCTCTTGTCTTATCCTCATCCAGGGAGGGCAAGTGTGTCTGTGTTGACCAAAGGAAAGCCAATCTTGGCAGCCCCATGGGAACCTTTGTCCTTGGTCCCCTCCCACCAGGCTGAGTGCTTGAACGGCCTGGACTTAGGGGTGTGATTTCTACCTTCAGCCTCCAGCCTCCTTCCTCCCTCCTCTCTCCTCTCACCTTTCCCTACTGTTGTTGAAGGGACAGAACTAGGAATAAGTGCAGCATGTAAGGAAGACATAGCGGTGCACAATCTTCTCTAAGTGATCCTTTGGTTCACCAGTCTTTCTAAATTATGGAAACTTTTTCATTGTATTTTGACTTGGATCTCATCAAGTGATTGGCTCATTGACCAACCCAAAATGCTAAGAAAAATTCTATTGGTATTTTAATTTCCTTACTCTCTTAAGCATTGGTGTGTGAGCCATGTTGGCTCACATATCAAGTATTAAAACACTAACCTGAGACTGAGAGGAAACTTATACGGCAATCTGAAACAACCCGAGCGATGCAGTGTTTGTATAAGAGTGCTAGTCAGTCTTCCTCACTGTCAAAATGCGAAGTCATCTGCATCAGTCCAGGCTTGCCAGTGTGTGGTGCGATGTGAGTTCATAGCCTCTGGGGCTTCACTAAGTTTCACTTTATGTTCATGTTTGTAAGTGAAATTTGCCCTGCTAACAAGCATTGCACCAAAAATGACAGTGCTGCTCTAGAATTCCCCTCACCCAAAGAATTTAATTTCCTGATATAGACAAAGCCTGAGTTGAGGGCTGAGGAGCACTTGGGTTCCCTGGCAGGCAGCCTTTCCATTGTGTCAAGAGCAATTCCTTCTTTTCATGTGCACCATTGAAAGGCGAGGCCGGTGGGCTCAGACTCTGGGATCATTTTCTCAGACAACTTGAGTTGGACCCTTTTTGTCACCCGGCGTTGATGTGGCAACATGTGCCGTTACTCTGGGGCCAGTGAAGGCCGGAGGGTCTTGGTTCCCTTACTCAAGATTTAGGTCTTTTCCAGGGAAATGCAGCCCGTTCATGTATACCTTGATGCTCCTAGCATTTTTTTTTCCTAAAGATATTTTCCAAATGAATAGGACTAAACAGCATTTAGGGGAGCCTTCCAAAGAAGCACCAACTGTTTATTAGCTCCATTGTTCCCCAGCCTCTCCTTTGGTGGGATGCTCCGGGGACTTAAGAGGCAGTGGTTTCTGCTGCTTTCCCCCTCCTGGCGCTGACTTTGGTTGGTGAGGCATTAATGCCTGCTTCTTAACTCTCTGTCGGTGCCGCACAACTTCTTGCCCAAGTTGGTCTAATCATCTTTTTTATTTATAAAACTTTATTTTCCCTTAAGAATTGGCAACTCACAGTGATTTGTTTTTCTTATTAGCAGTAAAGCGACATGACGTCTGTAAGAGCCATCATATGTTTTTCTGTGGAGCTTCTTGCCTGGTTAGGAGCCAGTGGAGTTCCCTTTCCTATCAACTTCAAGGCCTAACCATGTTAGTTAGTCCCTCCCACAAGAGCTGTCTCTTCCTCGGGGTGAGTCTGCACGTCCTCCTGCCGACAGGTTTCAGCCCTTCTCCCGGGCCAGACTATGGCCCTGTCTCCTGTAGTCCACGTTCCAGCTCCTCTTGAAGCTCATCTCTGCCAGAAAGGGCTCCCCAAAGAATCGCTGGGGTCTTTACAGGCACTTCCCCTCCTTTGCACACTTGGCGATAGAAGACTCAAACTTTAGCAAACGTATGGTTGACTGAAGCGCATTTGTGTTAAGGCATAATCAGTGGCTAAAAAGGATAATTTCCTGATTGAATAGAAGAGTGTTAAGGAGTGGGAAGATACTAAAGCTGGATAAAGGTCCTTTCTTATTGACATTGGAGAACACAGAGGGAGGCCGTGTTGGGCTTGCGGAATGAAGCAGAACCAGCTGCTCTAAGATCCTTCCTTATTATGATGGTTGGCCGAGTCGTGACCTTCAGGCTACTGAAGGAAGTGGGGAAGAAGGAGGTGAGTGTTTATTAAACACCTCCTGCCTGCCAGGCATCATGCTCATCAGTTTATATGACCTTAGTTGATCCTCTCAAGTGCCTTGGGAAGTAGGTGCTCTGATAATCTCCATTTTACAATTGGGGAAACTGAGACAGACAGAGGTGAAGTGTCTTGCCCAGAGTCACCCAGTTAGGAAGCATCTGTGGCTGGATTCGAACTCTGCTCTCCCTGACGCCGGGCCTAGCCTTTTCTCCCCTGCAGGGCCACCTGGCTACTTCTGGCAGAGCGAAGAAGAGAGGCTAAGTACACTGAAGATAGGTTCTTTTCATTGTGTCTTTTGCTGTGAAAGGGGGAAGAAAGAGATGAGAGCCAGTGAAGTCAGATTTTAGCCAGGTCTCCTGCTCTTCAGAAACAGCTGCTTCCCACTCAGGCCTCAGTCAGAGGGAGTGAGAGCAGTGGCAGCAGTCAGGCTTGGTCCCTGGATGTCGATCGATCATCCCTGTGATGGTTGAACCTTTGTCACCGCATCTGCTTCCACCTTCTTGGTCCTGGCTTCCCCAGACTCCTACACTGTCCTTGGTGCTTTCACTGACCCACCGTCGGGCTGATGAGCTTCCGTCTTCATCCCAACCTGGCCCTCCTGCTTCCTGCCCCTTGGGGTCTCCAAGTATGTCCGCTCTAGAAGATTGGGGGGCTGTATGCCCTGGCACTGCTGCTTCCCTCTGTCCTTCCAGACTGTGCCAGGGAGATGGGGCATTGTACCAACGGAGTGTGGCGTAGCCAGGTTGAATTGTGTTGTGCGTGTTTAAGCAACTTAGAAGGAATTTTCCTGTTGATCCATACAGCTGATGCCAGCACAGTGTTCCATGAATCATAAACATGACTTTTTAATGCAGCCAGCTTCATTATAAGGATGGTTGCCAGGGGACTGGTTAGTTGCTGTGTCATTATATGTGATTATGTCGTTTTCATTTGTGTTGGTTCTGCTTCCCTGCTCTGACTGTGAGAGCTCCTCCGAGGCCCAGATCTCTTTTGTCTTTGTTACGGACCCGTAGCTCTGGGGGCACGGCTCTGCACCATAATTGGTCCTGAGTAAATGAAAGTACATCAGAAACAAATGGTTACTCCTTGAAGAGCATTGTGGTGTAGTCCAGAGAGGCCTGAGTTTGGAAGCTGGACATGCTTGGATTTAAGACCTGCCTCCTATTTCTACTGGCTGTGTGATCACGGTCAGGTACCTTAAGGTCTCTGGGAAAGCATCCTCATTTAAACAATGGGGATGCCCTTTGTCCTAACTACCTGGATAGGTTGCTACAAAGATTAATCCAGACAATGTCTGTAAAACAGCCTCGTAAACCTTAAAGTGCCATGTTCTGGTGTCACATGACTGAGAGGAGACTTTTCTGTAGACAGTGCTGGAGCTGAGTTACTTCTACTGTCTCCCCTTCTAACATGTCATAACAGCCCAAAGAGAAACAAATGCACCGGATGGAGTCCCTCTCCTTTTGGCTTCTCAGTCCAGGGAAAGGACCTTCGAGATCACCTCCTCCCCTCCCCACCTTGTATCCACCCAACATGTGGCCATTCAGTTTGTGTCAGGACCTTTCTCTTTGTTAGGGAATTTGCTAGGGTACAAGGTACTGAATTAGAATAAAGGATGAAGAAGAGTGCCATGTATCTCTAATGTATCTCTAAAAACAGAGGTGATCCTAATTTTGTGGGGAGCCTCAATTGGAATCTGGTGAGAGCTGGAAAATCAGTGTGTCCTATGTGCGTACAGTAAAGGCTGAGTCTGGCGTTTCTTAATAGGAAATAATAAAACAGTTTGTAGAATCTTGACAGAAGAGCAGGGTTGGGTACAGGGTCAGAACTGGAATTGGGTACGGGGTCAGAACTGGGGTTGGGTACAGGGTCAGAACCGGAATTGGGTACGGGGTCAGAACTGGGGTTGGGTAGGGGGTCAGAATTGGGTAACTGATTTGTTTCTAGAAGAATCTCAGTGTTTCCAAACTACTACTGGGAAAAGGCAGACCTGGCTTTATTTTCCTTGCTATAAAATTTTGTGTCTAATGAGGACTTAAAACCAAAACCCAAACCAAAAAACCCTAAAATACCCAAGGTACGATTCTGTAGCCTGCAAAACAAGAAGACAGAATAGTATTTTAATAGAGGTGGGGAACCTGTGGCCTCAAGGCCCTCAAGTGCGGCCCGTTGACTGAATCCAAACTTCATGGAACAAATTGCCTTAATGAAAGGATTTGTTCTGTAAAACTTGGACTCCGTCAAAAGGCCACACCCGAGGACCTGGAAGGCCACTCGTGACCTTAAGGCTGCAGGTTCCCCACCAAAAAAGCATGTCTCAGGAACCAGATATTTGAAGTGTCTGTCGTACATGTCCAGCTGAGTGTCTTGTCAGCACCTTGTCTTCAGCATGGCCAAAAGTGATCTCATCAGTCTTCTTCTTCCTCTTTCTGTCTGTTACATGACTATTCTCCCAGTTACTCAGGCTGACTTGAGGAGGGATAAAGAAGTCTGGAAGAGCTGGGAGTGGGAGAGTGAGTTGATAAAGGACGTAGAGTAGGATTGCTTAGTGGCAGTGAGGGCCCATTTGAAGTTGTGTTACATAAATCTGTAGTGGACCCAATCAGAACACTTGTATAGGTGCGAAGGCACTGAATGGTGGGGGTGATCCAAGGCTGAGGCATGACTGGGTGTAATCAGTGATAGAAGGGACCAGGGATTCAAGGGAGAAGGACAGAGGAGAGCTGAATTGATTTACCAAGGACTCATGATGGAGAGGAGAGAGTGCCTAGTGCAGGAGACATGGCTTGGGAGAGAATTGAAGGGTCAAGGCATTGGAGGTCATGGTGAGGATGAAGAGCAGGGTTATGTAAGGAAAGGCTGAAGGAGAGGTAAAAAG